>NC_047103.1:132962058-133312058 GCF_902500255.1 Thalassophryne amazonica | reverse complement strand
ACCTTGAAATGCTTCTTACGGAGCCCCTCCTTAGTTGCCCTGTCTCTGTGTTTGGGGTCATTGTCATGCTGGAAGACCCAGCCATGACCCATCTTCAATGCTCTTACTGAGGGCAGGAGGTTGTTTGTTAAAATCTCACAATACATGACCCCATCCATTCTCCCTTCAATACAGTGCAGTCGTCCTGTCCCCTTTGCAGAAGAGCACCCCCAGTATGATGTTTCCACCCCCTTGCTTCACGGTTGGGATGGTTTTCTTGGGGTTGTTCTCATCCTCTAAACATGGTAAGTGGAGTTGATTCCAAAAAGCTCTATTCTGGTCTCATCTGACCACATGACCTTCTCCCATGCCTCCTCTGGATCATCCAGATGGTCACTGGTGAACTTCAAACAGGCCTGGACATGTGCTGGCTTGAGCCAGGGGACCTGGCTGCCCTGCAGGATTTTAAACCATGACAGCATCATGTGTTACTAATGTAATCTTTGTGGCTGTGGTCCCAGCTCTCTTCAGGTCATTGACCAGGTCCTCCTGTGTAGTTCTGAGCTTTCTCAGAATCATCCTTACCCCACAAAGTGAGATCTTGCATGGCATCCCAGACCGGGGGAGATTGACAGTCATCTTGTGTTTCTTCCATTTTCTAATAAATAATCACAACAGTTGTTGTCTTCTACCAAGCTGCTTGCCTGTTGTCCTGTAGTCCATCCCAGCCTTGTGCAGGTCTACAGGTTTGTCCCTGGTGTCCTTAGACAGCTCTTTGGTCTTGGCTATGGTGGACAGGTTGGAGTGTGATTGACTGAGTGTGTGAACAGGTGGTTTTTATACAGGTAACAAGTTCAAACAGGTATAGTTAATACAGGTAAAGAGTGCAGAATAAGAGGGCTTCTTAAAGAAAAATTAACAGGTATGTGTGAGCCAGAATTCTTGCTGGTTGGTAGGTGTTCAAATACTTATTTGCAGCAGTAACATACAAATAAATTTAAAAAAAATCATACATTGTGATTTCTGGATTTTTTTTTATTTTTTTTTATTTTAGATTATGTCTCTCACAGTGGACATGCACCTAAGATGAAAATTTCAGACCCCTCCATGATTTCTAAGTGGAAGAACTTGCAAAACTGCAGGGTGTTCAAATACTTATTTTCCTCACTGTGTGTGTGTGTGTATACGTATATATATCTATATATGTATGTATGTATGTGTGTGTGAGTGGCCCACTGTAGTGCGAGCCTGCAGACTCGGTAAGCGCATCGGAGGCAAAATGTCTTGAGACTGGCATAAAATAGTCCCAAATACTTACGCATTTTTATCAAGTTCTGTTAACTTAAATAAATATTTGTGTGTTAGCTCACTGTGTGGGACCATGGTATAAGCGGATTAAACAACTCAAAGCAGTGCGTTATACGGTTTGAATGCACTTCATTCCGCTTCGCGTCATGGTGTTTTAGACACTGTGTCGTGCAGTCAAACAGTATAATGCACGGCTTCTCGTTGTTTAATCCTTACTTATTTATTCATTCTTGTTATGTGATAAAATGTCCTAACTGATCATCTAAGATTTTTTTTTGCTGCAATATTTACACTGATTCGAATTCTCATCGGATTTAATGTTGTACCCTAACAGCATTGGCACTTTTCGAAGATGTCGGTAGCGTCATCTGATGCACGAATACTTGGAAAATGAGTACTCGTAACTTTTAATTTCCAGAAGAAAGCAAATCTTTAGGGGAAGCACCCCGCTGTATTCCAAAATATGATTTAATAAACACCCAAACCAACGCTGACGTGTTAGTTGGTTTGGACTCGAAGAGAGGGTTGTGTTCAGGCTTCTTTCGTCACACACTGAGCTACCCAAACTTCACCCCTTTATTGCATCAATGAGTTTACTGTGAATCAGCGTTGCCGCTGATGTCAGCATGACGACACCCAGACTCAAACGTCACATTTGCTGCTTTGGGTCTCTGTAGAAAACTTATGGGTGACATGCAGGATTTGTCCAGTATATATGTACACACTCTGTAGTTCCTTCTCATGCAGATGGTTGTTAGTTTGAGGCTTTTTCAGGGAGTGGCATGTGGTGTGTTGGATCTACTTTCTGAAATGTGAGCAAAAAGTATATTTTCAGGGACTATACTGTATTTAAAAAAAAAAAATCAATTTTTTTTGGAGCCATAGGCCATAATTATCAAAATTAAAATAAAAAATGATTTAAACTTTTTCGTTTCTATGTATTGAAACTAGAACATGTAAAGTTTTCACTATGAAATACCTGACAAAAATAATTGAATTTTTTCACGATATTCAAATTTTTTGAGACGCACCTGTATATCATATTTTGTGTGTTAGTCCACGACTGTGTGTTTGTTTATAAGAAGGGCCTTTATTGTACTCATACTGTTCTTACACAGTCTTTTCATTATAGAGTGTTTACTTGTTAATTCTCAATTCTTCTTTTTTTTATATATTTATTTCAGCCCTCAGCAAACACTGTCACCTCCACTGCCTCTACAAATCCTAGTTCCACACTCAACAGCCTGGTGACCTCCTGCGCATCAGTCGTGGGTGAGCGTGTCACCTCTACCTATGAAGCGTTATCGCTTAAAAAGATGATGAGCTTTTATCTGCCTTCGGGTGGATCAGGGTCTGAAGGGATTGTGGGGGGTGTCCCGGCGGTGTGTGAGGGAACCACAGAACGCATCCGTCAGGAGGACTCCATGCATGGCAAGAAGAGCTCCAGCACAGGTGACATCCGTGAAGAGGATGTTGAAGGCCCTGGGCGCCGCCTGTCCCTTCCTGGACTCTTCTCACAGGGTAGATACGCTGTTCACCTCTTATCCTCCTCTTATAGTCTGCTGAGTAAGTATGATTGTGTACAAGTCAACATCAGTTTGTGTGTGTATGTGTACGCTTTGGCTTTGAAGCATGGCAAAATCCATACTGTCTGCATGTCACCATTTTTCTTGCAAGTTTTTTGTTGCAGTTGAGGCTTTGAGTTTACACTTGTCTTATAGCCCTCAAAACTGAGGCTTTGTCTTCTGTCATCAGTGGAATTGTTGGTGTGCTCAGATTTTGTAATCCATTTGGCACAGGAATCGCAGGCAGAAGAGCTTGCACTTTTGTATTCATTCTTTTCTTCTTAAATTTGTTTCCTCCTGGGTTGAAGTAATCCACTCCTTGATGAATGAAGGCTCTCCAGGTGGTCTTCTCAAGGACCAGTGGTTCACATCAGTTTTGCCCTCCTTTAGTATTGCTTTAAGGGTGTTCTTATAGCGCTTTGTCTGTTTCTTGCTTGATCTTTTTTCTGCCCTTGAGCTGACAATAAAAGGCCTCATTTGGCAGCTGAAGGTCATCTGTTCACAGACCGTCTCCTACCTATTAAACATGGTGCATGTCGATAACTACATCACTGCTGGTTCACTTGGCTGTTACATGTGTAAGACTCAGGATGGCTCAAGGCAGCTCAATACATCTCGCAATGATCTCGGAGTCTACTCTGTTTTTAATTCTTGATGTCTCGGGGTAGTTATTCTGCGGTTGACATGAAAGCTAGACATCTGGTTGCCTCGAGTCTGTATCATATCACTCAGAGTGGGTTGGTCAACGTGGCCAGGAGTCTAGCCCAAACATGTGCATTACTACTGTGCATGCTCAGTCTCTGAGCCTCTCTCTTGCTTGGCTACAAAATCCAGGTAGCCTGATTATGTCTGTTATGGGAGCTGTGTTGTTTTAACTGCGTTAAACCATAAGACTCAAGTTCAGGTGAAGTGTAAATTCGACAGGTGCATATTGTGCTGTTGTTGACTGCTAACGGTTATTGTAGACTGGAATGGTTGTGTAAAAGCCAGTGTGATACTCAGCAACTTTCCCACAGAGAAGAAAAACCCAGAGGGGTGCAAGAGATGGATTAAAATAGTGAGTTTGCTAATGATAGTTATCGCAGTCAGTTTAATAACATGAGTGGAACATTGCTGTGGTAAACACTGACAAGACGTGCCTTCCTTGAAGTATTTGTGGAACTACTTTAAGAGAACTTGCTCATTATTTTCCATCAAATATTCACAAATATGTGCATATATGTTTACACTGGTATGTTTGGCAATCTATTCATCAGTTTTAGGGGGTCGGGTATAGCAATTCCATCAAAGCTGTGCTATGTGCTAATGCAATGTTTGCCTTTGCGTTTCCCATGAACATGAAGACCTTAGCAATTACAAAAAAAAAAGTTTCATTCCATTGAATTTACACATTTTTAAAGTAATCTAAACTGCACTGATTACTCACATTTATATTGCAGTCTGCCATCTTTCCCATGCCTACATTGGTTTGTTTGGTAGCGGTGGTAGCCAATATTTTATCCAATCCCACAGTGCACTGTGCGGATCAAGATTCGCAAATCACTTATTGGGTGAGAGGTGCGGCAAACTCTAGACAGCTGCCAATCTGTCATAGAGCTGACACATGTAGACAGACACAGTCACACTGCCACCTACGGTCATCTAGAGTCACCAATTCACCTCACCTGCATGTCTTTGGAAGTGCGAGGAAGCTGGTGCACCTAGACAGAACACAACCAAACATGGGTAGAACATGCAAACTCCACACAGAAAGGACCAGGTCAGAAGTGAACCTGTGACCCTCTTCATCACTACGCCACCATGCTTCCCTTCCAACCTATCTCACAAAGATACATCTTCAGTTTAATCAGTTTCTCGACAAAACATACCAACCTCCTCCACACAAGCCGTGCTGAGGTGCTGCTCAGAAAAATGTGGTGTGAGAGCTGCTTAAGCTACAGTAGCTTCTGTAGTCCAACCAGCTCATCGTGAAGATGTAAAGACTGTGATAATAGCAGACTTACAAAGGATTAAGGTGCCTCTTGTGCTGTAGGTGACCCAGATCTTTGATCCATATAAAAGAGAGGGTAAAACAACTAGATCTGTAATCGGTATGACAATTTTATGTCATGATTGTAGTTACCAAAATTATTCCGGTAAATAATGTCTTCATCATGTTAAAATTATATATCAAAAATGTTATTAAAAAAAGGCAGCTTTTAACATTAAAGGAATAGGTCTGAGTGCCTGCTTTGGGAGACTTTGATGATCCTGTAAACTTGTCACACCATGGTAATTAACTGCAGTAGTTTAGTTAATTAAAACTTGAAATGGTAATTGTTACTTTAAGATATTTCATTGTGATTTGCCATTATACTGATACCCATTAGATCGTAGATTATCAGTGCCTTGTACAGGAGCGTAGGGGTTTCGGTTTTGAAAAATTCATTCTCAAATGTCTGCAATCAGCTATCACACATGTCAGATAATGTTGTATCTCACAGGTGACCTTTGTGATAGTTGAGAGCTAACTTCCAAGGGTATTAATGTTTAACCTTCAAACTCAATTTTCTCCAGCTTGAAACATTTCATGTGTCCAAACAGTTCACACATCAAGGCAGTTAGAATGTTTCTTTATATTTTGTAAAGAAACTTTTAAGAAAAAAAATGATTAAGAAACAGATTAATTTAAGGCAAAGGCTATACACCAAACCGTTGAGCAGATAAGTCATACATTGAATGTTACATGCACAACCGTTGGGCAGATAAATATAATGTCTTATCTTATTCGCCCAACCATGATCATGTATTTGACATGTTTTATGCATCTAAACTATCTTTTTTACACCACTTTTTAAGGCTCTATTGCAGCGTATGTTTGACACATTTAATGACGCCGTCTTTAATTACTGCAAATACACCGCAATGGATGAAAACAGACAAACTTCATAAGCATTTTGAACGGAAGCCTGTTAACAACGATGAAACAGTTTTTGAACAAAATGCTGCTTGTTGGCTGTAAGATGGTGTTAGTTTGACACTGTTCCCTGGGTGTGATGAGCCAAACAGAACCACTTTAGATCACAGCTCCTCCGCGGGCTACGAACCCTCCCGCAGCCAGTCAGAAAATAGCCGCCTTTTTTCCCTCCCGCGTTGAAACCGGAAGTGAGTTTACAAGCAAGCTCATTGGTCGGTTGTTGTTGGGCGTATATGCTTGCGAATTTACTTTATTGAACCAATGGCTGGGCGTATAGCCACTCCCTTAATTTAAACCTTTTGTTTATTCCAGCGTCAGATTTTCAGTGGCCAGAATTCTGCATACATTTTGATGGGTTGGTTGGTTGTTGGAGATAATAAGCCACTTTTCCTTCTTTTTCAGTGATTTTTGTTTATTTATTTATTTGGCCACACGTCTCCCATGTGGACATTTGTAGACTGTTGATCGCGTACCGGGGTCTGCAGGTTTCTGAAAGGATGATGGCACGGACACATTCAGGAAGTCAGCATGATTTGTCTTTAATCTGCTGCACTGTTTCCTTAGCTTCAACTTTTACTGTCCCTTGGACTAAAATAAATAACCATCACGAAGGACTCCCCTTTACCTTTTGAAGCTGAATTCTTTTTGAGATCTCTCCCACACTCCCAACCTCACTGTATGCTCTTGTGTGCTGTTGCAGGCTTCTCTTCATTAGCCGTCTGCATTATTCACAGCATGTGTTCGACATCACATGACTCATCTGATCCTCACATGTTCTCCATCTGTTTGCAAGCCTGTTCATTGATAACGTTTTGTTTGTCCATTTGAACTTTGTACCGGCTGTTTCAAGTTGAAGTACTGTACATAGTTTTAGTCCATTCTTAATCTCAACAAAAATAAAATCAAGATTTCATTCCCCACCCACCCAAATGACCTGAGAAACATTGATTAAGTTGCAAACATCTTTTAAAAAGCATACTTCTCACTGGTATGTTCACAACATACATTTGCAATGTGCAGTCTATAATAAAATGATTTTTTAAAACCTCATAAAACAGTCTGATTTTCTTACAAATTTCAGAAAACCACAGAATACCATTACCATATTTTCTGGAGTATAAGTCACACAGGACTATAAATTGCATTTTTTTTTTTTCTGTGTTATGAGCTCTTTAATTTCAGATTATTTGTGCATTGTTGTAGTACATTTTTTATTACTGGCATTTATTCTTTTGTTATTGGAGCTTATTTTGTTTAGTACTTTAATTCTTGGGAAAGTTCTATATAAACAGTCAATGTAATAATAATAATTTTTTTATTATTATTATCATTAACAACAAGCTTGTGAATTTTTGGTATGTAAGTCACCCCGGGAATATTAATTTGCAGGGCCTCCCAAACTAGTAAAAAAAAAAAAAAAAAAAAAGTGACTTATACCCTGAAAAATACGAGGTCTATTAGAAAAGTATCCGACCTTATTTTCTTTATTATTATTAATAATAAAATATTAAAATATTATTAATAAAATATTTTTTCCCATATTTCCATATTTTTTTCAAAAACCATATGGATTTGAATCACGTGTGATTGCGTCAGCCAAGCTTGAACCTTCGTGCACATGCATGAGTTTTTTCACGCCTGTCAGTTGCGTCATTCGCCTGTGAGCAGGCTTTGAGTGAGGAGTGGTCCACCCCTCTCATTTTTTTTTTTCATTGTTTAGGAATGGCTCAGAGACTGCCGCTTTGCTTGATCAAAATTTTTTCAGAAACTGTGAGGGACATCAAAGTGGACACCATTCGAGAAATTCAGATGGTTTTTGGTGAAAATGTTATGGGCTTCAAAGAGATTACGGAGTGTTACCGTCGCTTTAAGGACGGCCCAGAGCAACTGGTGGTGCGCCGTGCTCTGAAGCTGCCATTGACAGGCTGAGCGACCATTTCATTTCTAAACGCATGGCTGTATGGATCCGTGACCATCGTGTGCAATTTCTCTGGTTATCACAAGAGCTGGACATCAACCATTTTCCGGCAGATTTCACTTTTAACAAGAGATTTTGTCATGGAAAGCCGAGCGGAGGCTTTGCTCATCACGATGGATTCTCTACTGGAACGAGACAAAACCACCTCAGTTTTGGTCTCACAGGACGGCTTTGAGATGGCGTTCAGACAGCTGTTGGTGGTTTATCTATCGAGTGATTATCCGAGAAATTGTGGATGTTCCTGGACATGCCAGAACATGTCCTGTGAGGTTTATCACGGCGTTGCTTTGCGCCATGCGGCACCGCCGCCACGCGCGGAATTCCTCCGCACGTCTGTCTCAGTGTGCCGAAAAAGTGCTGATGTCCACGTCTTTTCACAATTCCTGTGCTACCCAGATGACATCCCGGATAAAACACAGCGTCCAGTTTGGAAATGAATGGCACATTCCACTGTTACAGGAGTTTTTGTCATGGGAAGAGGAGCGGAGGCTTCGCACGTCGCATCATCTGGCTACAACACAAACTCAAGTCCCATCATCATAAACATCTCTAGTGTAGATACATACATATATACATATATACACATACATACATACATACCTACATACATATGCAGTGCATGTGATTTTATACTACATATTTACAAGATAGAAAAATAAAGTGCACACAATTAAACAATGATCAACAAAACACCCTAACCCTTAACACCCTTCCTCCTCCCTATACCTCGAAAAAACCATGTGCCTATACCACTGCTTAGTGGATATTCTCAAAAGAGAAAATGTTTTATACACCAATTTATTTGTAGACATTGGGCATATTAATAGATCTTCATTTTTAAAATACTTTCTCGTATATGCCTTCTGAGTGTATTTCTACTTATAATTGGAATATCTTTGGGCTTTGAGTTTTTGAGAAAAACAACTCAATTGAGGGGTCTGGAAAAAATGTGAAAAATATTTTTTATTAACACACTACAGACTGAAAGATTCACTTTCGCTGTGCCACTTGGTGCTCACCTGATGCTATTGAATCTTGGGCGTGAAGAAGACAAGGTCCTGATTAGTACTTTGTCTGGAGACCACTTGGGAACACCAGGAACTGTGACCATATTTCTCATTGTAGAACCGGAGTTGTTAGGAACAGCATCTGATGTAAAACCTCTGCCAAAATCCCAATGTTGATCTGTGCCAGATCTGCTGTAGTGACCCCCAAGCAGCCAGGGGCTGCTGAAAGTACAATTAATAAGAATGGTGACAGAAACAATAAAAACATTGTTTTTCTGATTGAGAACAAAGTTAACATTCATTTCAGAGTTAAAATATTATTTTTTGAAGGTCTTTCAGCAATAATCCTCTTAAGGTTTGTTCACTTAGTTTATGTGGCTTTTTCTGTCCATGTGATCTTGCTTTCTTTTGTATGTAGTGTCTCCACGACTGCTGCGAAAAGCTGGTTATCCAAAGGTGCGCACCGTTGCCCTCGGCCTGTTGCAAGGGGTGGTTCCTGAGGCCCAGGAGGTGTTTCCCACCCTGCAGACAGAAGTCTGGAGTTGGGGCCATGGTGGGCACGGACAGCTGGGCCATGGAGACAACCTGGCCAGGTACGAATGTGCGTGTAATCACCGATTGTTTCTGCAGCTGTTGCTGCCGTAACCAGTAATTCAGCAACATTTAATTCATATGTCATATTTATTTCTTTATTGAACACTACAACATGCATTGATCCTTGCCCCATTCCATGCATAGAATCAAATCTAGACCTTCTTTGTGGTCTATATGGAGCTAAAATGGAGACTTTAGCCACAGGTTCTTTTGCAGATTTTAGCGGCCATGCTCAGTATGACATATTCGGCAGAAAAACCCCTGTTTGAAGTCAGTGGTTGAAGATGGTATACATGTTGCACCAGGAATACCTCCAGATTAAATAAATGGTCCAAGGGGCATCCATGCAACAGTACAGCTCAACATCAGTGCATCTGTAAACTACCATTTTTGATTATAATATGGTATTCTGTAATGCTGTATAATTATAGACACAACAATTTTTTTATACGGAGGATTTGCACCGACATCATCAGGCAAGCAAAATAAATTGTAACATGTTGTTCTGGGAAACTGCCACATTTTCCCTCAAGTTAACTTACAAGTAAAAACCACCTCAGAATAATTAATTCATATTTATTTCGAGGTTTTTTGGGGGGCGGGAAGTAGTTTCCAAACCTTATTGATGTAAACTGTCCATGTTAGACTTTATAGTGTAGCATAAGAATCTGTCCCACAACAGTGACCTTTGCATCACAACAAACCAAAACTTCATGATCGATGTCTTGCTGATGTGTTGATGGCAATGACATTTTTTTTTTCAGAATAACTGCATAAAATGATTCATACAACAGAAATTCCTGCAGCAGTAATAGTACTATTGGAGGGGAAAAAATAGATTACCAAAATGGTGCTAAGCAAGAGAGTAGGGAGTTCTGATGTTGTGTTCAAATCATGTGTCACTTGATGATGGTGGAATGTGTCTTTGCAGATTGCAGCCGGTGTGCATCAAGAGCTTGAACAGTCAGGAGGTGGTGCGTGTGGCAGCTGGTGCTCACCATTCACTCGCTGTGACAGCACAATCTGAGGTTGGTCATTGTTTTTATTCATGGTCTACTTGTTTGATTTTATTACATTTATTTGTTTATTTTTTGAATACTTAGTTTTTATTGAGCATCATTAATATAATGACAAAGGCTATACGCCTAACCGTTGGGCAGATAAATATAATGTCTTACCTTATTCGCCCAACCGTTGGGCAGATAAGTCATACATTGAACGTTACATGCACAGCCATTGGGCAGATAAATATAATGTCTTATTCGCCCAACCATGATCGTGTATTTGACACGTTTTGTGCATCTAAACTACGTTTTTTACACCACTTTTTAAGGCTTTATTGACACATTTAATGGCGCTGTCTTTAATTACTGCGAAAACACTGCGATGGATGAAAACAAACTTCATAAGCATTTTGAACGGAAGCCTGTTAACGACGAAATAGTTTTTGAACAAAATGCAGCTTGTTGGCTGTAAGATGGTGTTAGTTTGACACTGTTCCCTGCGTGTGATGAGCCAAACAGAACCACTTTAGATCACAGCTCCTCCGCGGGCTGCGCGCAACCCTCCCGCAGCCGGCGAGAAAATATCTGCCTTTTTTCCCTCCCACGTTGAAACCGGAAATGAGCTTACAAGCACGCTCATTGGTCAGTTGTGGTTGGGCGTATATGCTCGCGAATTTACTTTATTGACCCAACAGTTGGGCGTATAGCCACTCCATAATATAATAACACTAGTCAGTTTCCACTGTGAGGAACATAGTGAGAAAATGGAAGACCACAGGCACAGTACTAGTTAAGGCCTGAAGTGGCAGACCAAGAAATATCTCAGATAAACTGAAGCAAAGGATGGTAAGAACAGTCATAGTCAATCCACAGACCTGCTCCAAAGACCTACAACATGATCTTGCTACAGATAGTGTCTCTGTGCATCGTTCAACTATACAGCACACTTTGCACTGTATGATGCTGTAATGCAGAGGAAACCTTTTCTGTGTACACACCACAAACAGAGTCGCTTGAGGTATGCTAAAGCACATTTGGACAAGCCAGCTTCATTTTGGAATAAGGTGCTGTGGACTGATGAAACTAAAATTGAGTTATTTGGACATAACAGTGGGTGGTATACATGGCTGAAAAAGAACACAGCATTCCAAGAAACACACTTGCTACCTACAGTAAAATTTGGAGCTGGTTCCATCATGCTGTGTGGCTGTGTGGCCAGACTTTCATTGGAAGCTATAGGAAGCGTTTAGAGGCTGTTATTTCTGCAAAAGGAGGATCTACTAAATATTGATGTATTGTTTTTTTGTGTTGGGGTGCCCGAATTTATGCACCTGCCTAATTTTGTTTAAAGAATTATTGCACACTTTCTGTAAATCCTATAAACGTCATTTCACTTCTCAAATATCAGTGTGTTTGTCTGCTATATGATGTATTTAACTGAAATTGGTGATCCAAAGAACCAATGATGTTATAAAAGAAAATCATGAAAGTCATCAGGGGTGCCCAAACCTTTACATACAACTGTATATAGTCTGAGATCTGCACTCTGTTTGCCACGCCCACACATTTTCTCACCACTATCACAGACATGTCCAAACAACCAATGATATGTAAAGGAAAATCATGGAAATCATCAGGGGGGCCCAAACTTTTACATACAACTGTATCTGTGCTACATAGCATACACTGTGAACAGATATGTGTGTTGGCCAGTCCCATTTAAAATATTGTGCTTTGAGTCATGTGGGCTCTGTGTAAGACTTTATATTGTATAAGCTGCAGATTGGAGTTAGTGGTCATGGAGAGATGTTTTTTACAGATTTCTTCCCAGAGGTCAGGGTTGGGAGGGAAGACCAGGTCATTTGCCCACTTGGTTGTTCAGACTGTTGTCTAAGTTAAAAGTAAGTGTAAATAGTTTAGAGATTAGTTTGTTTGAGTTATTGATTTTCATAAGTTCTTCAATTAGCTGAGACAGTTGTAATATGTTGTTTTTCTTTGATTCTTGATTTCAGTTGTTAATATTGAAGAAATAGACCTCCCCCATCCTCATATTTGTGTTGAGGTTTGTTAAATGACATGAATTTATTATTCTCAAATAAGTGGTGGGGGTGTGTGATCCAAGCTATGTCACTGTGATGATAAAGGTAAATAATTGCACTGGTTCTTATGTATTGAAGGACCAGTAGCTATCATGTCAGTATTTTCTGAATTCAGAAGTAGGAAATTATGTGACATCTAGTTTTTCATTGAAGGCAGAGAATCTTCTGATTTCACAATATGAGAGATTATTTACATTATTTACGGGTATATAAAAATGAGTGTCATCAGCATAGCAGTGAAAACTAATTCCAAAGTTTCTTTTGCCCAGGAACAAGCTGTATTTTAAAAACTTGACACTTGGTGAAGATTAGTTGAATGAAGTTGAGTGTGTACATTTGTGTTTGTGTCGTGCAGGTGTTCTCATGGGGCAGTAACAGCGCTGGTCAGCTTGGACACATGGAGTCACCGAGCACTGTCCCCCGCATGGCAAAGGTGGAGAAACCATGTCCCACACAAAGCCTTGAGGTTGTTTTGGCTCCTCTCCTGCCCTGCCGCTCATCGGTCTCTCACACTTTTTGATTCTCTTTTTTTGCATCCAGCTGTCAGAGGGGATTCGCGTTTGGGACGTAGCTGCTGGAGAGAGACACACTTTGCTGCTTGCTGACGGAGACTGCATCCAGCCAATCATATATTACAGTGGAGAGCAGGCCAGGAATGGAGCAGAGGAGAGCGACGCCAAGGAGAGGAGCCAGCAGGATGAGGAAGAAGAACAGGCCGCCGGCTGCACTCAGCAGCCTGTACTGCTTCCCTTCTGCATGAATGTAAGAACAGAGCAACTGATGCATGTTTGTGCTGCCCCTGAGGGCAGTACCTGCTGTGTGAGGTTATTTACCCACAGTTTTGTTCTTTTTCTGCAATATGCACATCCTTCATTCTGCTTAAAGCATTTGGCACAGACACTGCTGTATAATGTTGTCTTCCCTTAAATCCATAGGAGTAGAGAGACTGGAATGCCAACTCAAGATCTCGTTCCATTGACTTCTGTTTGTGAGCTTGCGACCCTGAGATTTCAGCCACTCAGCTGCGAGAGTTGGGGTAATTCACTTCCGGTCGTCTGCCAGCAATAACACCACATGCTCTTGTATAGCACAGTTTTTCTTGCGTTTTCTGCCGTGGCTTCAACAAGTTATCCCCTCGAAGTATGTTCAAAGAGTAGCTTGAATGGAGTTCTTGTTGATTTTAAATCGTATTCAGGACAAAACTTGCTAATACTATTGATAAGAGCATGCAGACTGTCAGCAACTGTGGCGGAAAAATCACGGACAATGATCATTAATTATTCATAAAACGTGTATTAAAATACAATAAAAGTACACATTATTCGTCATTTAAGAAAGCATCATAGTAAAACTCATAAATATAACTGTATAAAACTATAGCACAGTAAAAGTCATCAAACACCATAATAAAATCATCAGTCAATAAAAATCAAACACCATAAAATAATCATATTAATCCTTTGAAGTAATAACACTTGGAGCATTTACCACATGATGAGGGAGGCTGTCCCACAAAGTCACAACTAAATATAAAATATTCTCTTGAGTCATATCTGCATATTTGCACCTCAAAAATGTGAGAGCGACCACTCAAACATAAATGAACTCTGTTTTGGGAGGAAAAAAAATTCCGGCCTAAAAAAATATACATATGTATTTGGGGGGATTTTAGTCAGTCCAGCGGCACCATGCAGAGATGTGTGCAATATCAGAAGGTTGCCGGCCTCACTGTAGCAATTTCTTTTTTCTTTTTTTTTCTTTTTTTCCCAGGATTTCAAGGAAATATTGTCTGGCATCAATCTTGGAGATCCTGATATTGTTCCAGAAGAACCACGTTCTTTTGCTGAACAACAAAGTCATTGCTAAGAACAATTCACATTTTATTTTCAGTCATAAATTATTTTGATATCACTAAGGTATCACACAGTCAATATGATGAAATATGCATCATTTATTTCAGTCCACACAAATCAAAGAAAATTTGAGAGGCATGATGAAGGACCTGATACCTGCCTTCAGTTTCTATCAAGCTGCCAAAACTGTGGAAAAATCACCAGCAAGCCCACCGGGTTTATATTATTATATAATTTAAATTGACATGAAAGTTTTGTCATTTCAGAACTGTGCACATTGCTAGTTCTTTCATCATGAAGAGGTCCGGGATATTTGGGATCAACCGTGAGACCTCACAGGCAGCATTCTACTAGACAGCGGCAGACAAGATGATGCAGGTGGCAGGAGACCACCAGCTGACTCTTGGATGCTGAGTCGAGCAGTTCTCAGTCTGGCAATGTGGACAGCCTTGTTCCCTCAGATAAAATAGTCTTTAGAGTAAAACAGAAATCATCAGTATTTACAGAATTGAGTTAATTTTGTAAAATCAATATAAACACAGAAAGATGAATATAATCAATGATACACAGATGACACAATAAAACAAACGCTTATTGCCATTGTGGTCCATGTGAGGCTAAAACTTAACACTGAGGAGCCCGATTAAATGTGAAGATTGCAAAGACATTATAATATCAATTAATGTAAGTAGCAATAAGTGTGTATGTTTTTATATATATATATATATATATACACACACACACACACACTGGGATACAATTAAAATAAGTATAAATTGAACAGAGAACAATAAGATCTTAATAAATTAAAATAAATAGCAACTATATCCCTGTAGAAGTGTAGACAACAAATTCAATGCCATGTTTTGGACAAAAAAATAATGGACAAGATGATAAGCTCGTCTTTTGGACAAAAAAAATCACGTGTTCCTCTTCCCTTAGCTGACTGAATAAACTTAACTTAACTGTCTTTTAAAACTTGCCTTGTTGCTAATCGACTACAAGATCTATATTTTATATAAGATATATTTTAGCTGAATAGTTCCCAACGTGTGGGATACGTGGGTTATATCTTGATCTTTCAACCTAACCGGTTGTGTCCAATCCTTCACAGCAATAACAGTTCGGCACCGATGAAGCATTTTTATTTTGAGAGCAGCGCGACTTTGTGAGCAGTAATCGGGGCAGCTACAAAATGTAAGGCTCGGTAAATTATTCAGAATAATTGATCAAAACCTTTAACCTTATTTTGCGATGTTTGATATCGTCGATTCCCAGCAGTATATTGGAGTTTATAATACCTATGAACGAAGCGCTGGCTGCAGAGCAAAAGACCGGAAGTGAGGAACCCAAACTCCTCTCACGCATGCGCTGCACAACCTCAACCCCCGAGATCAGAAGTTGGCATTCCATCTCTTTACTTCTGTGCTTAAATCCAAGAACAGCTCTTCAAAACAGCCAAGTCTTAGTGTGTTTGCAAACAAGGGAAAACATTTTTTTTTTTTCAAGTTTGATAAAACTGTGTCATCTCTTCATTCACTGAAATTTTTTTTCTGATCTTCCATCAAGTGGTTACTTCAAACACATTTTAAGTGTGGGCCATGTGACCTAAAATTCATGTCAGTGTTTTCCACTTTTGTATTCCTGGTTTTGCACTATATGACTTCTTCAGTAATGAACTTACTTGAATAAGAGTTTAACCTGGACTATTTTCATTTTCAAATCTGCTCCTACAAAGTTAAAATCTGAGAATTTTTTTATACAGTTCTACATTACAAGGCTTAAACAAGCATGGTTCTCACAACAGAATCACAGTTGAACCACTTCCACGGGTATTTCAACCAAGGATCCTCTGTTTACATGTCCACCACTTTAACCTGAGTATCGCCTCTATGCTAATATGTTTAAACAGATGTTAGGCTCTTCAGGTATTTCATCACAATATTTACTCCTGCTCTTTTATAGTACATGGAAGGTACTACTAGTATTAGGAGAGGGCCTCATTTTGTTAGCTTAATCACAGGTCTCTAGTTTTTGCTGTCATTTATTTCATTTACCAATTGTCCTTTTTGCATTGGGACTAGAGCTGTGTTAATTATCAACAACTGCATAAATCAACTGCATAAATCAGTTAATCGTTTTGGGTTTTCCTCCCCAAAAGAAATCCTCATTATCTGATTTCAGCTTCTTAAATGTGAATGTTATCTGTTTTCTTTACTCCTCTGTGACAGTACACTAAATACAACCCCTGGCAATAATTATGGAATCACCGGCCTCAGAAGATGTTCATTCAGTTGTTTAATTTTGTAGAAAAAAAAGCAGATCACAGACATGACACAAAACTAAAGTCATTTCAAATGGCAACTTTCTGGCTTTAAGAAACACTATAAGAAATCAAGAAAAAAAATTGTGGCAGTCAATAACGGTTACTTTTTTAGACCAAGCAGAGGGAAAAAAAATATGGACTCACTCAATTCTGAGGAATAAATTATGGAATCACCCTGTAAATTTTCATCCCCAAAACTAACACCTGCATCAAATCAGATCTGCTCATTAGTCTGCATCTAAAAAGGAGTGATCACACCTTGGAGAGCTGTTGCACCAAGTGGACTGACATGAATCATGGCTCCAACACGAGAGATGTCAATTGAAACAAAGGAGAGGATTATCAAACTCTTAAAAGAGGGTAAATCATCATGCAATGTTGCAAAAGATGTTGGTTGTTCAGTCAGCTGTGTCTAAACTCTGGATCAGATGCAAACAACATGGGAAGATTGTTAAAGGCAAACATACTGGTAGACCAAGGAAGACGTCAAAGCATCAAGACAAACTTAAAGCAGTATGTCTCAAAAATTGAAAATGCACAACAAAACAAATGAGGAACGAATGGGAGGAAACTGGAGTCAACGTCTGTGACTGAACTGTAAGAAACCGCCTAAAGGAAATGGGATTTACATACAGAAAAGCTAAACGAAAGCCATCATTAACACCTAAACAGAAAAAAACAAGGTTACAATGGGCTAAGGAAAAGCAGTTGTGGACTGTGGATGACTGGATGAAAGTCATATTCAGTGATGAATCTCGAATCTGCATTGGACAAGGTGATGATGCTGGAAATTTTGTTTGGTGCCGTTCCAATGAGATTTATAAAGATGACTGCCTGAAGAGAACATGTAAATTTCCACAGTCATTAATGATATGGGGCTGCATGTCAGGTAAAGGCACTGGGGAGATGGCTGTCATTACATCATCAATAAATGCACAAGTTTCCGTTGATATTTTGGACACTTTTCTTATCCCATCAATTGAAAGGATGTTTGGGGATGATGAAATCATTTTTCAAGATGATAATGCATCTTGCCATAGAGCAAAAATTGTGAAAACATTCCTTGCAAAAAGACACATAGGGTCAATGTCATGGCCTGCAAATAGTCTGGATCTTAATCCAATTGAAAATCTTTGGTTGAAGTTGAAGAAAATGGTCCATGACAAGGCTCCAACCTGCAAAGCTGATCTGGCAACAGCAATCAGAGAAAGTTGGAGCCAGATTGATGAAGAGTACTGTTTGTCACTCATTAAGTCCATGCCTCAGAGACTGCAAAATGTTATACGAGGTCTGTGAGAAAAGTATCGTACCTGTTTATTTTTTCAAAAACTATATGGATTTGATTCATATGTTTTTACGTCAGCCAAGCTTGAACCTTCGTGCGAGACAAAGGAACACCTCCGTTTCGGAGTGCCAGGGGACAAGTTTGGACATGCCCAGCTCTCCACAGTTTCTGTTATACTCACTGGGCTGGTAAGCATTGAAAGTCGAGATAGGCATGTCCCAACTTGTCCCCTGGCACTCAGAAACAGAGGTGTTCCTTTGTCTCGCTCGATCAGCAACTCGGTCGTGACGCTTGAAGCCTCCGCGCAGCTTTCCATGACAAAATCTCTTGTTAAAAGTGAAATCTGCCGGAAAATGGCTGATGTCCAGCTCTTGTGATAACCAGAGAAATTGCTCACGACGGTCCCAGCTCCACAGCCATCCGTTTAGAAATGATGTGGTGTTTTCTGCCTCTCGATGGAGGCTCAGAGCGCGGCGCGCCGTGCGCCATTGTGGGGCATCCTTAAAGCTGTAGTAACAGTCCTTATTCTCTGTGAAGCCCGTAAAATTTTCACCGAAAGCCAGATAAATTTTTCGAATGTTTCCACCTGCTTGTCTCTAACAGTTTCTGAAAAAATTCTGATGGAAAAAAAAGCCCAAATCATTCCGCCATTTCTTTGCAATGAAACGACGACGGGAGGGGTGGACCAGTGCTCACTCAAAGCCTGCCCACAGGCAAATGACGCAGCCGACAGCCGTGGAAAAACTCACGCATGCGCACGAAGGTTCAAGCTTGGCTGACGTAAAAACATATGAATCAAATCCATATACTTTTTGAAAAAAATAAAGGTACGATACTTTTCTCACAGACCTCGTACAACAGTAAATCTAAAAGAGTGATTAAAAAATACAAAGATCAAATACATTTATTTTTTGGCATCTGAAAACCTAATTTAACAAAGAAATTTAATCAGGTCATAAACCAGGAATAAACAATGTTTAAATCCAGCCAAAAGTATCATATGCAAGCTACTGCAATTTTGTTGTATCACTTGTACAATGACAATAAAGCCTATTCTATTCTATTCTACTGTCTATTGTTTTAACAGTAAATAGACAACTTTAAGTCGCAGTCACTCAAAAAAAACAAAAGAAGTGACTGTGACTGTGAAAAGTTCTCTTAACAATAATAAGGAGCAGATTATTGCCTCCCAACTAAGTATATTGCAAGAGTTCACTTTTCCTCCCTCTATTTAGTACCGGATATGAGCCTGTACTGTCAAATTCAGCAGCTGCAAGATTCACCCTTCATATAATCCGCATGCCCCCATGTTGTTTGTGTACAGTTTAGATGCAAAAACAAAACAGAACACACCGGTCTACATGAGCATGCACTGGCTGCATAGCCTCACGACTCCTACCACAATCTCTGTTGAAGTTGACAGTCCATCATCAGGTCCAGACGGGGGAGTGGAACCTGTAGGCTTTGTGGTCCATAAGGAAACCTAGCTAGTATTGGTATACGTTAAGTTCCATTAAAACAGCAGCTAGGCTGAAGGACAGAAGCTAGCTCCCAGAAAATTCACATGCAACAATGAAAATATGGTAGATGCTTTACTTTGCAGAAACCTTTTCAACCCATGACAAAAACATTGTAGACCAAATAAGTGGCACAAAAGTATAGTATGAAGACAACCATGCAACTAATACCGGAGAGTATGTCACTTACCAATTCCAGTCATTTTAAAACTACACTATCCAATAGCCAACGAGACTCGAGCTCAAAAGACATCTGTAGATTACGGGCAAAACTCTATTATTTTTTAAAAAGCTGTTTCATTTTATATTTTAACAACAAATGAACGGATCATTAAAAATGTCCACGAATCAAAGTCAAAAGACATTTGCACAAGTAGAAGCTCTCCACTTATTGTGCTTAAATTCATATTTTAGAAATGACTCTGTCCTGATAACAACATTAAAGGCAATTACATATTTTGGCGAAATTACAAGTTGAAATGATCATTATAAAAATTCATCATGAGGTTTATGTCACAGAAATCCTACTTTACAATCACTGCAGTCATTGTTAAATTATTTCCTGTTGCATTTATAATAAACCATTTGTATTTATTTACAGTGTCTGTTTTTCTGGTTGAAATGATATATATATATATATATAATCTACCAGACTTAAAACAAAATGTACAAATTTCCATGTTATTTTGTCTAAAAATAAATGTCCGAAGTTCCTTATGTTAAACAAGAAATTATCTAATCTGAAATAACAGGTGGTTTTAATTTACAGATGAAAGGTTTCCATTTATTGATTCATTTAGCTATTTTAATTACAAGTGTTCTAAACTTTTTTTTAACAGTAATCAGAAATTCTGAGGTAACAAACAACAACAAAAAACATTTCCAAGGATTTTTCTTCAGAAAACTGCTCCATAAATGAGCAGTCCTGTGACACCTTTGTTTTGTAGTAATCAGTGGTTTCTGCCACTAGTCTTCTGTGTTTTGGTCCGATGTGTCGTTCCTATTGGACAGCGCAAAGGTACGTCACAGTTCAGAGCATCGAAAGTTGGTTTGGATTGAACTTTGATGCGTCAGCCTGCCGACAAGCGGCAATGCGCACTCCCTTCAGAAGCGTCGGTTTAGCTCGGCTTTTGACGCGACGCTTCTGACACATCTAAAAACCAACGCGTCTCATTGAAAATAATGCTTTTTAGACCGTTTTAAGGCCCATTAGTTTAGTGAACAAATAAAAAACTAGCTGTCATAGCCCACTTACTAGCAATACAGACAGCGCCAGGTTTATCTCCTCCATTCAGGCTGCAAACTTCATCAATCAGCCCTGAAGCAGCAGGTGGACGTTTTCGAAAAAACCTAAAACCGAGGCCTGTTTTCATTTTTTTTGGGTAATAATCACCATCGATACTTTCTCTAGCATTCTTCTTGTTTTTGTGCGGCTTTGATTAGCTGGTAGCCCAGCCCCCATCTATCTATAAGCCAATTAAAACTCTTATCTAGCAGAGCGAGTGCCGGGGGGGGGGGGGGGGGGGGGGGGATGGGTATGGGTATGGGACACATACGGTGCACTCTGCAGTGATGGACACCTGATGGCTGTCTTTTAAAGGGAGAAAATAAAATTACAGTCAATAAGCGCTCATTTTATTGACACTGTCACGTTCCCCGGGGCAATTTGAAGTGGGTAGACGGAAATTCCGTGTCTTTTTAGGTAAGTAGACGGCGTCTACCTGCGTTCCACGTAGACTACACCACTGCTTATATCATAGGCTATGAATATCAAGTAATCTACCACGTTCATAGACTTAACTTAAAATTACCATAGCATACATGATTTCTGACCACGATAGCCTTGAACTCCTCAAACAAGCCACCAAAAAACAAACAAACAAAAAAGCCACGCCCTTGTGACGACACTGCCTGTTATTTGAAGTACTCTTCACTCAATCACTGGACAGTCTTGCAAAGCAAGCGTTATAATCTTACTTACCTTACTTTCCGGAGTATGAGTTGTACATATCAAAAAATGCCCCTAGAAGAAGGAAAAAAACTATATATAAGTCACACCAGACTATAAATTGCACCTTTTTCTGTGTTATGAGCTCTTTAATTCAGGATTTTTGTGCATTTTTTAAAGCATATTTTTTATTACAAGCATTTATTATTTTATTGTTGGATTTTATGTTGTTTTAGTACTTTGATTCTTGGGAAAGTTCTATATCGTCATTATAATTATTATTGATAACAAATTTGTGAATTTTCTGTGTACAAGTTGCACCAGAGTACAAGTCGCAGGGCCTCCCATTAAAAAAGAAAAACTCAATTTATACTCCCCACAGTTGATCACGAGTGGCAAAGGTCATTGTCCAGTGTTTTCAGTCCAGACACCATGTGGTCAGATGGGGCTGGGGTGCCCTAGATGGACACTGTTCTCTGTTCCAGCTATCAGTGATGACTTCATTGACAGCACCTCGAACCAAGAGACAGAGCAGAAATCAATCAGCCGTAATGATCAACTCGCACAACACTCAGCAGCAAAGTAAGAGGGTAACGGACAGGATGCTCAGCTGATCAGATGGTTGGACGTCACGAATTCCACAGTTCAGGGACTGTGCAAGCAGGAACTCTCCTGTTATAAGCTAAATGAGGAAGCTCAACTTAAACTTTGTTGTCATATGTTATGGACGTTTATGCAACGTGCAAACACAACTGCCTATACAACCCCTGGCAAAAATGATGGAATCACCAGCCTCGGAGGATGTTCATTCAGTTGTTTAATTTTGTAGAAAAAAAGCAGATCACAGACATGACACAAAACTAAAGTCATTTCAAATGGCAACTTTCTGGCTTTAAGAAACACTATAAGAAATCAGGGAAAAAAATTGTGGCAGTCAGTAATGGTTACTTTTTTAGACCAAGCAGAGGGAAAAAAATATGGAATCACTCAATTCTGAGGAATAAATTATGGAATCATTATTATGGAATGGCACCAAACAAAAGTTCCAGCATCATCACCTTGCCAAATGCAGATTCGAGATTCATCACTGAATATGACTTTCATCCAGTCATCCACAGTCCACGATTGCTTTTCCTTAGCCCATTGTAACCTTGTTTTTTTCTGTTTAGGTGTTAATGATGGCTTTTGTTTAGCTTTTCTGTATGTAAATCCCATTTCCTTTAGGCGGTTTCTTACAGTTTGGTCACAGACGTTGACTCCAGTTTCCTCCCGTTCGTTCCTCATTTGTTTTGTTGTGCATTTTCGATTTTTGAGACATACTGCTTTAAGTTTTTTGTCTTGATGCTCTGATGTCTTCCTTGGTCTACCAGTATGTTTGCCTTTAATAACCTTCTCATGTTGTTTGTATTTGGTCCAGAGTTTAGACACAGCTGACTGTGAACATCCAACATCTTTTGCAACATTGCGTGATGATTTACCCTCTTTTAAGAGTTTGATAATCCTCTCCTTTGTTTCAATTGACATCTCTCGTGTTGGAGCCATGATTCATGTCAGTCCACTTGGTGCAACAGCTCTCCAAGGTGTGATCATATTTTTTTCCCTCTGCTTGGTCTAAAAAAGTAACCGTTACTGACTGCCACAATTTTTTTTCTTGATTTCTTATAGTGTTTCTTAAAGCCAGAAAGTTGCCATTTGAAATGACTTTAGTTTTGTGTCATGTCTGTGATCTGCTTTTTTTCTACAAAATTAAACAACTGAATGAACATCCTCCGAGGCCGGTGATTCCATAATTTTTTCCAGGGGTTGTAATTAACTGAAAAAGCTACTTTGAAATTGATTTTGCACTATGTGTCCCCTTCCGTCAGTAAGAGTTCAGTAGGTTTGACATTTAGCATCTGCAAACAAACTGATAGGTACAAGTGACCACCGATAACCTTCTCCTTCCTTAGTGTGTAAATGTGTGTTTATTTTAATTTTGTTTGTGTTGCAGCTGGGTTATGTGAGCAGTGTGTTTGCGGGCGGTCAGCAGTGTGTGGCCATGTCAGACCAAAACGTGATGGGCTTCATCGCCAGCCTACATGAGCTGGCTGCAGCTGAGAGGAAGTTTTACTGTAAGCTGTGTAATATCAAGACACAGATATTATGCCCTCTTCTGGAGCTGGGTAAGCGTGTACTACAAGGAAAAAAGATACAGTACTTTACAAGCATTATGCCAATCAGAGGTCTGCAATACAAGTAAATCTTTTGGGCTGACGTGCTTATGGCAAGCCATTATAGCATAAAACCTTTCCCTTGAATAACAATTACATTTACATTTTTCTATAAATACATTTTGATTACTCATAATTAGTGTGACAATTCGGAATACAATTTATCTATAACTAAGCCTTTTAAACTCATCACAATTCCATTTTAGAAATCTGCATTGATATTGTGATGTTCATATAGTTATTTTGGATGTCTAATTACAGAAGTCACAATCAATATTTCACATGTACAATGTGTAATTATTTCAGTTTGAAATGGCAGGAGTGGTGGATATTAGCTTGCATGTGTAACTACTGAGAAAATTCCAGAGCTTGGAACCCTATATACCGTAATTGCTGAATTAGCAGTGAACATGAGACATTACATGGGCAGATGTTTAGAAATTCTATGTACATTTGTCATCTTTTGATGTACGCACCAAACCTGGTATCAGTTTAATAGCTTCTAAAACCACATGCGCTAGAACCATAATAGGACTTTGCACGTTTCAGGTATTTCAAGTTGTATTTTGGCTAGACACATTAATCATTCAAGGTATTTATGAATGTGCCTGGCATGTTGATCACAATTGACAATTTCTCAAAAATTAATTGTGTTGAGTGAAATTTCTGAGTACTAAAATTAGATGTATCTTGCAACATAGGACTTTTGATTGGTAGTGAGTCCACTCTCACGTCTTTGAAATTACATTGGTTTGAGCAGAAATAACATAATTTTAGGAATCAGTTCTTTTCAACTTTCAAGAATTAAAACAGCTGTAATTCAGTTCTGTTAGAACCACATCAAAGACATTTGATTCAGAATTGCGTAGAGGTAAAGCTTCCAAGTGAAACTGTGTACAGGCAGGTTAGTATGTATGAATTTGTTTACACTTTTTCTTTTTTTCTTTTAGAATCTCTGAGCTCACTTCTCGGACAGGTGACCTTTGGCCTCCTCCAGTCACTGACGAGCCAGTTCAGTCTTCTATGCCACCTGACTGGGCAGCATGCTGCCAGCCTCACCACCAACCTTGGACACAGCCGTGATGTTAAGGGCCTGCTAATCCTCGACTGGACCAGCATTTTTCTGGAAGCTTATCAAGAGTATGTGGTCCCCATGAATGTTGAGACTAGATCATAAATATGATTATTTGTTAAGTCTAAAAACAAATAGATTTAAAGATGTTCAATTTATATTAAAGTGCTCATGTTAATGTGACAGTCAGTGTTTCAACAGTATGACAAAATGTTGTTGACTGTAGTTCCCAGTCAAAAATCTTTTGGTGACAGTAGTTTACTACTATTATTAGTAAGCAAAAGTTGGTGAATGCTGGGATATGACTGACTTTTTCTCAGTGTCTGTCTTCTGCTCTTTTTCTGTTTTTCAGCAGCCTAATATATAATGTTACATTGATTCATATTTATGATGTCTTGGCACAGAGTAGAAAATGGGAGTATTGTAATGATTTCTGTTAGTTTAAAAAAAAAACCCTGCTTGGGGAGATGAATATTATCTTTTAAAGGAAAAAAAAATAGATGAAGCATTGTGTTGTATGCCATTTTAAATGAACCATATATGGTGAAAATGTTGGGTTCTATTCCATACTGGTCGGTACCATTCTGTATTTATTAAAAAGGCGGGAGGTTTTGGATGGAAACTCTCCTTTTTTCTTAACATTGTCAGGCAGTTGTTGGAAGTATGCCTCCAACTGAGTGCTCTTCTCAATACTCATCATGTTCACACATACTTCTTTACATCTCTGTCAAGGTACTGCAGCTGTGTGGGCAATTTTCATGTGATGGGAGGTTTCCAGATTTTGACTAAGCCCTCACTGTGAGTACACACACATAATGTGCACACTTTTATCATGTCAACTACTTCACAAACATCCATATTTGCAAAGTGTGTTTTACAGCAGTCGGCAAGCCAAAAGTGCATGAGATATAAATGCAACATTTAGTCTAAGCAGTAGTATTTCAAATAAAAATTGCAACACTGTACAGACCCGTCTGAAAGTATTTGTATGAGAAGGCCAATTTAATGTTTCTCTACATGTTGAAAGCATTCAGGTTTGAGATCAGAAGATGAATTTGTGAGGACAAATCAGTACCAGCATTTTTTTACTGGTATATATACATGTAGTTGTATGAGACCACATGGACCATAGCAGCCAGGAAAGATGGAAAATTATTCACAAAGGATGGGTGTAACTAGTACAACAATTTGAAATGTCCTGAACATGAAACGTGTGCATGCAAGTGCTCAGCACTGAGATCAAGGAAACCAACAGTAATTGTTGACAGAATCAGTATGAGAGCTGTGAACAAAAACTTCAAAAATGACAACCAAAGACCTTGCTGAAGGTATCACAAAAGACAGCCGGCACTCCCGCAACGCACATCTCATGCTGTGCGTAGGGCACCGAGTGCTGGAGGGTTCACCTAAATAGCCTCATGAATGAGTGTCATAATTATTATATACGAGGGCTGTCCATAAAGTATAGGTCCTCTTTATTTTTTTCAAAAACTATATGGATTTCATTCATATGTTTTTACGTCAGACATGCTTTAACCCTCGTGCGCATGCGTGAGTTTTTCCACGCCTGTCGGTGATGTCATTCACCTGTGAGCACTCCTTGTGGGAGGAGTCGTCCAGCCCCTCGTCGGAATTCCTTTGTCTGAGAAGTTGCTGAGAGACTGGCGCTTTGTTTGATCAAAATCTTTTCTAAAGCTGTGAGACACATCGAAGTGGACACGGTTCGAAAAATTAAGCTGGTTTTCGGTAAAAATTTTAACGGCTGATGAGAGATTTTGAGGTGATACTGTCGCTTTAAGGACTTCCCACGGAGCGAGACGTCATGCAGCACTCCCAGGCGCCGTCGTCAGCCTGTTTCAAGCTGAAAACCTCCACATTTCAGGCTCTGTTGATCCAGGACGTCGTGAGAGAACAGAGAAGTTTCAGAAGAAGTCGGTTTCAGCATTTTATCTGGATATTCCGCGCGTCGGGACGCAGCCGGTGCGGTGCGGCGGCACAGGAAAAACACCTCCGTGTTGATAACCATTTGTAAAATCCAGGCGGCTTTTGATGGCTTTCAGTGGAGTGAGTATATGAGAAATTGTTTAACAGCTGGACATGTTCCAACTTGTCCTTAAGGCTTCCAACGGAGGTGTTTTTCCTGTGGCGGAGCATTGCGGCGGCTGCGAGCCGACGCTGCAATCCGCCCGCACGTCTTTCATTAAAAAAATCTCCTTTAACAGTGGAATATCTAGATAAAATGCTGAAACAGACTTCTTCTGAAACGTCTCTGTTCTCTCACGATGTCCTGGATCAATAGAGCCTGAAATGTGGAGGTTTTCAGCTTGAAACAGGCTGACGACGGCGCCTGGGAGTGCTGCACGACGTCTCGCTCTGTGGGAAGTCCTTAAAGCGACAGTATCACCTCAAAATCTTTCATCAGCCGTTAAAATTTTCACCGAAAACCAGCTTAATTTTTCAAACCGTGTCCACTTCGATGTGTCTCACAGGTTTAGAAAAAATTTTCATCAAACAAAGCGCCAGTCTCTCAGCAACTTCTCAGACAAAGGAATTCTGACGAGGGGCTGGACGACTCCTCCCACAAGGAGTGCTCACAGGCGAATGACGTCACCGACAGGTGTGGAAAAACTCACGCATGCGCACGAGGGTTCAAGCATGTCTGACGTAAAAACATATGAATGAAATCCATATAGTTTTTGAAAAAAATAAAAAGGACCTATACTTTATGGACAGCACTCGTACTCTTTTAAAGGTTGCAATTTTAAATAAATAATCATCACACACTGCAGTGTGGTCTGTGTGTGCCCCGACATTAAAATGCATTTTCACCACAATGGAATCTGCAGTTTATGCAAGTTTCATTAAAAACCTAAAACACGGATGGGCGTGGAGTTTCCTATAATATATACGTAGGAAGATGTGCACTGTATCGCTGCTCGCTTTCTGTTTACCTGCACACACGTGTGTGTGCAGTCAGTAACACCTCGTTACGAAATGCTTACATAATCTGTTGCTTTGAATGCTTCACAGATCTTATAAGTAAAAAGCTGTTGGAGCTGAGTGAAGTAATGTTTGGATCAATCAATAACAAGAACCAGCATTAGATTAATGCACAGGCATGCCCAGGCTGAAGACCAGGTGCACAAAGTCACAGGAGGCCTCACACGATTGTCCACTAAAGTGTTGTGTTGTAGTGAACACAAAGCATAAGACAAAGAACATACAATATGACACAAAATAATAACTAGCAGCCAATAACATGACACAGTAACACAACAGTAATAATAATAATAATATAAATTTTATTACTACAGCACTTTCAGGCAATAGTTTACCAAAGAGAAATTGCTCTCCATGGTAAAACATGCAAAGCACAACAATAAAAACATTAAATTTATACATTACGAAAACTGAATTAATATGACGTAAAATTGTGAATTAATTTTAAGCAACAGAAAATTTATTTAAAATTAACCTTAATAAATTCAACACCATGGGAAAAGTCTCATTGCATAATTTATTTATTTATACTAATTTGGGAGGCCCTGTGACTTATACTCAGGTGCGACTTGTATACCAAAAAAATAATGCATTTGTTAGTCATAATAATAATTATAGTCGCTGTTTTTGAAAGGCCTTCACAGGAATCACATGACAAAACAAAATAAGTGTTATGGGTAGGGGTTCGGGTGGAACCGAACCATTTCAGGCTATGGACCCAAACGCAGGGAGCTGGACACGGAGAAGAGTTCAAAAGCAAAATAATATTTATTATTAACAATAGATGTTGCGCTGGGGTTCAGGTCGGACACTGCTTCAGCAATCAGGAACTATGGAAGAAGACACACAGGGTGAGCGGAATAAACTGGTAACGCTGAACCACAGTCACTGTTCATAAAAGGGAATAACATGTCACATAGTTCATAAGATGATGCTTTTTCACTGTTCAGCAATTGTTCATAAGTGGTCTCCAAGGTCAGAGGTCAAGTGCTGCGTGTTGAAGTGCAGTTCCAATTGAGCAGGACTTGATACAGCTGGACAGAGTTCTCAATTGTTTGATATCAGAGTTTGTGCAGTTCTTCGACAGAGTTCTTGAAATAGTTATTTATCATAGCACAGTCACAACAGGAACTTAGTGAGAACGGGATCTCACAGAGACAAGGGGGAATTAAATGGTGTTTAGTCGATGAGCGCTCCACGCCGTGAGCCGAGGTGTTCCCAGAGTGGTGTTGCGGTGCAGGTATTAGTACCAGGCTCCGGGTCCGCTTGGAAACCGTACTGGGATTGTCTGGAACAGTAGGAAAAGACAGTTGGCTCTAATGCGGGAATTAGAGGGAGAGGCCAACATTACCTCATCTTAAGCTGCAGGGTGCTTCGGCGTCTGAGCGCACAGCTGGACGACGCATTCAAGGTCACAGTGCAGCAGGCAGGTAAAAACCCTCTGATCTTTGTCTGGAGCATGGATGAGGCTTGGCGGTTGGCGAGGCAAACGGTTAAGCAAGGCAACAGACGTGCACCGTAGTATTTGCCAATTCATGAACATAAAGTCTGGGTTTAATTAGTAGGGTTGGGTATCGAGAACTGGTTCTTTTCGGGCATCGTTAAATGAGTCGATCCACCGACATCAATAGTCTTTTTGCTTAATGATTCCCTTATCGATCCTTCAGAGCGACCATTGTTTTTGAGAGTGTTTGTCACGAAAATGATAAATTCTTCAAGTTGATTACAGACCCTGCAGCTGCTCTGTAATCAGCCGCGTCTGCAGAGCGACTCCACTTTCAAGCCTGAACCAGTGAAGCAGTGCTTCGATCCGCTGGCTTGTTGGTTCTTTGATTCGCTGCTCTTCATAAGCGGTAAGCCCGCTTCTTAACCCCTCTCAAAGCCATTAAAATATCAACTGTGAATCACTTTTGTGTGGATTAAAGTCACTAACTGGGACTCTTGTCTTGTTGCAGTCAAGAAACGAGAATCATCCGCCGTTCCATTGACACAGCTCCAAACGCTGCGCGGCTCTCTGCTGAGACAGAGTCCGGTCAGAATTAATAACTTTAAAACGAATTGCCGCTTTAAATAAAATGACATCTCATTCCAAAAGCCAGACAATAAACTACAATCCACTAAAACGTTTTTTTCCTCCCAAAAAGAGATGTCCTGCATTCTTTATGAATTACATCCTGATGTGCAGCACAGCCGGCTGAGCTCAGCTCAGATGTATGGAAAGACATTCATGCCAATAATGTCCGAAAGGAAATGCTTTTGACAAAAACTACAGATTTTGTTTTGTTTCTGTTTATGTCCAGAGTTTAAGGATCCAGTGACCAATTTCATATTTATTTACTTTAAGACTCAATAAAATGTTGTTGACATAGAAAACCTGTAAAGCCTACTTTTACAACACAGCAAGTTCACAAGCGGTGTCGATAAGGGAATCAATAAGGAATCGGATTGATAAGCGCAATCGATAATGGTATCGATATCGATAAAATCTTATCAGTACCCATCCCTATTAAATAGTCACTCAGTCATAATCTGAACCTGGTGTGAAGTACAATGTAAGGGCCCCATCTAGTGGGGAACAGAATATACTACCAGAACAAAACAGAGGGTGCCATCTAGTGGAGAACAAAAGTCATTGCACAGGTCCGGGCTGGGGAAATCCTGATGAAGTCCAAATAATAAAAGAATAAATGTCAGTAATAAGTAGTACACCACAACAATGCACAAAAATCCCAAGTTAATGAGCTGATAATACAGAAAAAAGGTGCAACTTGTACTCTGTTGTGATTTATACTCTGGAAAATATGGCACAAGTACTGCTGGACTACAACTCAACATAAGTTGATCCATCAGTTTTGTAAAACTGCTTATTCGAATTAAGGGTGATGGGGTGACAGCTGTTAGCTTATCCCAGCCGTCAAAGGGGTGTGAGGCTGAGTACACTTTGGACAGGCCACAGGTCTATTTCAAGGCCGACACATATAGACATATGCATTCACACTCTCACTCACGGTCAATTTAAAGTTTTGAATTCACCGAACCTGCTTGTCTTTGGAAGTGGCAGTAAGCCAGAACAAACAGTAGGAGAACATGCAGACTCCACACAGGAAGAGCCGGGTCTGAAGCAAACCTGCGACCTTCTAGCTGTGAGGCAGCAGTGTGAACAGGTAATCCCCTGTGCTGCCCAGTGCCCACATCTCAACATCAAAAATTAAAAATATCCTCATGTTCCATACCATGTGTAGGATGAATAGTGTACAGCTGAAAAGATCTATGATCTGTTTTTATTCAGATTTTAACTTCCAAGGAACAGGTTTGTAAAGGAAAATAAGGTCACATTGTGCAGAATCACATTTTAGTCTTCAGGGTTTCATGTTAAACATTTCCAAAGCTCCACAGTTTCACTAGCACTGTGCTCACAGTCATTTTCCTGCTATAAACACAATTTACACCCTGACAAAATTTATGCTTGGGACACAGAAATGGCTGGCATCGCCCCTGACGAAAAGCTTCAGGACAGTAAATATAGAGTCCATAACACAAGATTCAAATCACAAAGTGGCAGCAGTAATTGGAAAGCCAGCTTGGAATAAAAAACAATGTACAGAGATTAGCTACAACAGCTCTGGGACAACGTTTTAGGTATGGATGAGACCAAGATTACTATCTCCCAAAGTGATGGAGAGGACAATCTGTTCTAAATCCAAAACAGTATACCTTGAATGATGATGTAACTCATAACAGTCACAGCAAAAACCATTCAGAAGATTACATGAACATTCACAAAGAAAAGCATCCAAATTAATCAGGTTCAAATTAATAATCATGCAGACCCAAATGTCTTCAGTGTGTAGCAAAAACTGAAATGTACTTGTCATTCTAATATTCTGGAGGGAATAGAATGTTCGGATTCAATATTTTATTGTAGAGGTGACGATTACAGTCAGGTCAACGGTGCCAGTTTGTGGCTTTGATTTCCATTCCTACCCAGGGCTTTCTCTCATTAGTGTTATACTATGTTCTGCTTCATTAAGGTTGTCTTCTTCTCAAGGTCATATTGTACTTCATTTCTCCTTTCAATCTACCACTGGTTTGTCCTCCCTGTGTCACAGAGATGTCTTTGGAAAGAGTCCTGATTTACTCCAGAAACTGACTGAAAGTAATGAAGAGAACCCTGTCATTGCTGACCTTTTGGTGGTGCTCTTCAACCTCCCATCACACCATCTCCACGAATATGGCCAGGTGTTACTGAAACTGGCTACCTGTTTCGAAGTGGTATGCAAACATGGGCTTTGCTTCAATGCATCCTTTCGCTGAGATAACATTCTGTTGTTCACATGTAACTTTGAAAAATGACGTTATCATATTTTTTTTTCGGATGTATTGTTCCTCTCCATATTTACTTAAGATGTTTAAAAGGGTTTGATCAAACACTGTATTTTTATGTTTTTGCCATTGAAATGAACAAATACTTTTTGTTAGAGTTCCAGTAATTACCAGAAGCTGCAGGACAGCTGTTCCAGGTTTGAAACTTTGGCCCTTCAGCTGAAGAGAAAACAAAAGGATGCAGAGTACACGGTGCAGTTTTGGAAGAGCTTCCCCGGCAAAATGACTGTAAGGTTCTGTTAAGTGTGTGTCTCTGTCTGTGTTGCTGCATAGTCTACACCACAAAGACAAAAACAAATGAACAACAACCAAAAAAAAAGCACTTGCCAGAAAAGGTACTTTAATATTCATTTGAGTTTAGTTAAATTAATCATAAAAAATGTAAAGAGTATGGCTCAGCTGTAAATCTGTTAAAACATGAATTAGTACCACATAGAGAAAGCTGCAAAGTCACTGCAGCAGTGGTAATAGTAATTATAAAGAGTATGGAAGATTAGATGTGCAAATGGAAGGAAGGGTAAGTACGGAGACATGCTAAACCAAGAGGATAAAGAGAGATAAATCTCTACATTGTAAGCAGGATACATATAAGTAACGTGTTGCCCATAGAGATCCACAGGCTCTAGATGGGTAGTGTTTATAAAATAGGTAGCTGACATTTTTCAAGGGTGGTAATAAATTGTGTGACTCCTGCAGGAGCCACACAATTGCAGCCACTGACTCCAGCAGGTGATTTCACTGATTAACTGATTCCATCTGCTCAAAGTGATATTAATCAGTGAAATCACCTGCTGGAGTCAGTGGCTGCAAAGAAAACCTCCACCCTCTTGGCCCTTTCTGGAACAAGTTGCCCACCCCTGGGCTAGACCGTCTCATTTTGGAATGCCTGGATCGGCCTCTGTGGTCTTTACAAGCCAGGTCTTTGTATAACTCAACCTTCGAAAGATGCAGCCCCTGAATTGAGACACGGCCTAAATTTAGAGTAAACTTCACAGTGCATGTACAAGGTCTGTCCAAAAACTAACGGACCTTTTTATTTTTTTCGAAAATTATATGGATTTGAATCGCGTGTGATTGCATCAGCCAAGCTTGAACCTTCGTGCGCATGCGTGAGTTTTTTCACGCCTGTCGGTTGCATCATTCGCCTGTGAGCAGGCTTTGTGAGCAGTGGTCCACCCCTCTCATCGGATTTTTATTGCGAATAAAATGTCTGAACGATTTGGAGCTTTGCTGCATCAAATTTTTCCAGAAACTGTGAGAGACCTCCAGGTGGACACCATTCGGAAAATTCAGATGGCTTTCAGGGACGATTTTATGGGGATTACACAGATTAAGGAGTGCTCCAGCCGGTTTAAAGACGATAGGCTGAAACCCCGCTGAAACAACCAGATCATTTCCAAAGTGAAGGCTTTCTTGATCCGGGACGTCGTGTGACTACCACAGAAATGGCAAGAGAGCTGGACATAGCACTTTTGCGGCACATTCCACTGTTACAGGAGATTTTGTAATGAAAGACGTGTGGAGGATTTTGCGCGTCTGCACGGAGCCGCTCATGGCGCACAACAAAAAAAACACCTCTGTGTTGGAAACCATTCGGAAGATTCAGACGGCTTTCGATGGCTTTTCAGTCGAGTGAGTATCCGAGAAATTGTGTAACAGCTGGACATGCCACAACATGTCCTGTGAGACTTCCAACACGGAGGTCAAGTCAATTGTTTTACTGATTTTTTTTTTTTTTAAAGGAGGAGTCTATGTAAAATTGTTCCCCTTTGTAGAAAAATTGCCTCATATATTGTCAGCAGAAGGAGGAAATGTATAACACTGGTAGATTGATGACTAATGAGGTGCTCGAAAGATTTTTAAAGAACCTGTTCAAATGATGTTGCAATCACAGCCACAAATGTCATTTCAAACACGCCATCAGTGTTCCAACAAGGATATTATTAGACAGGCTGGATATCTGTGCTGTGTTCTGTAAGTGGAAGCACAGGGAGACTCGCTTCATTACACACACAGAACTGATACAAATCAACATTGAGTGCCTCTGCCTTTCTGGAAACAAACAAGTGAGGGGTGAAGTGAAACATGCTTGTGCCCTTTAAAAAACGTACCCTAATACATTATTTAAAGCACAGAATGGAATGAAACATGGCACGTCATTTCACAACATGCAGGCTTGACACTCATATGACAGGTTCCATGATCTGCAAAACATCTGCATCTTTCCCTACAGGCGCTTTGTGCTTGTTTTTGGTTCTCCCCTCTTAAGTAGTGATTTCAACAGCATCATGATGGCATATAAGTACTCATTAACCTGAGTTCTAGCACTGGAAGAAGTAATGTTAGTGGGATGCATCCCTAACTGTCTGAGTCCTGTGCATACTGTTTAGTGAAGTGTCTCCTCACATTTTCACACAGCATTGAATCATGTCATGTGTTTTCAGGATTCTCTGAGAAAACCATATCGTCGACTGATCTGTGAGAGCAGCAACAAGTCACTGACCCTACAGAATGCTGGAAGGTTTTCTGTCAACTGGTTCATCCTCTTCAATGATGCTTTAGTGCATGCACAGGTCAACTCCACAATCGCACACTGACACACCCACTCCACATTGTTTCAGTATTTCACTTCTTTAAGCTGTTTACACATAACGACGGCAAGTCACAAATGCCACAAAGTATCCATTCTTGGCCGCTGATCACAAATGTGATGATTCCTTCCCACTGTAGCCAAGTGCTTGCTCACAGGGGGTCGTTTTGACCGTTGGGGTTTTACATAATTATTGTATGGCCTTGCCTTACAATATAAAGCGCCTTGGGGCAACTGTTTGTTGTGATTTGGCGCTATATAAAAAATTGATTGATTGATTGATTGATTGATTGATGATTCGGGGCAGAGGCGTCAGATGTCCTCAGGAACTGCTGCAACCTGTTACCATGCGTTACGATTAATGGCACATGTTGCTGGAGAATTATCAGGAACCATTATGCACAGTCAAGAATAATGTTGCGTGCTGTTGTGCACTATCACGCGTAACAGCGCATTGTTAAGTTCTGTCACGTTGTGAATGAGGCGAATTGTCTCCACACACACCCCCATATTCATGCAACCGTCAGTTGTTGAACAATTTAGATCGCTCCAGTTTGCTCCTCAAAATCTAGATTAATCCACAGCAGAACTTTTGACTGCATGCTTTGTTGGACTCTGTGTCATGGTGTGGCGCAGAAAGGAGAAGGAGATGGAGAGAGCCAGATGTGTGGCTCCACGTGGCTCCTGTCTCGCTTATTTTCCTAAACATCAGGGACATGCAGCGGATGGAACAACTGCAGGAGCGGGCTGAGGAGCACTGGAATTAAACTTTTAGCCGACTTGGCATCACTGTCCTTCAGCATACTGCAGCAATGAAACTGAATGCGGTGCAGCAGTTTAATTGTGCGCACGTCAGCGAAGAACGCTGGCACGCTCTTTTAAGGGTCACCACTAATCAAGACGGATCAACACGCTCAGTTGCGACCTCCATAACATGAGGCGAAATGAGGGTGGTGCATGACATTCATGGAAGTTTTTGTTGACAGCCAGAAACATGCTTCACGAATATCACGCACCAACACGCACTATTAAGAAACCTATTCAGATGTGTTAAGTCACGTTAAGAATGTCAAGAATGTGCCAAGAATGACACAAATATGACATTATTAACGCGTCTTGCCTATGTGAAAGTGCAGCATTACAGCAGTGTTTCCCAGTCTAGATCTTTTCAGATAAAGGTGTTAAGCCAATCAACAGCTGGCTGAACAATGAAACACACCTGATTTGGCTCATTATGTGAAGTTATATGGAAGTAAATCTGTGCCGTCAGAGTAAGGTTGAATTTGTTTAGCATCAAAATATTCAGCCTCAAAAACTTCAACCTAAAAAAAATTCAACCTAAAAAAAAAAAAAATCAACCTCAAAAAATGGAAATGCAGGAAGCAATCAATCCCCGTCTCAATCCATGGAAATAGAGACCTGGAATGGACATCACGTGCTGCACGGTAGCCATTACTAAGGGTGGAGAGAGCGCCTTGAGCCAGTTAAGGCACCTGTTAAACAGAAGCGAAATGAGGGTAAAAAAGGCAGCAAGTGCTTCACCATCAACTGCACCAACTACAAAAACAAATTTTCCAATACTAAAATGAACTGTACAAGAGCCTTAATGTAATTATGTAAAATAAATGTCTATTTTAAAGTCATTATGTCACAATTTAATATCGATATACTGAGACTATATTGCAATGCCATAAGTTCTTTTCATGAAGCTGCGTTCACATGCATACAAATACGGTAACAAAAATGTTTAAATATATTTATGTATATATACTTGCAGTGTTGTTTAATATGATATGTACATGGTGGCATTTAAATTTTAACAGTGTGGTTGGAGGGGATGGAGGAGGTACTTTTTACCCTGACTGAGGGTCAAAAGTCATAAATTCTGAATGCCTTTATATCTACTTGTAATAAAATATTAGTAAAAATCATATATATATGTTGTTGTCATTAAAAGACTAGCAATAATATTACAGTGGAAAAGGCAGCAAGGTAAATGACCACAATGGCAAGGCATACTTCAGATTTATATTTTAGTACATAAGAATTTTTTATCCAGGCATGTATGGGTTCATTAGAGCTTTTAATCAGCTTGAATACAACTTACAAGGCCTCATTTATAAAAAATCCATTGAGAATTACGATGACAGGAAAAAACCATCACAATAAATGAACAGAATGGCATATTTTCCCCCAAATTTCCACACTTTACATAAAACGTTTTTTTCTACCCAGGCATGTATGGGTTCATTAGAAAGAGCAATTAAAGGGCTTTAAAACAAGCCTACTTTTATTAAAATCTGTTATCAAATAGCGACAATAGAGCAAGAAAAGCAGCACAGTTTGTCATAATTTCCTCAAATTTCTGCATTTTACATAAGTTTTTTTTTTTCACCCACACATGCATAGGTTCACTCGAAAGAGCTTTCAAAGGGCTTTAAAATAAGCCTACATTTATTAAAATCTTAAGAAATAGCGATGCTAGTGCAAAAAAAGTTTATTATTGATGATCTGCACATTTCCACCCTTAGTAATGGCACCTTCCTGTCCTTAGCGACACTAATAGATTGAGGCGCGCACGTCCATTCCAGGTCTATATTTCCATGTCTCAATCATCCAAATCTCATCAATGTATCACATGTGATTTGAATTTGGTCTCGGTGTCACATGACCAGTGGAGAAACACGAGATTCGCTGAATGTATCATGTTGTCGTCTTCTTCTTTTGATTTGGTCTCGGTGTCACATGACCAATGGAGCAAAACGTGATTGGCTGAACTTTGGATGATTGAGACAGGGATCAGTTGTTTCTCCCTGCTTTTTCTGTTTTTTTTTTGTTTTTGTTTTTTTTAGGTTGAAGTTTTTGAGGCTGAATATTTGATGCTAAACAAATTCAGCCTTAGAAATTCAACTTTCAATCATATTGAAAACTATACCACATTATTTATTTGATCATAAAGATTTCAAAAAGGTATAGTTTGGACTTCAATTTGACTTTAATTGATCCCTACCTAGCTGCCTATGCCAGTCAGCAGCCAGTCGGTTTTTTCAAGAGTAATATCTAAGGAGTATTTTTTTTAACTAATTTGGTGTCAGCATTTTCAGGATTCCTCTGTAATCATTGTGTTATCTGCTGCTATCTGCTCTTACAAGTTGAAATGGGGATGTCTCCTTGTCAGCAGAGGAAACATTTAATGTTCCATGTCACTTTCATGGGGACCAATTTTTTGGCTTGGGTGTCCCTCTTGGTTGGGATTAAAATTCTGTTGAAAATATATCATGTTACTTGTCTTGTCATAATTAATACATCATATGATATAGTTTGCCCCCACCTCCGACCTTCCATTAGGTAAATTTGACCAGATGTGTGGAAAAATCAGTGCACTTTTGGTCAATATTATCTTAATTTCTCATTCATGACCTGATGCTTGCTTTTTCCTCTGCTCTAGAAAAGCATAGCCATGTATTCACTAAAGTCCAGTGAGCAAATAGCTGTGAATGAATGAGTCTGCTGAAAGTCTGAAAATGAACTTTTCGTGTGAGAGAGTTCCTCATTCCTGTTTCGAGTTCTGTCTGATAATGCATAAGTGTTAAATTAGTAACAGCTACCTTAGTATAATTCCAGTTCTGTGAGTTTGTGACGAACATGCTCTTGTTTACTCCATCCAGGCACCACCTCAGAGCTGTAAGATAGTTGTTGATTGCACTTGATCCGATTGATTATATCTTTGTGTTGTTCCAGCCACTTTTTTTTTTTTTTTTTTTTTTGCTGAACTGAAGAACAGCTAAAAGAGCCAGCTTGGCATTTTGTTCAAGGGACACACATGCGCACTGAATGTAGCTGGGAACTGCATAAACAGTGTGCAGGTTGTGGATGAGAAGTAGTTGTATTCTGCATGGTGAACCAAACAAACTACATGAATCACCTCAAAGGTAGAGAATTTGCATGCCACTTTGTATACAGTCAGGTCCATAAATAGTTAGACAGTGTCATAGTTTCTATAATTTTGCTTCCATGCACCAAAACAATGGAGAGATAAAATGAAACTTGAAGATGTGCTTGTAGTAGTTTAACACACACCCAAAAAAAAAAAAAAAAAAATCACATTAACTGTTTCAGAATTACTTTCATTTGTCACAGTCCCTCTGTTTTCAGATCCCATAAGTAATTGGACAAACTAAATGTAAATAATAATACAAATCATCAATTTGCAGCCAGTTTTCTTTAGACAAGTCAGGGGATGGATACATGAACATTTCCAACTTGCTGAATACCTCAGTTATTAAGGTGGCCAAGCAGTTCAATGTGCTAACTTCCATTGTGGAAGGTTCCTCGTTCAAACTCACCCCTGCTCATTCACCATGTAATATAGCATTGTGCCAGGAAGGGCACTCGGCATAAAATTTGTGCCAAATTAACATGCAGATGTACCTTGGATCTGCAGTGGCGACCCCAAGTGGAGGAGAAAAAAAACAAACAAGAGAGAAGCCGAAGGGACTTAATATTAAGAAGTACAAACTACTGTGCTATATATTAAATCTGTCTGGAGTAAGCAGTTCTCAAAAGCTGTGTGACTGTACATGAAAGAAGGTAGTGAGGGAACCTGTGAAGACACCCAGACAAGTTTATTGGAGTTACAGGTTTCTGTGGCTGTGAATGGAGAAACCGTGCAGGGAAAGTCCTGTTTGTTGCACACCACTTCATGGTACAGTGAGACGAAGAAGGATTTTCATTCAAGAAAACACATCAAATCTCGGCTTGAGTTTCCTATGTGCCTTTTAACAAACTGCAGCTGAAATTTCATGTTTTCTTTCTTTAAAAATAAAAAAAAATCCTTCTCCGATCCACACCACCCAGCAGATAAATTGAGACAAAATGTACAACAGAACATTCAAGTAAAACTGGAATTAAAGAATGGATAGGACTTGTGGCTTGGGTCTTTTTGTTGGCGAGATGACATTTTGAAACACCGCGTGTACTTGTGGCCCTCATGAGCATGTGTTGGAAAAATGTTATTTCATTTTCTTTCAATTTCAATTTTCAGTTTCAGTTTTATTCATTTATGTAGCGCCATCTTACGACAGAGTCACCTCAAGGTGCTTCACACAACACACAATTCATAGCAGCACAAAATGAATTAAAAATCGAAAAGGGCACAGCAAAAAAGTAAAACGTAGAATAAAAAGAAATTACAAAGCAAACATAAAAACATAATAAATTAATGATAAGACAGTCTAAAAAAGTGGGTCTTCAGTCTTGATTTGAAAGTCTCCACTATGTCAGACTGCCTTATAGATGCAGGTAGATCGTTCCAGAGAGCAAGACCACGGTAAGAGAGAGCTATATACCCTACAGACTTTTTATTCACCCTTGGAACACACAGAAGACCTGCGCCTTGCGAACACAAGAGCCACGCTGGTACATAGGGCTTGACCAAGTCCGCCAGCGCCAGGTAGGAAAGAGCCAGTCCATGAACAGTTTTATCGACCAGCAACAGGACTTTAAAATCCAATCTGGCAGAAACAGGATGCCAATGTAGGGACGCCAGAATGGGTGTAATGTGGTCAAACGTTCTGCTTTGTGTCAAAAGTCTGGCAGTAGCAATTCGCACTAATCGAAGACCCCTAATGCTGGACTGCGGCAGACCAGAAAAGAAAACATTGCAATAATCCAGTCTAAAACAGATAAATGCATGTATCAGAGTCAGAGCATCAGCCATAGACAGGATGGGAAGAATCTTCACTATATTTCGCAGATGGAAGAAGGCAGTCCTCATAATATCTCTAATGTGGAGGTCAGCGGACAACGTAGGATCAAAAAGTACCCCAAGATTCCTCACTTTGTCCATATGATGTATAACACACGAACACAAACTAAGCACCAACTGGTCAAATTGATGCCGATGTCTGGCTGGACCAAGAACCATCATTTCAGTCTTATCAGAGTTTAAGAGTAATAGTATTTATTGATACTTTCCATCTTCCCTTATTTTATTTTATTTTTTTTATTTTTTTTTTTACCCTTTCTGTCCTTTTCCTCTGTTGCAGTTCTCTACCCACCATGTCTTCCCACTGGCCACACTGTGGGTGGAACCAGTTCCAGAAGAAAACACAGGCCTGTGAGTCTCAATCATGCAGTCTACTCCATTTTTAATGTGCAAAACTCAGTAGCCTAGAGTTACCATGTAATCAGTTTGAACATTTATGAAAGTGTTTTGTAATGGTAATAACTTACAAATTAGTTTACATTCTAGAAACTGAAACTACAATTTCTACCAGTAAAAACTTAACTTCTCATTATGAACTCAGCTGGTTTGCACTATTTAGCACCAATTAGGCTTACCTATTTCTTGATTAAAAGCCTGAACTTGAATTGGGACCTGCCTCATTTAATGACCAGGTCAACACTTTGAAAAAAAATTAACGCCTGCCTTAAATAAGCCCTGGACATTATGTGCATTAAAAAGATTACAGTTGGTCGAGTCATTCTTTTTCTAAGTCTGCTGCAGAGTTGTACCTTAAATCCTAACGCCTGATTTCTGCTTCTGCAACACTGTAGCTATGTGGCCATGCAATGACATCAACATGCGCATGACCCTTTTAAAGTTCTCTGTTGCGTCTTTATGCAATTTGCCACAGGAACAGTGGCTTTTTCTGGATGAATTTGTCCTTCAACCAGCTTCACTTCTTTATACAACCATCAACCTCCAAACCAACAGTGCAGTACGTGTACATTCTCCATGAATTGCAGGTCATTTGAGCGTCTTTTTCTGACTCCGTGTTGTAAGATGGTCATATTTGTAGACTTGTCTGCCAAATGTATTTGATCTATGATCGAAATGTAATCGGCATGCACACTGCAAAAAACTTTTAAAATATGACAGGAGAGGAAGGAGTGAAAATGTAAAAGTGACAAATCACATTTATCACAGCCTTTTCGGGTTCGTCGTTTAGCAGGTGCCTGTCAGGCTTCAGAGAGGGTTTGCAGCCACACAGAGGGTTCTGATCTAAAGCGGTTTGGTTCATCATACCCAGGGATACTCGTATGTGTGAAACTTAACACCATATTACAGTCCAGGCAGAAAGAAGAATTTTGTTAAGAGTTAATAATTACCAGCCTTGAATTACCCCCTGCCTCCTTTAGATGCCGGGTCTGCCCACAGTTTGAAAAATACAAACAGCTGGTCTTTTAATCAAGGAAATACGGTACCCACTTTCCTTGAATTGGTGAGTGTCAGTGCTGAACTTCATTTCATACCTGTGTTACTGGGCACATCCAGACTGCTCTGTCCGGTATATGTGAAGGGTTTTTAATGGGAATACATTACGATGAGGCAGGACGCTATGCCCGATGGAAGCGAAAATCTGTTCTATTTATGGAAAACCATGTCCAGTGAGTGCGGCTATCCGGTTTATACGATGATGGTTTAGGCGAGCTTTACTGTAGTTTTTACCCCATTTGTTTAGTGTTTTTTCACTTACACTGAAAATTAAAGGAGAACAGCAATAAATAAATAAATGTTCCCACTTCCTGTGTGTGACATCACACGGGGCGTGGCTTTGCTGGTATGTGCCTGTCTGCTTTTACATGTGAGTGGAGGAGGTGGGGACCAGCCAGAAACTGTAACCTTGCCTACACTTCAGAGACGTGTGCGCAGTTCCCCCCTGAGAGTAATAAACATACAGCAAAATACAAAATGGCTGCCATGCCATTCCTGAATATCTTCAAAATACTGTCTTTATTACTATGTGTTTATTACTATATGTCATACAGACACAAATTAAGTGTTGTTTTCTTACACACTGAATCCATTCCAACCACAATTACACAGATCAAGAAAAAAAAAACCTTGGCATAATAGCTATACACACACTCCTCTTCAATTGCTTATCCAAGATCAGGTCACGGGGGGCTGGAACCTATCCCAGCGGCCACAGGGTGTGAGGCAGGGTACAACCTGGACAGGACGTCAATCTGTCACACGGCCACATATAGACAAATAAACACATTGACACCTGCATCCACACTTACTTACAATTTTAAGGTTTCCAGTCCACCTAACCTGTATGTCTTTGGATGTGGGAGCAAGCCAGAGCCCCCACAGGGAACCCACGCAAACAGGGAGAGGAAATGCAAACTCCACACATAAAGGCTACAGGTGTGAATCAATTCCATGACCTTCTTGCTGTGAGGCAACAGTGCTAACCACTAATCCATTGTGCTGCCCACATAATATCTATTATTATTATTATTATTATTATTATTATTATATATCAAACTATCTCTCTGCAAATTTTGGTGCTTTTACTAAAATGCACAGTTGTTTCACTTGTTTTTGCGAATGTCCCTTGGTTGATTCTAAGGTGTCCTGCTACTTTAGCCTGACCCCCACCTATTCAAAAACAATTTGAAAGCCCTGATTACAATTGATTGTTACGCAGTGACTTAAAGGTTAGAGTAGCAAACTTGTGAACACAGGGTCACTGGTTCAGTTCTCCAGCCATGCAGGGAAATGTGAGGTTTGGAGGACTCAAGTCACTCCCTGTGTTGTTCCTCTATGTTTAACATGTCTGTGTCTCTGTGACTGCAGATATGGCTTGAAGGTGATGACACCAGAGGAAACCTTTACTTTGCTGGCTTGTTCTTCCATGGAGAAGGTAACACATGCACAGTAAAACATAGTTTTGCTTAGATTTAGACATTAGTCTTTTCTGTAATCTCTTACCTGATTTCTCCTCTGTTCATTGTTTTTGGATGAATTGGAAAATCTTTTTTTTCTGTAATAAAGATTTTCAGTTTGCATTATGGAGGAATATATCCAAAATAGGCATAACATCAGCAAGAAAATTACAACCTTTTTCCCCATTTCTTCATGTCTGTTCATTCAACTAAGTTATTTTTTTCCTGCTCATAACTTTTTTGTTTTTCTTTCAACCTGCATCACCACTCAGGAAACACAATAGGGTGCCACAGTCTTGTTTGAACCCTGTGTGATATTGTGGGATTTGACCACTTATGGGGGCCTGTGCTCCGTTGTGCAATATATACACAGCATAACTTCACATGGAAAAATGGTGTACTGTTTCTTTTCGGCTGCAATCACCGAAGCAGTCGTGAAAAGTGTTTTTTGTTCTCATTGGAGAAGGGAAGATGAGGCAAATGGGAGACGTCATGTTGGGAAGTGTTAGCCTGCACAGCTAACCAGAGTAGGTCTGTTCTCTTGTCTGCAAAACCGCCTCGACACATTTGTGGTCCGGGTCATAAGCAAACCACAACACATGTCCACTTTCCCACTGCATCGTCACTTTTTCTTTGCATTTTCTCTTTGTTTGCATGTAATTTGGCCAAAATGCCGTGTTTTAAAAATAAAAATAAACAATGTCATATGCGTCATATTTTAGCCTTTTAGCACCCGCCCTCAAACGAGACTGCGGTGCCCTATTTAATTGTCTCTGATTTAAAATCACTCTGCGTTATGCATAAATTCTAAAATCATGAGTTATAATTGCCCAATTAAAATTTTTCATGGTGTAGTAGTTTTGCTTTGCTATACTGGAGTTTGGAATAATAATCTAAAGACCAAATAAGAAAGTTATAAGCAAGTATTAATAAATCCCTTTAATCTTTTGATTACTTGTGCTGTCTCATAGAATACTGTGGGTGCTGAAAGTTTCTGAAACCTGTGATGAGTCTCGTTTTTAGTAGCATGAGTAACATGCATTTGAACAGAACATGGATGCAGATACGAGAAGCACAGATTATGTCCACTTAGATGTAGCAATTCATGAAACTTCATGTCATCAGCTGTATCTTATTTTCCATTTCATGCAACCTAAATGAATAAGAAAATGTGTGCTAATGATCTTGACATGTTTGTGTGTTTACTCCCAGGCCAAATGGCTGCGGTCAATTAACCAGGCAGTAGACCAGGTCCTGAGCACAGCAAGGCAGGACACAGCATCAATTAGCTCTGGGACTGCACAAAAATTGGAGCCTCCCATCTCCAGAACTGCCACTTACACGTTTTATAAAGATGGCCGCCTCAAAGATGCAACCTATGAAGGCCGCTGGTTGGCTGGCAAACCCAATGGCAGGTAGGTCACTCAAACACCATCCATTTGCAATAATTTTTTATAGGACTGATTGGTTAATGAAGTCATGGAAAATGCAGACCATTGATGTGGATGTTCCATGCACATATGCATGTGTTTTTCAGAGTTTCAAGTCTGGTGAAATTGCCTTTTACTGCATGTTTGGTCAAGGACAAAAAATGAAAAAAGTAAAGCAGGGCTTTTTCCAGGTTTTCATATAAAGTGTCACAATTCCACACTCTATTGCACCTAGTTACATCTGGTTTCTCTTTTTTTCAGAAAATATGGGATTATGAAACCTGTTTTCACATAAATGAAATGGCAAGTGTGACATTGTAAATATTTGTGAACCTGTGACAGTCACAGTGGTGGCTCAGACATGCACGATGTGTTCGGTACAACAGCATCAAACATTCCAAAACATGGCGAAGAGTTCACTCAAAGAATATTGCAGAGGAAAAAAAACCTGTGTTGGAATTATGAGTGAAAGGTATACGTGTCTTTAGTCATTTAGCCAGAAGTTTAGTGATGAGTGTATGTACATGAAAATTGGTGGCTGAATTACGTAAACTGATCTAATACAGCTATGAGTTCAGCACACACTGTCTTTGTGCAACTTACAAGGTTACCACATGTACAGTATTTTGTAATCATTGCCACTTTTTTAACTGCACAGGACAATGTTTAGCACAGTGTGAATTAAAAGTTGTGTCCATTCACTTCTGTTTCTCTGTAGGCAGAATAAGAGGCCTAGGTCAGTCCAGTGAATGGATAGCCATGGAATTACATTACATTTAATTATGCATTTTGATCTTTTGGTCCATTTTGTTTTGTCTTTTGAGTTGTTTTCTGTGAAGCGCCTTGAGGCGATGGTGTCATGATTTGGCATGCTGTAAGTTGAATAAATTGAAATTGAATTATATCGAGATAGTAACAAATTTTGCATAACCTATGACACAATTCCATAACTTCTAGAGGCAGTACACTGAATACATGATGTTACTGCTGACAAATCAGATTTGGTTATCTGCTCACATATATATACACAAATGCTTTCTAACCTTGAATGGCCTTCACAGTGCAGATGAAAAACAAACATTTCACTTGTCAGAAGCAATATTACAGTTACAGTCAAGAACTGTAGGCAGCTGTAATGGAAGTGAGGCAGCCTATCATCAAGGAAGTAACTGTGTGAAATGATGCTTCTGGATCTCAGACATCAGCCAGTCATTTGCTTCAAAAGAGAAAAGTACGAAGGGCAATTGAGAAGTTTTAAGCCTGACTCAGAAGAAGTAGGATGTGGTTCTCCACCTTTGCATTCTGAAAAATCAACATATCTCAGCATTGCACCCAGTGAGTCAAAACTTCACATATTCCCAAGAAATTTTGGCTTGTCACAATGATTTGGCGCTATATAAAAAAATTGATTGATTGATTGATTGATTGATCTTAATTGCCCCTCATATGCTTATAATTAAGTATTACAAATGACATTTTATTTATGATTAGTTATGTTGTTTTCATGATGTTATGTGTGTGTTTCTTAGGGGAGTGTTGAAGTGGAGTGATGGGAGAATATACACAGGGATGTTTAAAAATGGACTCGAGGATGGGTGAGTGTAGACCTTTGAACTAATTCTTAATCATTTTTTGTTTATCTGACTGACCAAAATATACACACACGTGTGTGTGTGTGTGTGTGTGTGTGTGTGTGTGTGTGTGTGCGTGTGTGTGTGTGTGTGTGTGTGTGTGTGTGTGTGTGTGTGTGTGTGTGTGTGTGTGTGTGTGTAAAAATAAATAAATAAGTAAATTATTAACTTCAGAAATATAATTGCACAGAAATACAAGCTATACAATACTGCTGGAACCTCAATTTCCCTGAGGGAGCCTTCCCAAGGGATCAATAAAGTTCTATCTAATGTAATCTAATCTAAGAAAACGGTCATCAAAAAACCCTCCAGAATGCCTGTCCCACTGAGATCAGACTTTAAGGTTCTGCTACTAGCCTATAAAATTGTTCATGGACTGGCACCTCCCTACTTAGCTGGCCTACTTAAACACTATGTACCGGCCCGGGCTCTGCGTTCTCAGTGTGCAGGACTACTTTGTGTCCCTAGGGTGATTAAAAAGTCTGCAGGTCATAGAGCTTTCTCTTATTGTGCCCCTGTTCTGTGGAATGATCTCTCTGTGTCAATAAAACTGTCAGATTATGTGGAGACTTTAGACGCATTTATTTTCCCTTTCGTATGGCTAGCATACTGGCATCGTATGTTACTATGCGTTTACCCTTTTAATTTCATTTTATTAGGAAATGGAGCGTGCCGCGGCCTCAACTTTATCTAAATTCTTTTAGTGAAGCTTAGGGCTAGTGGCCGGCGATCACCTTAGCATTTCTTCTGTTTTTCTTGTTGCTTAATGCTGACAAATTATACTGTATTTATTGTCTTTCAGATGCCTGATTCTGTTTTTTTTCTCTGTTTGAGGTACGACTCAATCCACAGATGGGCGTGGTGTTGACTTCTGCAACCCTCCCGCCCTTTGCACCGCCAAAATTTCTTGTATATTTGTTTTGTAAATTGTTTTGTCAATTGTGTCTGTAGCATGACCCAAGCAGAGGGTCACCCCTTTGAGTCTGGTCTGCTTGAGGTTTCTTCTTCAGATCATCAGAGGGAGTTTTTCCTTACCACTGTCGCCTATGTACTTGCTCTGGGGGTTGGTAAGGTTAGACTTTACTTGTGTGAAGCACCTTGAGGCAACTTTGTTGTGATTTGGTGCTATATAAATGAAATGAAAATGACTGACTTCCAGCATTATGTCACTTTTGCCATTTGGTTCTCGATCACCAGAAAATCTCTCCACACTTTTCACTTACATCTATTTGATGTCACAGCTCTGTGCATCATACGCTCCTGTTTATTATTCATATTATGATGACAACCCTAGTGGATGTAACTGTTAAAGGTGCAAAAGTTTGGTTCTATCTGGCTTCTGTAATATGAGGATGTGCTATTTTTCTCTGCTTCAGATCACTGTAATTTGAATCAGTTTGACAATCCAAACTGTCAGTTTTATAGAAAAGTAATTTCTCATTTTCCATTAACACCTGCAATAGGCTTTTGTTGTGTTCTGACCAACTAGCAATTCAGCTGGCTTGTTAGTTGTTAATACAGCTACAGTGGTCATACATTACCGTTCCAGCAGTACAGTTGTATATTGTCAGAACAATTGTTAATGTTTGGTCATATTGCACAAACAAAATAATAATAATCTGGATTTAAAGTTTAGTTATTGCATGTATTAAGGATATATTTCATAAATCTATTTGCTGGCATTAATGGAATTTTTTTTTCCTTGATTGTTTTCAATATTGTGTGTGAATGTGTAGTTTTGGTGAATATGTAGCTCCCAATAAAACGCTGAACAAGAGTGATCATTATGAAGGCCACTGGAAAGAAGGAAAGATGCATGGTCGGGGGATGTACAGGTGAGTGCTTCAGTTGTGAGAAATTGCTGTCAAATACTTGTAACCCCTGTAGTAGTGCACCAACATTTTATATGTGAAGTTGTTGTTATTTTTTATTTTTGGTGGAATGTAGGTAAAAGTTGTATAAAGCTGCTGATGAATACACAGCTTCAGTAATCTTCTCATTTGTCCAAAGGTATGCTAGTGGTGAGGTGTATGAGGGATCCTTCCAGGATGGAGTGCGACACGGCCACGGCATGTTGCGCAGTGGCAAGCTGAACACCTCATCCCCCAGCGTCTTCATTGGCCAGTGGCTCAATGACAAGAAGACTGGCTATGGGGTCTTTGACGATATTACAAAGTAAGCTCATCTTCTACAAGACAAAAGAACTCGTGTTGGTTGGTGACTGATTTTCATGAAAGTTGGTGAAGGGTTTTTTGCATAGACAAAGAAAAAATAAAGACATTTAATACAGGTCTAGAGCTAGGATTTTATTTATTTATTTATTAGCCCTCTTTTGTCAGCTTCTCAAGATTGGCCTTTTTAAATGTTTTTCTTGCTTTGTGTTTGGGGTATTTTTTATTTGTATTCCATGAAGAAATATATGTACTCGTGCAAGTTTTGCATCACCACTCATAGTTTCATAGTGGAGAGGAGCAAAGAAGAATTTTCTTTCAACAAAACAGATCAAATCTCGGACTGCATCTTCTATGTGCTTTCTGGCCATTTTTTCCTGAATTTTCATTTTTCTTTAAAAAAGAAATCCTCTATCCTCTCATCTATACCACTTCATCATGAAACTGTATAAATTGCAATGCAAAATTCAAAACTTGCATTATGCACAGTTTCTCCAGTCGCAGCCACAGAAGCCTATAACATCTTCGGGGTTGTCTTGGTGGCTTTCCTCACTCGTCTCCTTCTTGCACTGTCCCTTAGTTTTTGAGAACTGTCCACTCCACACAGATTTAACATGTTGTTTTTCAGAGGGGAGAAGTACATGGGGATGTGGCAGGACCACTTGCGGCAGGGCACAGGGGTTGTCGTCACCCAGTTTGGCCTTTACTACGAAGGAGCTTTCAAAGACAATAAGATGATGGTGAGCCAAAGAGGAAACACACACAGTTTTCAAGTTCAGAAATTTTCTGGTATCATGTACTAAATTAATATATAATCAAATATACAAATGACACAGATAAGCAGTTAAATGGTTGTTAGTTGTTGTTTACACATGGTTGATAAGCTTACAGAGTGCAGCTTAAGATGATGAGAGATGAGATGAGATTTGTTGTCATTGTCATTACACGAGTGCAACAACAACGAAATTCAGTTTACACTCCAATTACCTCAGACAAGATACAGCAATTAATCCGCAATTATTACTTGTTTACCGTAACAATGTCACACATCAGAATTAAAGACAACACATATACCTTTGACATTGTTTATGTGCACTAAACTTGAAGTAGTCCCTCATCTGAATTGAGGCAAAGTGGGTGAAGGCTGTATCAGTAAAAACCACGCTGCCTTCGAGGTGGCAGGGAGAAAGCCAGGGCGAGGGGAGTGGAGAGACATGGGGGGGTGTAATATGGATGGGGAGAGGGAGACATGCGTTGTGTGCAGATGAGTTAAGTTTCTGTCAGTTTCTGTTTGTGTGTGTGTAAAGTCTGACATTGCTAGGCACCAGCAGGCTGGGGGGGGGGGGGGGGGGGGGGGGGGGGGTAGATAGATGAGAAGGGGGAGCCAAATTCCTTCACCGAGGCCATAGATCCTTCTGGGGGAAGAGCAGGGCATTTGACCTTCGGGAGCCGATAAGGCTGCTATGTTGATGTTAGGCGGCGAGATACAGAATGCCATTTACTGCACCTCTGACCATGTAGAGTCCAATTTTATTAAGAATATTCTCCGGTCCTCAGCAGCACATTCCTTTGCAATACAGCGATATGCTCCAGATGGTATCCATTTTGCGCAGTCTGAGATTACACAGCATTGCCCAACTCATTAATCATGACGGACAGATGAGGGGATGAGATTCTGGAAGCAGCCGTCTTGCTAATATTCCTGTGGGTCAAGGCAGCGCACAAACCAATCAGTGCCAAACCTCCCACCAAAAAAGTGAAAAGAAATAAATCTTCAACATCTTCCACAGAGAGTGGAGCCAAGCATGTCACACTCCATTTTTCTCAGGCGTTGGGCGCATAGCCCGCTAGGTAGGTTCGCACGCAGGGTCCCCCAGCCCTGATTTCCTTGTCGAAAAAAAATTGTCAATAGCGTTGAGAGACCAGCTGATCAATTCCATGGTTAATCCAAATCTTAATTTGAAGAATTCACAGTCTGGTGAAGCTGGGACTCTGAAGGTCGGAGCAGAGATAGAGAACAGAAAAAGAGGAGAGGGGAGGAATGCGACCGTTCTTGCCGGAGTCCCAAGCTGAACCTCATAGTGTTATGTCAGTTAGCTCATATGAGCAAATATTGAAGACAGAAATACTGAAGTTTCTCTCCTTCAGGGCACTGGGGTCCTGCTGTCAGAGGATGATACAATGTACGAGGGGGAATTCTGTGATGACTGGACCCTCAACGGGAAGGTGAACAACACACAAATGCTTCTACATGTTCTAGACAGGGGATGTTGCATTTCTGTTGTCTTTTAAATACAAGTTGTTGTTTTTTCCAGCTAGTAGAGCAGGTCACTCAGTGGGTGAGGAACTGGCCTTTCAATCTGTAGACCTGGGTTAGATTCCCATTCAGTGTACTGGTCAGTGCCCTTGGGCAAGACACTTGATCTGCATTGTCTCTGTCCAGCCAAGTATAAATGGGTAGCAGCCTTGGCTGGGGAATGAACTTGTGTAGGTCTGGTGTCTGGTCCAGGGGGTGTCATGGTCTCTCATCTCTTTCACACAAGGGAATCCAGAGATAAGTGGTGCTGCTAACAGTCATCAGAGTCTATATAAGACTTGCTCAACTTGATGGAATGGAAGAGGCTGTATTTAAAATTTGATTGACCAGACAAATATGGTGTAATTTCAGTTATGTTAAAGTGTCTAAAGGTAGTGAGGTGGCATAGCTAACCTATTGTTCATTTTGTCATAAAACCACCAAATTTGGTACATTTGTGAGTTTATATTTTAGGAAGAAATCTGGGTATTGAGCCATTGCAGATTTACCTTGAGACAGCTGCAGTGGCCATTTTTAAAAATGGCTGCTGATTTTGGTGATGCTGATGCTTTTTGAGTACCTGTGTACTTAATTTTGATGGACTATTTTGAAACCACCTATCTTATGAGCCAAGAATACAGTTTAAAAACCCATTTGTTGCCTTAAGAATATAAGGCAAGTTGCATTAAATTCGAAAGGATTATTAACTGACTGCGGGGTCTGTACGGGGAAATATCAGACTGACGTGTTGTCAGTATGGATCAAGTGAAGCGAGGTCCATGTGAAAAACACGGAGGTCTGATATCCCCGTACAGACCGAGCAAGTGAGGTTAATAATTCATTTATTATATGGCTATTATATATATTATTATATGGTATGTGATTTTGCCAACTTCTGATTGGCCGATTTGCCACTTTTTGAGCTGTACGACATGCCGAGTTGACCGCTGGTAGAGCCGAGTGCACCTCACGTGCAGCGTAGCGCTAGCCAATCGAGTGATGCCTTCTGTTGATAACGACCAATCAGATAACGTGATACAACGCCTACTTTGGCTGTCAGTTTGTTGACAAGATTCTACATGATGCCTGTGCATTATTTCACAAAGACTATTCCTTATTAAGCCCCTTTCACACGGGCTCGCTTCGAGTTGCGTCGTGTGTTGTCATGACAATGCCGTGTACACAATGCAGTAAAAACTAAGCACAGGAGAAAAAAAACGCTGCTGGCTGCAGCCGCTCCTTGGTCTTCTCTCACAAATGTGTTTAAATACAGTCCATAAAAGTCCTGCTCACAGACTGATTGCCAGAGACAGGACATATGTCCACATTCAGTAAAAAGTCCGGACATCTCCAGTCCACTCATGGACGATTCATTCGTGCGCGCACATGTAAACATTTACTCACAAATGGTTCGTTCATGCACGTGCGCATCTTGCGGTCAAAGTAGGAAAGATAAACTATAACAGAACTCAGAGCGCAGACCTGCAGCTCAGCACAAGAACAAATATAAACTATAAGAGAAGTCAGTGCACAGTCTGGCTGGACCTGTTGGTGCAGTATGACGGTAATAATAGAGTTGAAAGTTGAGATTGATTTTTCAGTTTTAGTATGTTTGACAAACTCCCAATTTTCTTGTTTATAATAGAACAGTTACAGACTTTTGATTGTGGTGTACCCATGATTATGCAGACCTGGTCAAGATGGGGTTCACCAAGGTCTTGTATATAAACACACAATCTTACAGTATCGCCTCAATATGGAAGCTGCTGACGGCTCGTAGTCCGACTTGTTCACTTCAACTCCATGAAGAACTTGCTAATAGATGGTCCGGTCCTTAGCTAGTAAGCTTTCAGTCTGTGTGTTTTTCCAGATGTTGTTTAGATATTTATGGAGTACGTTCATGTCCGACTTGCTTTTTCTAATCGTGCCTTTAAGCCCCTTTCACACCGGGACTGCTCCCAGTTGCTTCCTGTGGTGTCATGATGATGCAGGAATTTCTGCGTCAGGTGCGCGCAGCAGGGGGCAGAGAGGAGGTGAGAACGCAACCTGCAGGTTCTCTGCACAGAGAAGTCAGAGTGCACAGTCTGTCTGCAGCCAAACTGTGCACTCTGACTTCTCTTCTACTTGTGCTGAGCTGCAGGGCTGCGCTCTGAGTTCTGTTATAGTTTATCTTTCCTCCCTTGACCGCGAGATGCGCGCGCGCGCGAACCGTCCAAATGTGGAGATGTCTGGAGTTCTACTTGATGTTGACATGTCCTCGACTTATGTCCTTTTTTAACTGTGATGAGAGAGTCTGAGGAGAGAAAGGAACGAACTGCCTGCAGACAATTTTTTTTTTCTTTTCTTTCCTCCTTTGACCGCGAGATGCGTGCGCGAACGAACCAATATCTGGAGTTCTACTTGATGTTGACATTTCCTGTCTCAGGACTTATGTCCTTTTTTGCCCTTTATTTAACTGTGATGTAAGAGTTTGAGCAGAGAACAAGGAACTAATGCCTGCAGCAGACGTTTTCTTTCTTTTAATTGTTCACATGTGCGCGCGTGAACGAACGTCCATGAGTGGACTAGAGATGTCCGGACTTTTTACTGGATATTTCTGGCAAAGCGCTATAGCAGCGTCATGACTGAGCGCTAGCAGCAATTAAGAGATTATCGCCCCGTTTGCGCTTAAACTGCCTTGTTTCTGCTTACAATCAACTTTAGAATGATTAAGAGGTTTTACATTGTCATCTGACAGTTAATAATCACATTTAGTGTGAAGTTCGCTGATCCACAGCAGGATTGTTTTCCACCGGCGCGGCTCCACCGAGGCCCGAGGCGCCAGCGCGGAGTTATGACCATGGGTCCGAAGAAGGCACTGACGGCGGAGGAGGGAGACGATATCAAGAAGTCCGTGGACGTTTTGTCTGAGGAAATCTCTGTTGTTAAAATGCAGCAGAAATCCATTATGGAGCTGGTGGAAGAAGTGAAGGCTCTCCGGATCCAGAATGCCGAGAAAGACCGGCGTCTGGTGTACCTGGAGAACCGTGTTGCGGAGTTGGAACAGTACACAAGGATGAACGACGTTATTATTACAGGAATTCATATTAAACCTCGATCCTACGCACGGGCGGTGTCAGAAGACAGCGGAGGGGAGGCCAGCGAGCAGGAGGCCAGCTCAGTGGAACAACAGGTGGCTGACTTCTTGCAATCTAAAGGTATTCAAATGGACTGTAATAACATTGAAGCGTGCCACCCCCTGCCCAGGAGAGAGGATGGAGACAAGCGAGCAGTTATAATGAGGTTTGTCAACAGAAAACATAAAATGGCATTGTTAAACAGGGACGGAAACTTAAAGGAACAAACGTATTCATCAATGAACATCTGACCAAAGAAACGCAGACATCACCAGGAACGCTCGTTTCTTAAAAAGCAGGGAAAAATTCAACAGACATGGACATCCAACTGCAAAACATTTATCAAATGAATGGAACACCAGAACAAGCGAAGGTTATGGTAATCAGGAACATCGAGGATCTGGACAAATACGACCAATAAGGTATGAGGACACAAACACATCACAACACCATGACACAGACCAGAGGAACCTATTCATCTACTACATCATCTACATCTGGAGACAAGAAGGATATAACTCAAAGGATTGCTGATCATGGAAAAGTAGAACTGAGAACATTTAAATACACAGACCACAATGTCCTGGACTTGGAGCATGATATAGACCCGGACAATAATTTCTTCTCAAATATCAATGACAGTTGTTGCTATTATGCAGATGAACAGTTTAATCGGATCATTAAAACAGATAAATTATCAATAATCCATTTCAACAGCAGAAGTCTATATGCAAACGTTAACAACATTAAAGAATATTTAAGTCAATTTAAAAAAATATTTAACATAATTGCTATATCAGAAACATGGATCAATGAAGATAAAGGAATGGATTTTGAACTGGATGGATATGAATTTAATTGTGTAAACAGAAAGAATAAGAGTGGAGGAGGAGTGGCTGTGTATGTGGATAAGAACATGGATTATAAAAGAGTAGACAATATGACAACTGTGATCGATAACTTATTAGAATGTGTAACTATTGAAATATGTGAAGAAAAAAGCAAAAATGTATTAGTCAGCTGTATATATAGAGCACCAGGATCTAGTATTGAAACATTCACTGACTGTATGGGAAAAATGTTCTCAAAACTAATCAAAAACTGTGTTCATTTGTGGTGACTTAAATATTGATCTGCTCAATCCAAATAAGCATAAAATAACATGAATTTATCAGTATAATGTACAGTATGAGTTTATATCCAAAAATCACCAGGCCAAGCAGAATTACATCCCATAGTGCTACCTTAATTGATATATTCAGCAATGATATTGAGAATAACACTGTGAGTGGATTATTAATCAATGACATTAGTGATCATCTACCAGTTTTCATCATTTATAATAGAAACCATCGGCGGAATCAGCCAGAGGAGAAAATAAAATACAGGCGAGTGCGGACAGAGGAAAACATGAACACACTAAAGAAGGATTTACAGGAGCAAAACTGGGAAAAGGTATACAGTGAAAGTGATGTTGATAGTGCATATGAAACTTTTTTACAAATATTTACATCATTATATGATAAAAATTGTCCAATTAAACAAGACTACAGAAAACAAAAAATCCAAGATCGACCATGGATGACGAAAGGGTTACGAAATGCATGTAATAAGAAAATACACTGTATAGAGAATTCATAAAACTAAAGACTAAAGAGACAGAAAATAGATATAAGAAATGCAAAATAGATTAACTAATATTATACGGGTATGTAGGAAGGAATATTATAGTAACATATAATAACAAAAACAATATTAAAGGAATATGGGATATATTAAATAGCATTATCAAAAATGGTAATAAAAAACAGAGTTACCCTCAGTATTTCATTGATAATAATGTCAAGAAGGAAAATAAGGATGAGGTAGTCAACGGTTTTAATAATTTTTTTTGTAAATATTGGACCAAGCTTGGCAGAAAAAATTCCTGATTCCCAACCTGAGGATTGGATAATAATCTCATAGAAGAAATCCCTGTTCAGTGTTCCTCACAGCAGTGGATGGAAAAGAAATTATAGACATTGTGAATAATTGTAAATATAAAACATCTACCGATTTAAATGAAATTCATATGGTGGTGGTAAAACAGGTCATTGAATGGATTGCAGAACCATTAACATACATCTGTAACTTATCATTTCAAACCGGTAAATTTCCCAATCAAATGAAAAATAGCTATGGTTGTGCCGCTGTATAAGACTGGGGATAGACACCACTTCACAAATTATAGACCTGTTTCTTTGCTTCCACAATTTTCCAAATTATTAGAAAAGTTATTCAATAATAGATTAGACAAATTCATAAATAAATATAAATTACTTACTGATAGTCAATATGGATTCAGAGCACATAGTTCAACATCACTTGCATTAGTAGAATCAGTTGAGGAGATTACAAACGCCATAGACCACAAATTACATTCAGTTGGAATATTTATAGACCTAAAAAAGGCTTTTGATACAATCAATCATGACATATTAATCAATAAACCTGAACAGTATGGGATTAGGGGGTTGGTGTTGCACTGGGTGAGAAGCTACTTAACAGAAAACAGTTTGTGAAGTTGGGGGAATATACATCATCATGCTTGGACAATGCTTGTGGCGTCCCACAGGGATCAGTATTGGGTCCAAAACTGTTTCTAATTTATATAAATGATATTGTCAATGTTTCCAAAATATTAAAATTAGTATTATTTGCAGATGACACAAGCATTTTTGTTCAGGGGGGATTTGCAGGAGTTACTGAGGAGGATCAGTATAGAAATGGGAAAATTGAAAATATGGTTTGACAGAAACAAATTATCATTAAACTTAAGTAAAACAAAATACATGTTATTTGGCTATTGTAATACAGACATACAGGTTCAGTTACAAGTCGAGGGGGTAGATATTGAAAGGGTACATGAAAATAAGTTTCTGGGGGTGATAATAGATGATAAGATAAACTGGAAGACTCATATAAAACATATACAAAGTAAACTGTCAAGAAGCATTTCAGTTCTAAACAAAGCGAAACATATATTCTGGACCACAACTCACTCTGCATTCTTTACTGCTCACTGGTTTTACCATATTTACAGTACTGTGCAGAGGTATGGGGTAATACTTATAAAGGTACAACACAATCACTATCAGTAATGCAGAAAAGAGCTATAAGAATTATTCATAATACTGGCTATAGAGATCATTACAAATCCACTATTTTTACAATCCAAATTCTTAAAATTCACAGACTTGGTTCATTTTCAAACAGTACAAATCGTGTATAAAGCAATAAACAATTTACTTCCAGCAAATATTAAAAATATGTTTTTTAACAGATCAGGGGATTGCAATCTGAGGGGGAAATTTAATTTAAAGCATCAGTGGGCACGAACAACATTAAAAGGTTTCTGTATTTCTATCTGTGGGGTGAGGATGTGGAACAGATTGGGAGTGGGGCTCAAGCAATGTCAAAGCATGAACCATTTCAAACAGCGGTACAAAAATATGGTTTTTTCTAGGTATAGGGAGGAGGAAGGGTAATGAGGGTTAGGGTGTTTTTGTTTTTTGCTTCGGCTTGTAAATATATAGTATTTTGTATGTAAGTAGGTATGTGTAGGTGTATATTTATGTTTGTGTATATATATATATATCGGTTTAGGTGTGTAGGAATCTATGTGTATATGTGGCAAAGGGTATTACTGGTTGTGGGGAAGAAGGGGTAGGGAAAAATAAGCTGATGCTTCACCCTACCCCTTTTCGGACATGTTGGGTACACAGTAGCAACTTTTTTGTTGTTGTCTTCACTGATCTATCTTGTAATTGTTGTTGTATCAAATGTTCGAAATAAACAGTTTTCATTCATTCATTTTCATTCATTCATTCATTCATGCAATCAGTCTGCATTTTTTTTTTCCTGTGGTTTTTTTTTTTTGTTTGTTTTTTTTTTTGGATGTGTAGTTTTTACTGCATTGAGTACACGGTTAAAAACAATACTGCGTGATTTATACTGCTGGAACAATGGAACACAGCAGGAATCATAAATTGGCTACCGAGTCACGCCGGGTAACGCTTCTTTGCCCCGACTTGCGCTGGAACCACTTCCTTTCTGCGTCAAGCACAGGACACCAAAAAAATTAAACGGGTTTAATTTTTCGGCGCCCGACTTGCTTCCTCCTTTGCGCCCCTCGCGCTGTTGTGACACCGAGCTGCATCGACTCAGCACTGAGTTGCTTCCATGCGGCGTCTTCATAATGAAACACGGCGCAACCGGAAGCACCCCGGTGTGAAAGGGGCTTTAGCTTCTGGTTTGTAAAGAAAATACGCATTTCGGACTGATTGTCATAGAAACTCCATTCGCTCGAGGGAGTGCCAAGATGGCGCCTTGTGTCTGGCTGCTTGTCTGCTGCTCTCCAGTCTGTTCGTTATTATTTTATTGTTTTTAACTTATGCTGTTGAATCAAAGGCATTGCGGGGTGTATGATCGTCAAACGCAGATGGATCTCCAGCCCCCAGTTTGGGGTGCGGTGTGGTTATCGGTGGGTGGACAGAACTTTACGCCCCCATTTTTATTGGAGGTGCCGACTTTTCTGTGCTGTGCTCCTGTGCTGTCTTTCGGCCGAAAGCGCAGTCGTCGCCGTGGGAGATGAAGTGGCCGACTGGTGAACCTGTAGCACTGTTTGGCATCTGGACGAGCTGTGCACAGAATTCTGGTGGGATTTGTCCTGCCGCGACGCCTTGTGGATCCGGTTAAAGCCTGCATGGTGCCACTGGTCGGCTCTGAGGACTATCGCCCCGGCCAGCCACATCTTCGCCCGATTGATGTGCGCCAGTGGCGCTCTCGGAACCTGGGCTTGCTTCGCCGGGTTCCAAACAGTCAGACTGTCATCCCCACTGAGGTCCTTACCCTGGGTCTCCTGAACATCAGATCATTGTCCTCGATATCATTGCTGATTAATGATCTAATCGTGGATCATCATTTAGATATGATTGGCTTATGTGAAACCTGGCTCAAACCCACAACTCTCCTTCCTCTGAATGAAGCCTGCCCACCTGCATACACATTTAGTCACGTGTCTCGTGGTGTGAAGCAAGGCGGGGGTGTTGCTTTTTTTTTTTTTTTTTTTTAATAAATCTAGGTTTTCTTTATTAGCTGTTGGGGGTCACAAATATAATTCCTTTGAGCATCTGACTCTCCATTATGCCCATGATGCTAAGTACTGTCAGGGTCATAAAACTGGAGCTCAGCTATGTTATTTTGTCACTGTTTATAGGCCCCCTGGTCCATATTCTGATTTCTTAGATGAATTTGGTGCGTTCATCTCTAGTTTGTCAACTAGTGCAGATAACATTTTGATTATTGGTGATTTTAACATTCATATAAATAAGCCCTCTGATCCCCTTTGCAAATCGTTTATGCAAATTGTGGATGCTTTAGGATTCCAGCAACGCATTCAGGACCCGACACACATTAGTGGAAATACCCTGGATTTGGTTCTTGCACATGGGTTTTCTGTCATGAATATCGACATCTTGCCTCTCGCATCTATCGTCTCAGACGATTCATATATCAGGTTTACATTTACGCTGCTGCGTTTAGTGGAACAACAACCTTGTCTACTACTGTGGCGTCATATTAAACCCTCAACTATGACTGAACTTGAGGCCAGACTACCTGATATTTTAGCTTCGAGTCTGGAGAATGCTAAATCAGTAGACAGCCTTGCAGATAGTCTAAATTTAGCACTTAAAACTACACTTGATAAGATTGCACCTCCTCTTTTGGGGCCACACCCTCCCAAGGCATAGTCACCTTGGTTCAATGGTTACTTGCGTGACCTCAGGCAGAAGGCAAGAGGTTTGCAATGGTAATGGCGTTGTTCCAAATTAGAGGTGTTCCGCCTTGTGTGGCGGGATGCTATTATAGGCATGCACTACTGGCCACAAAGCAGGCCTATTACTCTGATTTGATCAGTAAAAACAAATATAACTCAAAGTTCTTGTTTGACACGGTAGCATTTCTTATTCACGGGCAGCCACCTGTTAGTCGTTCTCCCTTTTCAGCGCAGGATTTCTTGGATTATTTTAAGAAGAAAATAGAAGATATTAGGCTGAGCATATCTCAGCACGCCTCGGCCCAGCAATTAAAACTTGCTATGGAGGTGGGCACTACCATTGAGGTGTTACCTTGATTTACAGAATTTAACAGTATTTCATTTGGCGTGCTGACGAAACTTGTGGTATCTACAAATAGCACAACCTGCTTATTTGATCCTGTACCAACAAAACTGTTTAAGGACCTGTGGTCCACTCTTGGGCTGACTGTGCTGGAAATGATCAATCTGTCATTAACCTCTGGATCTGTTCCGAAATGTTTTAAACCTGCAGTGACTAAACCATTACTTAAGAAATCTGATCTTGACCCTAGTGTATGGAAAAATTACAGGCTGATATCAATTCTATCATTTTGTTCCAAAATTTTAGAAAAGATGGTTTCACGGCAGCTTGTAGACCACCTCACTGTGAATGTGCTTTTTGAGCCGCTGCATTCTGCTTTTAGGAAATGTCACTCCACAGAGACAGCGCTCACTAAAGTAGTGAATGACCTTCTGCGAGCAGTGGACTCAGACACCAATACGGTTTTGGTGTTGTTAGATCTCAGTGCTGCGTTTGATACCGTGGATCATCATATTTTGCTCGATAGGTTGGAGAATCTTTTTGGGATTACTGGAAGTGCCCTTGTGTGGTTGACGTCATATCTGTCCAGTCGTTCTCAATGTGTCTTGTATAATGGCACTACCTCTGACCTTGGTGATATGAGATTTGGGGTTCCACAGGGATCTGTTTTAGGCCCCTTGCTTTTCTCCCTGTATGTGGCACCCCTTGGGCGTATACTGTGGAGTTTTGGGATTGCCTTTCATTGTTACACTGATGATGCTCAGTTGTACATGCCGATAACTGCCGGAAATCTCACTCCCATAAAATCCCTCGAGGACTGTCTTTTATCAGTGAGAAGTTGGATGTCTAGTAACTTCCTACTTTTAAACTTTGATAAGACTGAAATGATGGTTCTTGGTCCAGCGGGACATCGATATCAGTTTGACCAGCTGGCGCTTAGCCTGGGTTCATGTGTCATACAACATACAGACAAAATGAGGAACCTTGGGGTAATTTTTGATCCCACGTTGTCTTTTGACCTCCACATCAGGGATGTTACTAGGACTGCTTTTTTTCATCTGCGAAATATAGCGAGGATCCGCCCCATCCTGTCTATGGCTGATGCTGAGACCCTGATTCATGCTGTTGTTTCTTCTAGACTAGATTATTGTAATGTTCTATTTTCAGGGTTACCGCAGTCCAGCATCAGGGGTCTTCAGCTAGTTTAGAACACTGCCGCCAGAGTTCTGACACGTAGCAGAAGATCTGAACATATCACACCCATTTTGGCATCTTTGCACTGACTCCCTGTCTCTGAGAGAGCAGATTTTAAGGTTTTGTTATTGACTTATAAGGTTGTTCATGGACTGGCGCCATCTTATCTGGCTGATCTGGTGGAACTTTACGTGCCGGCCTGAGCTTTGTGGTCACAGGATGCGGGACTTCTCTGTGTTCCCAGGGTGAAGAAGAATTCAGCAGGTCAAAGAGCCTTTTCGCATCCTGCCACCGTGAGGTAGTCTGAGTCTGTGGACATTTTTAAGTCAAGACTGAAAACCTATTTTTATTTTCTTTCTTATGAATAGTTTTTATTTTTTGTGTTTTATTCTTTTACTTCTGTTTTTAATCATGTATTTGAATTTTTCATACATTTTAAATTATTTATTTAAATTTTATGTTGAATTGTTTCATGTAAGGTGCCTTGAGAGGGCTTTGCTGTGATTTGGCGCATTATAAGCAAATTAAATTGAGATTAATTGAAATTGAAACTGTTCTGATATGGGAAAATATCCAACCTGTAATCAGCCAATCAGAACATGTGTAGTGTCGCAGCCATATAATTCAACCAATTATTGCACGGTATTCACAACAAATGACTGCTAAAGAAGATTAATAATTCCAGGGACAGTTATTATATTTGCAGCAATATCACTGTAAGCATGAGAACCTAACCTAATTTAATGAACCAAAAATTCTGAGCACTGGTTTTCTTTAATTAATCTATCAGTAAATTTTATCAATGGTTCTGTAACACTGAGCATGGAGCACGGTCATGGTCAAATAACACAGCATCACTGACTTCAGCTTGTTGCTACAAATCAAGACCTCTTTCAAGTTCTTGGAGAAAGATAGTGGTTAGTCCCAATGATATGTTCCAGGAACATCTTTGTGAGAAGGGTCAGATTTCAGAGTTCTTTTCTCAGCTCTCTCAACCTTGGTCTTGTTGAAGCACAGCCTGCTTAACTGGTGCCACTTAACTGTGTTAGCAAGACAAGAAACCTGAACTCCTTCCCCTTTGTCCAGTCTCTGGAGTGACAACATTCTCAGCAGCTACCTCAGTTCAGTAAAGCTCTGCAGATGATCAGATAAAGATGCATTTCCCACATCCTTCCTTTTGGATTAGGTTGGATCTGGCAATGGTTTCATTGTTTCCTCTTGACCTATCATACAGAGCGCCCAGTTTGCCTTAGTAACCTCTTTAGTTGAAGATGTTGAGGGCACTGGACATTCTATATCTTGTACGTGGAACTGTTTAGCCATTGTCACCATCTTTCTGTCTTTACAATCCATCACCACTAGGCCTACAGCTGTGAGTAGTTCACACAGTCTCAGTATACTGCAGATTAACAGTAAATGTGGGTTCTCCGTAGGGGGTGCTGACCATGCCGAATGGAGACTACCTGGAGGGCGCATTCAGCGGCGAGTGGGGCGCTGGCCTCAAAGTGACAGGTTCCTACTACAAACCACACCTCTTTGACACAGACAAGGACAAAAGCCATACTGTGTAAGGCTTGGATGGAGTTCAGAAGAGTGCATTGCAAAATTTTCTATTTTTTTTTATAGAACAATGAGTGTGTCTGTTGTTTTACGTGTTAATGGTTTTGCAGGAAGCTGGGGCGTCTGTGTGTGTGCGCAGACAATAAGTGGCAGGCAGTTTTTGACGAGTGCTGGAGTGAGCTGGGCTGCAGTGGAGTGGGTCAAGGAGAGCACTGGAAAGCTTGGGAGAACATTGCTGTTGCTCTCACCACCAGCCGGCGACACATCCAGGACAGGTATGTGCGCCAGCATTTGTGATTCACTGCTCACCTCAGTGTTATTTGTCTCATCATAAAGATTCCAAAAAGTTATAGTTTGGACTATCTATGACTGAATTTTATGGAGTTATGGAGTGAAAACAGCAAAAATGGTGACAGATATTAATTTCAGTTTGTACAGGGGTCAAACGTTAAAATTGCTCTAGCTTTGAACATTCATTCATTCATTTTCTGCTGCTTACCTGGTTCCAGATCATGGTGCCAAATACCAAGCAGCTCACCCCGCACTTCCCTATCCTTATTCAAGTCCTCCAACTCTTCCTGGGGAATCCCAAGGAGTTCACAAGCCAGCTGGGAAATATAATCCCACCAACATGTCCTGGGTCTTCTCCAGGGCCTACTCCCAGTTGGATGTTCCTGGAAGACCTCCCAAGGGAGATGACCAGGGGGCATCCTCACCAGATGCTCGAACCACCTCAGCTGGCTTTTGATGCAAAGAAACAGTGGCTCTACTCAGAGTTCCTCCTGGGCAGTCAAGTTTCTCACCCTGTACTAGAATGTAAGCCCAGATACCCGACAGAGGAATCTCATTTCCACCGCTTGTATTTGTGACCTTGTTCTTTTGGTCATTACCCAAAGTTCATGACTATAGGTGAGACTACAGGCGTGGTAGCCAAGTGGTTAGTGAGCTTGGTTTCAGTGCGGAAGGTTCCTGGTTCAAACCCCACCCTTGCCACATTTCTCCATGCAATAAGGAGTTGTCAGGAAGAGCATCTGGCATAAAATGTCAAATCAACATGTAGCTTCACCTGGGATCTGCTGTGGCAACCCTGAGTGAAAACAAGGGAGCAGTCAAAGGGACTTACAGACTACTATTCTCATCTTGCCTTCTGGCTCTGCTCTTACTTCACCACAACGGTCCACTGCAGTGTCCATAAAACATCAGATGCAGCTAAAATGAACACAGATCACAAAAAAGGTCACCAACCTTTTCAAGAAATTTCTATTTAGATTTCTATTTTGTGTTATATATTTTGTGTGTGTGTTCCCAGTCCAGAGCTGTTGTCTCGGAGTCACAGCAGAACCCTCGAGAGTCTGGAGGTCATCCCACAGCATACTAGACCCATTACCATTGAGAGATACCACACCATCCGCCTCTACCTCATCAAGGTGAGCGGCCTATTGCTTCTTATCTCTAGCAAATTCACTGGTCTCAGGCATTGTTGTCAGACCCATTCCAGGCATTTTAAAATGGAACTATGTTCCCTTCACGAGTCTCCAAAACTAACTTTGGTTCTGAAGACTGTTTCAGTTGTAATTGCCAGGTGCAGTGCCTCCAAAATTCTGCTGAGCCATAAAGCAGTTATGCTTAGGGCACCCAGATGGCTAGCAGCAGCTCTACTCTGCAAAAATATGCATTACACCCAAACCAAGGCTACTTAGCCTGTTAGCCTTAGCCAGCTTGCTAACTTTGCGATAGGTGGGCATGTTCAGATTTAATTTGTCCTGCCCAGGTCACACAGGTTGGTCTTGCCCACTCATCACCACTTCACCCATTGATGGAGTTCGACAAAGTCCGGCACTGTTAAGATGTTGACATCCATAGCTGCTCTATTTGAGCTTCAAACCCGTTTATCAGAGAAGTTATGGTGGCATCACACAGGGTTTGTCTCTAATATATATATATATATATATATATATATTAGGGATGATCCGATCACATGATCGGAAATCGGGCCTGATCACATGGTTTCAGACTTGATCGAAATCTGACGTTGCATCCCGATCAGGAATCCAATATAGATTTTATCCTCATTATTTTGATCAGCACTATTTCAAGCTCATTATTGCAGATTAATGGGCCTTTCACGCGTCGGAAGCTTCAGAGGTACCAAGAATGGCGTAAAAAGCATCATTTTCAATGAGACGTGTTGCTTTTAAGAGGCGTCAGAAGTGTTGCGTCAAAAGCCGAACGTGACGCTTCTGAGGGGAGTGCGCATTGCTGCTTGTCGGCAGGCTGACGCGGTCAAAGTTCAACCTAATCTTTTTTTTTATTTTATTATTATTTTTCTTTTTTTATTGAACAAAAGAAAAAACATAAGTTCAACCCAATCCAACTTTTGACGCTCTGAGCTGTGACGTAGCTTCGTGCTGTCCAATAGGAACGACGCATTGGGCCAAAACACGGAAGACTAGTGGCAGAAACCACTGATCTCTACAAAACAGGAGCAGTTTTCTGAAGAAAAATCCTTGGAAATGTTTTTTGTTGTTGTTGTTTGTTACCACAAATTTTCTGATTACTCTTTTAAAAAAGTTTAGAACACTTGTAATTAAAATAGCTAAATCAATAAATGGTTCTTTAGAAACCTTTCATCTATAAATTAAAACCACCTGTTATTTCAGATTAGATAATTTCTTGTTTAACATAAGGAACCTTGGACATTTATTTTTAGACAAATAAAATAACATGGAAATTTGTAAATTTTTTTAGTCTGGTAGATTATTACTTGATTGTTCAAGATACCTCAAGGAGAAGTGCACTGTTTAAGTGATAAATAATAAAATAAGGTGATTAAAATGGTATTATATAATTAGCATTTGTTCATTCAGTTTTTTAAAGTATCGGATCGGGACTCGGTATCGGCAGATACTCAAAATCAGATAACTCGGAATCGGATCGGGGCTAAAAAAAAAAAACCTGGTCGGGACATCCCTAATATATATATATATATATATATATATATATATATATATATATATACACACACAGTCTATAATTCAGACAAAATCAGGACTGAGACCGGATCAGTGTGAGTACCACTCTACATGACACATTTACAATGAACAGTGGAAGATGTAAACCATAGGAACAAAACCTACATTCCCCATAAAACACAAATACTAACAGCTGAATTCAAGTTTTTTTTTCCATTTGGCTGCTCCCGGTTCTGTTCGGGGTCGCCACAGCGGATACAGCCAGATCCGCATTGGTAATTGGCACAAGTTTTACGCCGGATGCCAGTTTTCTCCAGTTTTACCTGGAGAAACACACACAGCCGCTGGTGTTCCAAAGATGTCTCCCATCCAAGTACTAACCAGATCCTGCTCTGCTTAGCTTCTGAGATCTGACAGGATCAGGCTGACACAGAGCAGACCGGCTGCTAACAGCTGAATTCAATTAAACTGTCTTTATTGAACACTCCTTTTCCATGTTTTACCATCTACCAACAACACAAATTTTGTGCCAAGTATAGTGTGTGGGTCACTTTTGTGTTCCTCTTGAAACCATCAAGTACAGAATGTATAATGCAATTAAGTCTGAAAGGCCTCATTTTTCCTCTGATTTCTCTTGAATAAATATAGAAAGTTCTTTTTGAATAAAAAGCCTTGTATAAATGTGTGCAGTTTGCTAAATACAGGTTGTAAATTACTTAATTATGAAGGTCTGGTCATTATTAGAAGTCACAGTTTATATTATATTTATAAACCGTTAACAGAGCTAACGTCACTCGTATTACATTCACAAACACAAAACAAATGCACAAAAATTAAACAAACACAAAATGAAATCCCAAACCCGGTCATCATCCTTATCAAAAACAGTAAACTGCAGTATTAGAAGTCACATTTTATCTGTATTATATTTATAAACCGTTAATGGAGCCAATGGCTCACTCGTATTGCGTTCACAAACACAAAACAAACGCATGAAAAATGAACACAAAATAAAATCCCAAACACTGTCATCATCTTTATCAAAAGCAGTAAATCACAGTATTAATAGTCACAGTTTATCTTTGTATTATATGTATGAACTGTTACAGGAAAGGCTCATCCGTGTTCGTAAACATTACACAAACCAAAACGAATGCATGAAAAATAAATACAAATAAAATCCCAAACACGGTCATCAACTTTAACAAAAGCAATAAATCACAAAATTAATAGTCACAGTTTATTGCTGTTATATTTATAAACCATTTATGTAACTAACAGCTCAACCAGATTTGCGTTCACAAACACAAAACAAATGCACGAAAAATAAAGAGATAAAAATACTGACTTTTGAACTGTTTACATACCGTTTTTGTCCACAGTGTAACTTATTTTGGCTCTTGAAGCTGTTGTGTTGCTTCAAAAACAGCATCTTCTTACCAGCGTCTGCAGTTTGATTGTATGCATTGATCTGTGAACCGGAAGTATTAGCTACCTCTCCGTGCCTGCACACTGATAAATTCAAAACTGGCTTATTATGTTCAAATTGTGCTCCGCTTCACCATTGTAAGTAAGTAAACTTTATTTATATAGCACTTTTCACAGACAGAGGTCACAAAGTGCTTTACAAGATAAAATATGACAATACAAAAAATAAAACATCAGGGCACCAACTGTCTAAAATTGTCTGACCAGGGTTTAGCTACACTAGTGAGAACAAAATAATTCACCCCCTATGAAATGTAATGTTTGTTTCAAAATTTTCCCAAGTGCTTTTTTAACAGTGCAAGGAATTTTCTGTTCCTTTTTCTATTGTTCGGTACAGAACAAGGAATTTTCAACACAGCTTTTCTAAACATTATTTTGGATGCTTGCATTATTTTACTTTGCACACACAAACAAAATTATTTCACAAAAAGCAAAATCTACCAGGGTCAAACATTTTAGTTAATTGTGTGTCCTTTTTGTTGAATAACAGCCTTTAGTCATTTGTTGTACTTTTCAACAAGTCTCACACATGCCTCCTGAGGAATCCCACCCCATTCTTCTGTGGCGAATCGTTCAACTTCCTCCAAATTTGATGATCTTCTGGCATGGACTTTGGTTTTCCCCACAGATTTTCAATGGAACTCAAGTCTGGGCTTTGTGCAGACCAGTCAGTAACGTTCACTTTGGTCTTCTGGAGGTAGTGCCCCCCCCCCCTCCCCCAAGAGTCTTTAAAAATCTTTCACTTCCTACCTCTGGCATGCTTGTTCTGTACTTAGTGGCTCCCTTTGAATTTCTTGATGATACTTTTCACTCCACGTTCTTCACACTTGGAAGCACTGTGATAACTCCTCCTGCTTTGTGAGCATCAACAATTCTTTTTCTCAAGTCTAAACTGATTTTTTTGTTTGTTTGTTTTTGGCATGACGCTTTCTCAAGTGACGGCTCAAATTTTTATACTGTGTATACGTTAGAAGATACCCATCAGTTTTCACTTGATTGTACAAACATTGAGCATCACAAAGTTAAAGTACATCATAGCACAGTGATTTGTGCAATGATTCAACAAAAAGGTCCATTCTTAAGGGGACTAATAATTTTGACTTTGGTAGTTTTTCAGTTTTGTGAAATAATTTTGTTTCTGTGTGCAAAGTAAAGTAATGTAAGAATCCAAATTAAAATTAGGATGTTTAGGAATCCTGTGTTGAACATTTATTGCTGTGTTAAAACGCACTTGGGAAAATTTTGAAGAAAATGTTAAATTTCATAGGGGGCTAATAATTTTTTCCTCATCTGTACATAGTTAAATATAGAATAAATACCCGAGGGATATTGAATCTTGCAGACCCCTTTAGCAAGTACAAAACTTACAGTCAAGTAAGAAGTAGAAGTAATATATTATAAATCTGGTCCTGCGACAGACTGGCGTTGTGTCCAGGGTGTACTCTGCCTCATGCCCTATGACGGCTGGGGATAGGCTGCAGCTCCCCACGATCCTATCTTGGATAAGCAGTTGAAGATGAGTGTGTATGTTTATATATTATAAATCTAGCAGTGTATTCCGGTATCAGTACCCAGGTATGAGATTACGTAGACATTTGTGATATACACCAAGCGCCAGCATCCACCCTTCAAAACTGAAAATGTGAGTATTCTGTTAAATGCACAATTAAAACACATTTTAAACATGCCCATATGGAGCCCAGTGACCCAAGCCATCAGCACACCAAATTTGGTGTGGACAGGATCAAAACTTTAGATTTCAGTAAGCATCACCTACACGCATTTTTACAATGTCTTATTTCCTTATGTTATCTCCTTGCTCTTCTCAGGCATGTGACACCTCCCTCCACCCACTGGGGCGCCTGGTGGAATCCCTTGTGGCTGTGTACAGAATGACGTATGTGGGAGTCGGTGCGAACCGTCGACTTCTGCCTCAGGCTGTGAACGAGATCAAGTCTTACCTCAGCCGCATCTTCCAAATTGTTAGGTAGTTTGTCCACCATAAGCCATAGTCTGCACATTCATGAAGTTTGGAAGGTTTTGCAAACTGAAACTTTTTGCAGTTTGAAGCTACAACTAGCTTCTGCATCAGGAAAAACTTTAAGTAAAAGGATATGGAGCTCAGAAACAAGACATTATGAGACTAAATATAGAGTTATGCAGTTCTGACACATTTCAGCAAACTCCGGGACTCTTAAAGTCTGATCATGGTCATGCTAGAAGTTGTCCAAGACAGTCATTTAGGATGTCCAGTTAAAATATGTAGAGATTCCAACAGTTATTACTTAATTTATCATGGGCAAAAGAGAGAGTGTGACGCATGGATGCCCAGAGTGCAATTCTTTATCGACCATGGGGAGTTATCCCAGCAGTCATAGGGCAAGATGGGATGCCAGTCTATCACATGGGCACATATGGACGGACAAATTCATTCATATGGCCGATTTAAAGTTTCTAATTCACCTAACCTGCACATCTGTGGACGTGGGTGGAAGTTGGCGCACCCAGAGGGAACCCACATGAACACAGGGAGAATATGCCAACACCACATAGAAAGGACCAGGTTGGAAGCAATCCCAGAACCTTCTTGCTACTGCAGCGGCAGGGAGCTGAAAAGGCCTTTAGAAAATTGAGATACCTCTACCCGAGGTATAACAAGTTGATACTGGTATCAAAATGAAGGTAATGCTCTGTAGTTTCCAGAAATGATGTTGTACTTGGCGCAATGGGTGCACAACATCTTTGTTTAACCCCTTATGTTCCAAAACACAGCTGAAATTTCTACAACTAGGAACCTTCGAATTGTGTGATCCCTGTGGTTGGAAACCATAATTAAGTCCTGTATACTTATGTTTTCTTGCTGGGAACAACATGTAGAAATAATCAGTAGTTGTTTTAGGGGTTACCTGCATTATCAGGGGGGGGTCTACCACCCCCAAAAAGAAATTTTAGCTGTTTTTTTATTTTTCAGATTTTTTTCCTCAAAATCTCCATCTGGATGTCCTGTAAAGAGGTAAAACAACTTTAATGTGTAATCAAAATGTCTTTATTTGTGTCCACCATCTGAAAACATATAATTTAAAACCTTAGTGCTGTAAATAATATTGTTTTTAAGGCTGTATTGTCTAAACACCAAAATACTGCTATTGCATGCATTTCGTCATTTTATCGATTGTGTCCTTCACATCTCTGGTTCACATTGCCTAGTTACATGTATTTTTCTTCTTATGATGAAGTTTTTACATCCTCTTCTTCTGTTTTTTAATGTATTATATGGCATGCTATTTGTGAAATAATTCACAAGACCCTTCCTTCACCTTTCAAGTTTTGGAACAGTTTTCTGGAAGCAGGAGATTTGCTGTTGAGACTCATCAGGGCAGATAAAGAAGCAAACTTCCAACTTCATCTCGATTCTGTGATGGAAACTGTTCCTTACTTCCACTTGGCTGGACGAACCAACTATGCGAGTACATGCCAATTTATGTTTCAAAAATACGACAGCTTGAAACTCGGCAACCAAAGATGCACCAGTTTCTAACCAGTGGAGGTTTTGTTGTCCGACGATCAGACAACATGAAGTTCAGTAGTGTCCCAACAGACCAAGCCCTTGAACGGATGATAAACAGGGAAGCCAAGGGTACTGGAGGTATCATCGGATTCACCCTGAGGAAGGCTGCTTTGTAGCGTTGGCTAATAACACGTCATGTGTCTGGAGAATACTCCAAGGCCTTCGAGCAACTCTTTGTGAACAAGTCAGAAGGGAAACTACATGAGGAGCTTGGTCCAGCAAGGATTGCAAGGGACAAGGCAGATGTCACCAGCATAAATGATTATGTCAGGACCCATTTTGACTTGGAAAGTATCCCAAAAAAGCTTGTTAACATTACAACTGGGCAGATTGTGACTAAAGATGTTGAGGAATCTCTGACACCCATTCCAGAAAAAGGAAAGACCATCGTCAACAACTTCCTTGCTGCACGGCTAATCGATGGAGAGGTTTTTGGGATGCTATTCCCAAATCTACTGTGGCAACCTTTGCAAGCATGAAGAAGGCCCTGTCATTTGACAAAGAGAGGAAAATGGTTCTTGACCCAGAGGTACTATTCTGTTGCTTGCTCTCTGTTGCGAAGCACCATGACATTGATATGAGAATGGTTTTGTCATACGAGTTGAACCCAGTTCCACCTGCATTGCTCCATGATGATGGAACCATGAGAAAGGCCATCAAGTCTGATCTAGCTGATAAGTTACAGAACTGTCCACAAGAAACTGAATTGAAATCCAATATCCATATCCCCACAGCTTACATCATTGATGGCATATGCTTCATTCAAGGTGTGAATGAATCGCAATTCAAAACCAATGGAGCTCCTACTTTTGATTTATGGGAAGGTTCGCAATGGCAGATCGTATGCTACTCTTAACAAATTGCACTTCATGCTATCATCCACAACTGACAAACCAGTGTCATCCCTCTTTGAACTGATGATGCATTTAGACTGCATGATCTTAGAGCAAAGTCCAGACGATGATCTGGTGCCGTAGCCACATTGCAAAGCCAAGAATGAGAGATCCCACAGCATACGGTTGGGTTAAATCAGATGAAAACCTGCAGTGTGTGACAAATCAGAAGGAATCGGCTCCCAAGGAAACACAGAATTTGACCCACTTGTACTGTAACTGTAAAGATGCCAACTGCATTGATGGTAGAAAATGTCCATGTCTACTTGCTGGCCTGAAATGCATAGAGATATGCAGCTGCAATAACTATCCAATCACTGTGGCTATGGTACAAAATGATGATGACGGGAATGACGACCAAGACTAGAAATTATATTTTTGGATGAAGCCCCAAGAACATTGTATGTCAGTTTGAAATTCCAAGACTATTGTGATCAGTGCTGTAAGAACAAATGAACTAGCAACATTTCTGAGGATATAAACCCCTCTCCCCAAAAACCCATAACCTATTCAAGCAATATTGTGCGAAAATCACAATTCAAGTGAGAATATGAGGCTTTTTGTATTATTATGTATTTCGTTATTTGTAGGGGTCACAGGCCATGTAAATTGTGATTCCTTTGTTTTAAAAATCGTATCTCACTAGATAGGGATGTAAATAAAGATATTTTGATTACACCAAAGTTGTTAGACCTCTTTACAGGTAATCTGGATGGGGATTATGAGAAAAAAAATCTGAAAATAAAAACTGTCATTTTGGCGAGGGGGGTTGACCCCCCTGATAACACAGGCAACCCCTAAAACAACTGCTGATTATTTTTACATGTAATTCCCAACAAGAAAACACCAGTATATAGGACTTAATCATGGTTTCCAGCCACAGGGATCACACAATTCGAAAGATCCTAGTTGGAGATATTTCAGCTGTGTTTTGGAACATAAGGGGTTAAACAACAATGTTGTGCACCCATTCCGCCAAGTACATCATCATTTCTAGAAACTAGAGCGCATTACCTAAATTTTGATACCAGTATCAACTTGTTATACCTCCGGTAGGGGTGCCTCTATTTTTTTGAGGTGCCATCCGCTGGTCTATGCTGTGAGACAGCAGAGCTAACCACTAAGCCACTGTGCCGCCTGAATATAAGACAGCTGTCCATAAATATATTTTAGCATTTCAGATATGGATCCCCATCCCTTTAATTTATTTATGTTTCGTCAACACCTACATCAGGACCAAGGTGCATTTGCTGACATTCAGGCATTTGCTTTTTAATGTTCACATGTCAGTTTGACCTAATTGTATATATTTTAAAAAGCACCAAATTAATTTATTCTTTTTCTCATAGCCACAAAATGTTTTTTCGAGAAAGTTGGTCATAAACAGTTGATCCAAAATCAGCTAGATTATATCTTGTTTTATTCTTTTAGGTTTCTGTTTCCTGATCTACCAGAAGAGGGAGGGCTGATTCCGGAGCCTTCCTCAAACCTGCCAGCTAAGAACGAGGTTAGATCCACAGATATGCTGATGGAGTCACCCAAACCTTGGTAAAGATCTGATCCTTGTGTGTCCAATCAGAGTGCTGTTGAAGAAGTGAAGGTGATGCGCGTTGTCCTCACGTGTGTTTTTCTCCGGCTGTCGCCCTCAGCTGTGTGGTGAGCAGCTTGGCCCTACTGCTCCCTGTGCTCCTGCCTCGCCTCTACCCGCCTCTCTTCACCCTCTATGCTTTGGAAAAGGAGCGAGAGGATGACATCTACTGGGAGTGTGTCATTCGACTCAACAAGCAGGCTGACCTGGCCCTGCTCGCCTTCCTGGGTGTCCAGCAGTAAGTCACAGTCTGACTGAACAGGGCTGGTGCTGTCACAAGAAAATGTGCAAGATACTTTTTAAGATAATCGGAATATATGTAGAGTGCAGTGCTGGAGCTGAGGGTCTGGGACATTTTGTGCATCTTTCTTTACAGACTTGCATTTCTAACTATTGAAAATAGTTAAAGAAATAATTAACTTTGCATCTTGAGCGGTAATGTGTGTTCTCTCTCACCTCAGAAAGTTTTGGCCTCATCCAGTCCCCGTATCTGCACCAGCATTGGCAGAACACCCGCAGGTGTGTTTTACATACATAATGGTTTATGTTACTTTTATCATAATTATGAGTGTTTGAAGGGGAAAAGTCTTTAATTACCTCGACTAAGGAGGTTGTGTTTTCACCTGTGTGCATTTGTTTGTCTGTCCAATTCAGAGGGTGGAGGATTTGAGGCCCAGTTTCATAAATCAGTCTGATCTTTTAAGGCACCTTGACACTTGCATACATTTAACCCCCGCACTGCTGCACAATTTGTCGTGCCAGTGCGACCTTTTTTGTCCTGCTTAATGCTGCGCTTTGTGCCGCTGGATGCTGTGTTATATAAAATAATTATTTCTTAGTGGATTAATCATTTGCTCTCAGAGTTTGTCTGATGAAAACACCGCTAATTGCTCCCGTAATTACAGAGGAATTTTCTACAGCTGCGACTTTTCTCTTATGCTTCATGACATGGAGAATGCATTTGGAATTATCGCAAAGGTAACTATTTGTAATATTTATATTGCAATGGCTTGGTAAAACAGTTGCATTTTTAATATCTCGTAATTGTTCAGATGAGCTGCTCTGTGATGCGCTGCGCTGATGCAGTGACAGTGTTTTTGAATAGATTGTGCAATGTTCATGTGTAGTTCACAAAATTAATGCGTTTTGTTAACTGGCTTTATTGACATTCATGGACACATATTGCAGAATGACATGCTTGGCTCTTCTTCTACACTGCCGTCAACCTTTTTGAGCACACAGCGCTGCTCAGCGTAACAGTGATGCCCAGTGGCTGATGTAGGAACTGTCATGAACACATCATGACAGTCGTCATCTGCTGCAACCTTGGAGAAAAACAGAGGAAGCTCTCCTTTTGGAGGAGTACGAGTGATGAAGGGGTGCTCTTAAGTGTTCCACCAAGTGGTGGTACATGATAGCCAGTTTTTTGAGGTAAGACACTTAAAGCCCCTTTCACATTGGTGTATTCATAGAGCTGCGTATTGCAGGGTTGTTTCATTTAAATACGCCCAAAATGCACGGATTTTTCCGTGTTTGTTTCACACACGCAAGCTGCGTGTTCGCTTTTTTAATGTGTGCACACAGTCGCATGTACCTTGCCACTATTTAAACCCAGTTTACTCCTGCTGGCTGTGCAGAACACATCACTGCACTTGGAAAACAGTGGACTGTATCATGAGATTTTTCCAGTTGCTTTACTGCCACGATCAGGGCGTTGTATGAGCGCACCGACATGCAGCGAGTGCGCTTTTATTTTAAAGTCACAGGTTTGATCAGACCTGATTGATCAAGGCGTTTGATGAGCGCACCGGCATGCAGTGAGTGCGCTTTTATTTTAAAGTCACAGGTTTGATCAGACCTGATCGATCAGGGCGTTTGGTGAGCGCACCAGCATGCAGTGAGTGCACTTTTATTTTAAAGTCACAGGTTTGATGTGTGTTATACCGACCAACCAACCACTGACATGCCCAATGCAGGGCCAGGGTCTAGAGTTGGTGCATTAAAATCATCTAGCACCTGAACGTATTTGCACCGTAGACTAAATATAAAATGGTCTAAAGCCCATTGCAGTCTTTTTACAGGGGGCCAGGCTGTAAATATGGCTTGAAATGAAAACATGGACTGGTGATAAATCAATATTAATATCCATAACAACCCATGCGTTGATATAAAAGCACATTGCAAACACTTAGCTACACTCCAACCTTAACAGAACAAGAAAGCTCACTCCATCTGACAGCAGCAGCGTGGTAGCCAAGCAGAAGGTTCTTAGTTTAGGACCACCTCTGCCTGTTCACCATGTGGAGTTCCATCAGGAAGGGCATCCGGCATAAAACTTGCAGATCCATATGTGATATGCTGTGGAGAATCCAGTTGAAAAAGGGAGAAGCTGAAAAAATGGTGGGTTAGTGGGTCATGTTGTTTGATTAGATTAGATTTGACTAGATAGAACTTTATTGATCCCTTAGGATGACTCCCTCAGGGAAATCAAGGTTCCAGTATGGAGTTAAATTTGTCTCATTAATACTTGCAAATGCACAGAGGGTGATTTACAAATATCCCTTGATTTGTACATGCGCTTTGTGATCCACAAACACAAATTTCCAATTTGTAACTTGTGTGTTGGGTTTTACAAATAAAGTTGTATTTTGTAAATGTATATTTTTTTCTTCATTTGTAAAAAACAAAAAAAACAAAAATGCATTTGCAAAATGAAAATTCTGTTTGTGAAGTGTGATTCAGCATTTGTGATTCAGCTTTTAATATTAGAACCCATTTTTACTCCCTGGCTTTTAACTCCACATGAGACTTTGTTTTTGTTTTAGTGTTTTATGGTTCACTTTTATTTATTGTCTTAGTGTTTCTAATTGCTTTTAAAAACATTGAAACAATTGTTCTTATTTATTTTATTGCTTTTAATTGTTTTATGTTTTTATGTACAGCACTTTGTTTTCAGCTACGGCTGTTTTAAAGTGCTATACAAATAAAGTTGAGTTGAGAGAGTTGAGTAAAACCCAACACACAAGTTAGAAACTGGAAATTTGTGTTTGAGGATCACAAAGCATGTGTACAAATAAAGGGATGTTTGTAAATCACTCTCTGTGCATTTGCAGGTATTGAGACAAATTTAACTCCATATTCCAGCAGCATTGTATAGCATCACACAGGGTAAGAAGCACACAGAGTATTAAAAGTGGGGGAAAAAAAGAAAAATGGTTTGCAAATATAAATACAAATTCACATGATTAATACTACACATATTGATCAATACTGGTTACTGGCTGCTAGTGTTCCTCATTCTCATTCCCGTCCTCTGTCTTCCTGTTACTCCTCCTCCCCCCGAGTGAGGATTTGTACAGTTTGATGGTCTGAGGGACAAAGGAGTTTTTCAGTCTGTTGTTCCTGCACTTGGGAAGGAGCAGTCTGTGGCTGAAGAGGCTCCTCTGGTTGCTGATGATGGTGTGCAGAGGGTGACTGGCTTCATCCATAATGTCCATCAGTTTGTCCAGTGTTCTCTTCTCTGCCACCGTCACCAGAGAGCCTCACAGCAAGAATGTTGTGGGATTGCTTGACCGTAGCTGTGTGTGCCAGTGTGACTGTGTTTGCCTGTCTATATGTAGAAATGTGTTCAAGCCCCTTGGCACGCAGTGTCCTGTTTTAGCATTGTGTAAAGTCTGGTATGACTGTGGAGACACCTCAGGAGCATTTGTGCCACGCGTTATGTACCCTTTGTCAAAATGGCACCCAGAGTGATTTTATGCTCTGCACTTGTACAGGATTGAGCTCATGCCATAGGAACATATCACAGTTAGCAGCCTTCAGATTTTCTAACATGACCACAATGTATGTGCGTATCTTCTGATTATCTCTTTTCCAGATCCTGTCCTGCGCCAAAGATGCCTGCTTTGCTTCTGCAGTGGAAACACTACAGCAGATCAGGTACCTCTTGACAGTATAAAGACCTGATGTGTGATTCGGCATTGTACCTGCTCTCCTCTGTGTAGTTCCAATAATTTATATGTAAAAATATTTTTCCCTGCATTGGTAACTGTACAGTTTGTACATGAAAAAATGTAGGTGGGTGAGTGAGTGAGTGGGTTAATCTATCCCAGTCATTATGTGTGACCATTTTAAAAACAATAAATGCTGTCATCTTGTAAGGCACCAAATTAAAAGAACCTCTTGTGAGGATAACGCCTTCCACATCTGGTAGACTTTGAGGCACCAGTTCAGATAACAAAGCAACTTTGTTTTGCCCTCTTAATATCCCATAGATGTGTCTGCCACCTACTGGACAGTTACTGGATAAGAGGTAGATTATGGAAAATTAGAAATGGCTGTGGTTAAATTCTCATAGATTGTCTGCCACCTGTTGAACACTGTGGGCATATATTGCCTCCTTGTCTCTGTCTACTGGCACCCACCTTAATGTGACTATTACCACACAGGTAATGCAACCGGCCATGGGGACAGACATGATGTCACCTATGTGGACAAATATGGGACAAAATGGGTTACAGAATGGGAAAATTGGAATTAAAGAGTGGATAGTGTGCAGGGTTTTTTCTAAACCGAAATGCAGATTAAGCCCCAAGTGCTTGACTTTTTTTTAATTAATCTTTGAATTTTTTAATGTATCAGTATGTGCCCAGTATGTTTGCATAATGCTGTAAATGTATATGTATTGATTGATGAAAATTAGTTATCAAAAGTGCAATTAATCAATTGACATTATAACTCAGTTAGTGCATATAAAGTGGTGTTTTTGAAATAGTGATATTGTCGGCCGAACATAAAAATCAGAAGCTGGAGAATTGTACAGATTTTAAAGTCTTCTGAGAACAATGAATCAATCCATTGATCTCAGCGAGCAGTCCTGAAAGTACCAGCTTAAACTGAATCCATTTTAAGATAAGGCAGTCAGATGCCAAGTTACAGAGTAATGACCCAGCATTTCACAGTTGTTTCTTGTTTGCTTTCAGCACAACGTTTACCCCTTCAGACAAGCTCCATGTGATCCAGCTGACATTTGAGGAGATCACTCAGGAAGTGCAGTCTCTGATGAAGCAGGACTTCCTGTGGTCCATGGACGACCTCTTCCCTGTTTTCCTTTACGTGGTTTTGCGAGCTCGGTCAGCACCATTATGGAGATGCGCACACACTGGCACCACATGACAGTGAATACAAAACAAACAGAGACACTCCCACGAGTCACGTTTCTGAATTTTTGCCGCCATATAAGATTGTACAAAGAAACACTACATTGAAACAAGGAGCTGTGTATCTGATAGAAATACATCTGCTGTAACTCAGTACTCAAGTTTAAAGTAACACAGAAGACACTCTTGAGCACATCCTTCAGTTGGATTTATTTGGGAAAAATGTAAGCTTAATATTTGTTTGAATGAAGTGACACATCATCACAGCTCTTGAAATATTTTGAGTTTCAGTAAAAAGATTTATTTCTCATTGTGTGAATCCAGTTATACGCTACATGATAATATGATATGAATGCACAATGCCAGGATCACGCACCACGTATTGCATCATGCATGGATCCTGTGTCACTGATCAGGAAAGACACACGCTTTGCACCATTGTTGCATTAAATTTAAAAAAATGTCCCATTGATTTTCACAGCTTTGGTGCTACTGCTACCTAATCTGTTTCCAATGTGTACACTGTGTGCCTCCACAGTAGGGCAGGCTCACATCGATACACAATAGTAACGTTTGTCACTTCAGTGCCACTTTCAGTTTAAGGAGTTTTGTGTGCGCTCCACTTGGTACAGTGCATGATCCAATGTGCAAACATTTGATTAGGGGAGTAAAAGTGTCAACAAATTGTCTTGTGCACATACAGTAGCCATTCAAGTGCACCATTTCATGAAACATGCCTCGTTTTTTCACCCTCTCTATCACTCCAGAGCTCTGCATGATCCACAGATGGGATCACAACCTATTGAACAGATTCCACCCTCCTCTTTAGCTGTGCAGATTAGACTACTGGACAAATACTGTAATGTGTATGTTGTTATTCTTTGGTTCTTCTGCAGTACATCTCTGCAGTGAATACTTAAAATATTCACAGTGCTTCACTTTTTCCACATTTTGTTATGTTAGTCTTATTCCAAAATGAATGAAATTCATTTTTGCCACAAAATTCTACACACAATACCCCATAATGACAATGTGATTTTTTTTTCAGATATTTGCAAATTTATTGAAAAATAAATAAATAAGTAGTATTCATAGCCTTTGCCATGTAGCTCAGAATTGATCTCAGGTGCTTCCTGTTTCCATTGATCATCCTTAAGATGTTTCTACAGCTTAATTAGAGTCCACCTGGGGTAAATTCATTTGATTGGACATAATTTGGAAAGACACACACCTGTCGACATATAAGGTCCCACAGTTGACAGTGCATGTCAGAGCACAAACCAAGCATGAAGTCAAAGGAATTGTCTATAGACCTCTGAGACAGGATTGTCTTGGGGCACAAATCTGGGGGAGGGTACAGAAACATTTCTGCTGATTTGAAGGTCCCAATGAGCAGAGTGGACTCCATTATTCGTAAATGGAAGAAGTTTGGATCCTAGAGCTGGCTGCCGGTCTAATTTGAGCGATCGTGGGAGAAGGGCCTTAGTCAGGGAAGGGACCAAGAACCCAATGGTCACTCTGTCACTTCCTCGTAAGAAGCACGTGGCAGCCCACCTGGAGTTTACCAAAAGGCACCTGAAGGACTCTCAGACTATGAGAAACAAAATTCTCTGGCCTGATGAGACAAAGATTGAACACTTTGGCGTGAATGCCAGGTGTCATGTTTGGAGGAAACCAGGTACCATCCCTACAGTGAAGCATGGTGGTGGCAGCATCATGCTGTGGGGATGTTTTTTAGCAGCAGGAACTGGGAGACTAGTCAGGATTGAGGGAAAGATGAATGCAGCAATCCACAGAGACATCCTGGATGAAAACCTGCTCCAGATCGCTCTGGACCTCAGACTGGAGCGACGGTTCATCTTTCAGCAGGACAGTGACCCTAAGCACACAACCAAGATATAAAAGGAGTGACTTCAGGACAACTCTGTGAATGTCCTTAAGTGGTCCAGCCAGAGCCTAGACCCGAATCCGATTGAACATCTCTGGAGAGGTCTGAAAATGGTTGTGTACTGATGCTCCCCATCTGACCTGATGGAGCTTGAGAGGTGCTGCAAAGATGAATGGACAAAACTGCCCAACGATAGGGGCACCAAGCTTGTGCCATCATATTCAAGAACACTTGAAACTGTAATTGTTGCCAAAGGTGCATCAACAAAGTATTGAGCAAAGGGTGTGAATTTTTATGTACATGTGATTTTAGCTTTTTATTTTTAACTAGCTGGGGTACCCGGCGCTGCCCGGGTTAACCTGTTTTAGACATAGGCCAAATGCCAATCATTTTAATCAAAACAATTGCCCAACATTTGTTTTTGTAATGCTGATGTCTTACAAATGTCATATTTAATGGGCTAACGTTTGTCCAGCAGAACAATAAGAGGTGGATTCCCCAAACTAAGTGGAACTAACTAACTAATGGTTAAAAGACAAACACATTTGAAGTCCTTCATGCAGACTTTGTTTTGCGATCAAATTTATAACAAAATTACACACAAAAGATAGGTAACAGTACATGTAAATATCAATGAATCAAAATTGAGGTAGTGGTGTATTTCTGTTTTTACATTGCAATTTTACAAACACAAAATGGCTTTAAACAGCAAATGTAAATATTAGAATGGAGAAATTGTTCTTCATGAAATTCACTTAGTGTTTTCTGACCATTAGTTTTGAAGAGCCTCTTGATAGACAATGTTCCTTGTCATGCCACCTGGTGAGTGGATGTACAGCTGTTCTGGGTTACCAACCCTGGAGCAGCCGACATACAACTGGCCGTGGGAGAACACAGGCTTTGCCAGATTCAGTCCAACCACCTTAAGGGACTGTCCCTGAGCCTGGTTGATGGACATTGCAAAGCTTGGTTTGACTGGGAACTGCAGATGCCTGAACTCAAATGGCATGTCTGATGGGATAAGTGGAATCCTTGGTATAAAGACATCTTATCTCTTGGATTTGCCTGTCATTACTGTGGCCTCCAGGACACTTGGCATCAACTTCTTAATTGTGAGTCGCGTTCCGTTGCAGAGCTTGGGTGGGTCGAGATTCCGCAGGAGCATGACTGGGGCACCAACTTTGAGCACCAAGCTGTGTGACGGGAGGCCTGCTGGTGCCAGGCTGTTAAGGAATTCAACTGGGTACTTAACCACCTTATCTGGATCGGGCACTTTGTCAGTTGACATGTAGCTGGAGGCCTGTCCTGGAAGCTGGGCCAGAAGCTTAGCATTGATGTCGTCCACTGCCAAGTTCTTTGGAGCAAGGATAGCACGCTCGCTCAGCCAGTTGTGGTTCTGATAGTTACGGTGGAGGTTTGGAAAGACTTTGGCCACCAACTCGCATATGTCATGAACAGTGTGACCAAAGGGCAGCTTGACCTGGTCATCCAGAGTGTCAGGATGCCCTGTAACCAGGTAAAAGGTAAAAGATAGATAGATAAAGAGAATTGATTAAAGCATTAAGTTACTGGTTGCCCAGTAACCATAAAGCATTAAAGTGAAAGTTCTTTTTGTCTAAGATTTCTAGCAATAATGATTAAAGCAGAATTCTGTAACAGATAAATAGAGAATAGATTAAAGCATTACTCCAGTAACCATAAAGAATTAAAGTGAAAGTTCTTTTTGTCTAAAATTTCTAGCAATAATGATTAAAAATGATACCAGTTTGTTCCCCATGTCATGAGGATTCAGAATATATATAGTTTTTATGGCTACATATTATAGTTTTGGTAGGGTGGAATTAGAATTGACCACTTTGTACTTTTTGTACTCAGGCTTTCTTGATGAAATCATCAGGATTGGGGGGTGGGGGGGTGGAATTAGAATTCTGATCATTTTATACTTTTTGTACTCAGGCTTTCTTGATGACATCAAGTAACCATAAAAGATAAATAATAAAGAGAATAGATTAAAGCATTAAATTATTGGTTGCCCAGAACTTTTAAAAAAAATGGTACTAGTTTGTTCCCCATGTCATGAGAATTCAGAATATATATAGTTTTTAGGGCTACATATTATAGTTTTGGAGTTTATCACAGACAGACAGACAGACAGAATTAGCCCGTTATGTATATAGATTAATTTGCAAAAATGTAAAAAAAAAAAAAAAAAGTTTTTCGTGTTGTCATTTTGGGGTGTTGTGAGTAGAATTTTGAGGAGACAAAAATAATTTACTCCATTTTGGAGTAAGGCTGTAACATAATAAAATGTGGAAAAATTAAATTGCTGTGAATACTTCCTGGATGTACTGTATGTTACAATGATATATTTATGATAACTGCAGTATCATTATGTAGTGCATGGCCGGCTTTTGAATTCCAGACTGATGGCGGTATCATATCTTTTTGCAACAGCTTTAATATTGGGCTGAACATTTTCAGCAGCTGTGAGCAGCAGCAGCTGAGCCAAGAAAAAGAACTTCTGTTGTGCTCTGGGCAAGTTGTAGTCTTATTTCAGACACCCACTCTTCTATCACAGTGAGACATTTTTGAGTTTTGATTGGCTTCATGAAATACTGAGCAAATGTCAACATACAGTAGTGTTCAGAATAATAGTAGTGCTATGTGACTAAAAAGATTAATCCAGGTTTTGAGTACATTTCTTATTGTTACATGGGAAACAAGGTACCAGTAGATTCAGTAGATTCTCACAAATCCAACAAGACCAAGCATTCATGATATGGGCATGTTTCTCCTACTATGGTGTTGGGCCTATATATCGCATACCAGGTATCATGGATCAGTTTGGATATGTCAGAATACTTGAAGAGGTCATGTTGCCTTTTGCTGAAGAGGACATGCCCTTGAAATGGGTGTTTCAACAAGACAATGACCCCAAGTACACTAGTAAAGGAGCAAAATCTTGGTTCCAGACCAATAAAATTAATGCCTCACAGATGTGAAGAAATCATGAAAAACTGTGGTTATACAACTAAATACTAGTTTAGTGATTCACAGGATTGCTAAAAAAAGCAGTTTGAACATAATAGTTTTGAGTTTGTAGCGTCAACACCCCCTTTTCTACTTTTTTTTTCTTTTCTTTTTTTTTTTTTTACTAATAGCCCAATTTCATAGCCTTAAGAGTGTGCATATCATGAATGCTTGGTCTTGTTGGATTTGTGAGAATCTACTGAATCTACTGGTACCTTGTTTTCCCTGTAACAATAAGAAATATACTCAAAACCTGGATTAATCTTTTTAGTCACATAGCACTACTATTATTCTGTACACTACTGTATGAATGATTGACTATCAGGAACAAATTTTGCAACCAAGGGGGCAGTATGCACAGAGAACAGAATCGGACCGTGATTTGAGCCTTCAGGTATGCCACGTATTGTGGAAAAGATGACTGTGATCCCTTAATTTTTGTTGACAGAATCAGGAATCTAGGGTCAGAGGTCAGTCTCATCGAGGACCTGATGGACCCATGCATTCAGAATGGCGAGCAGGGAATCATGTTTACAACTCTGAAGGTAATGCACGCGCGCTCACCTAAGCCCATATCCAGATCAGGGTTTGGAATTTAGATTTGTAGATAAGTTGGAAGGATTTAGCCTGACCTGGGGGATACAGGTCCATTTAATTAAAAATGTAATACTCGTTTAAACAAACCTCAGTTAGTGCTTTAATCTCAAAATCCAGCAGACGTGAGACAAATCCAGTCAAGATTCAAAGGTGTGTGACATGGTAACACTGCACTGGACTTTGTGTGTGTTTGTCAGGCTTGTTACTATCAGATCCAGCATGAGAACATCACTTAGAGCCTCTTTCTCAGTGGTCTGCACCTTCCTGCCCCCTTCACCATCCCACAGCCAGTCCCAGGGCCAGCTTCTGCAAGGCTTTGACATGATGGATGTTCACAACAGCCAATGAGAGAAGGAGCAGGATCACACAAGCAGGTTGCCAAATAACCGGTAGCTCTATCTGCTGCTGCTGTTGAGACGGGGCCGCCTTCCCCCAGCGTGACACACAAAACACACACACACACCACGCAGAGCTTTGGAACCCTGCCAGCTAGATAAAGTTACACACGTGACTTTCTGGAATTAAACCTTTTCAAATTGCTCCACTGCAGGAGAATGGAGCACATTTGGGGACGTTTGTGGGAGCTGATCTGAAGGAACCTGAACCATGAGGAAATCTTGATGTGGACATGAGGAAAATGAAGGAATATCCCAGCATCACTGGCCTGATTGATTTTATTTGAAGACAGACTCTTCTTGGTGCCAGTGGAATTGGACTCTCTGTCCTCTTGGCATCAGTCAGATTTCCTCTTTGTGAAGAAGCCGTTTGCTGACATTCCCTCACTGGAAACGTGATGTTTAGTCAAACATATGATGTTAGCTTCTTTATTATTTCTTATAATGATGCTGCGTAATGTTTTAGCTGCTTTTCATTAAACTGACACTTAAAAAGTAAATAAATAAAAGGAAGTGTGGTTAAGTCTTGTGGCTTCATCGACCTGATGGTCTAACTCTAATTTATGTTTGTGTTGATGAACTGAGGCAGCAGCTGATTTCCAGTCCTGTTTGATACAGTATTTACCCAAAATGACTTACAGCATGAACTATAGTGTGATTCAGTGTAAACTGACTTTGCTGGAACTCTTAATTAATTTAGTGTTTGTCCTGTACTGGCAACCAGCAGCCCAAATGCTGTAAAACAGAGTTTGTGACTAAAACCATCTGTTTTGCTGCACTAGTCTTGTTTTCTAAGTAGCGTTCCTGGAAGAACACTAAAATCCAGCAGCATGCTCTGGGTTGCTAGCTAACGGGTTGCTAGCCAACATTTTCAATCAAGTTTTTTTATGGCACAGAAATGTTTCTGTATTTGAAGGATAACAGGACGTGCCGACGTGATACTGCTAACTGGAAAGAACACATTTTCTCATGCATTACTGTGACATGCAATTTGAAGTGCACATGAAAGGTTAATTATACTGGTTTGATGCCAAATAGACTGGAAAAATTGATGACTGTTTTTTCTGCTGTGGTGTTTTAGAAGGTAAAAAGTAAAAATCTTGAGGCCATATGTGATATTAAGTCTGGACAGGTTTCCTACACAGGTTGAGAAAGCCTGAAGATGCAGCATGAATTTCTTTTTTTGTGTGTGTGTTATTTCCATCTCCACCATTCGTATGATACCAAATGGAGTGCTGCTTCAATATTTAAAATTTGCTTTCAAAAATTGTTTTGATGACAGCTTGATGTGGGAGGGATGGAAGCTGAACTGAGCCAGAGAGTATCGCACAAGAGTGTGTTTATGAGCATTCATTTTATTGTTGAACAAATGCAGTGCTCTGTCAATCCAGAATGTTAATAAACCTCAATACTGAATGTGTTGCAAAGCAAAAGTGAGCTGTGGCTTTCTCTGGGATCATACTGTATATGTGCATAGTTATTCAGCAGCCATTTATGTCCAGAATTATGCCACTAAATAAACTCAGTTTTCCATCTCACATCTCAATTTTCATTTATTAGAGTCAGTATAACAAATAACTTAAAATTAAAAAATAAGCATAGACAAAGAAGTTCACTAACCAATTCAATACAGCAACTACTATGAGCCATCCATCCATCCATCCACTGAGTAATTTTCCCCTCGCTGTGAATCTCATGTTTAAGAAGGGCCCAAGTAGTAGGGTTTAATGCAGTGAGGAAGGGGCACTGTGTCATCTTTGAGGACTTTGCTGGCGAGCCAAGCAGTGGAGTACTTGGTCGCCTGTGATGGAGTGTTATCCATAAAAATCACAGCCTTCTTGAATGATGCAGACTTTTTCCTGTACCACAACTTGAATAAAGTATCCTCTAAAAACTGGCAGCAGGTTTGGGAGTTGATTTTGAGTCTGTTTTCAACCCAAAAAAGTCCATCTAGCTCATCCGTGATCGTAGCAACCCATATCGGTGACCCTCTTCCACCTCACTAGTGCCTGAGTGGAAGCGGTGTGACCATCAAGCCATGGGCCCATCCATCTGGTCCATCAAGAGTCACTCTCGTTTTATCAATCCATGATGAACAACGACTTAGCTTGGATCAGGTCGCGGGGGTCAACAGCCCCAGCAGGGGACCCCAAACTTCTCTCTCTCTCATTTTATCTGTCCATAAAACCTTTGAAACATCTGTCTTCAAATATTTCTTGGCCCAATAATGATGTTTCAGTCTGCGAGTCAAGCTCGGTGGTGCGCATTTGATGCACGTCAGCATTCCACTGAGCACTGAACACCTTGTGATGCTCAGGTAGGTTGTAGGTCTGGAACATGTTAGCACTGGAGGATAATGAGTTCCAGGTAGCGTCATGTTTAATTCTTTTTTTGGTTTTGGTTGACGTGTATTTGTACTTATATTGTTTCTGCTCTGCACGTTCCTTGGAACCCTATTGACTATTTTCTGCAGAACATTTGATTGTTTGGCAATCACACCTCAAAAGCTCAATTATTTCAAGAGTGTTGCATTGCGCTGAAAGGCATTTTACTATATATATATATATATATATACACTCAACAAAAATATAAACGCAACACTTTTGGTTTTGCTCCCATTTTGTATGAGATGAACTCAAAGATCTAAAACTTTTTCCACATACACAATATCACCATTTCTCTCAAATATTGTTCACAAACCAGTCTAAATCTGTGATAGTGAGCACTTCTCCTTTGCTGAGATAATCCATCCCACCTCACAGGTGTGCCATATCAAGATGCTGATTAGACACCATGATTAGTGCACAGGTGTGCCTTAGACTGCCCACAATAAAAGGCCACTCTGAAAGGTGCAGTTTTATCACACAGCACAATGCCACAGATGTCGCAAGATTTGAGGGAGCGTGCAATTGGCATGCTGACAGCAGGAATGTCAACCAGAGCTGTTGCTCGTGTATTGAATGTTCATTTCTCTACCATAAGCCGTCTCCAAAGGCGTTTCAGAGAATTTGGCAGTACATCCAACCAGCCTCACAACTGCAGACCACGTGTAACCACACCAGCCCAGGACCTCCACATCCAGCATGTTCACCTTCAAGATCGTCTGAGACCAGCCACTCAGACAGCTGCTGAAACATTCGGTTTGCATAACCAAAGAATTTCTGCACAAACTGTCAGAAACCGTCTCAGGGAAGCTCATCTGCATGCTCGTCGTCCTCATCGGGGTCTCGACCTGACTCCAGTTCGTCGTTGTAACCGACTTGAGTGGGCAAATGCTCACATTCGCTGGCGTTTGGCACGTTGGAGAGGTGTTCTCTTCATGGATGATGCGAAGGAGATGTGTTGCACTGCATGAGGCAAATGGTGGTCACACCAGATACTGACTGGTATCCCCCCCAATAAAACAAAACTGCACCTTTCAGAGTGGCCTTTTATTGTGGGCAGTCTAAGGCACACCTGTGCACTAATCATGGTGTCTAATCAGCATCTTGATATGGCACACCTGTGAGGTGGGATGGATTATCTCAGCAAAGGAGAAGTGCTCACTATCACAGATTTAGACTGCTTTGTGAACAATATTTGAGGGAAATGGTGATATTGTGTATGTGGAAAAAGTTTTAGATCTTTGAGTTCATTTCATACAAAATGGGAGCAAAACCAAAAGTGTTGCGTTTATATTTTTGTTGAGTATATATATACACACACACAACCCCTGGCAAAAATTATGGAATCACCGGCCTCGGAGGATGTTCATTCAGTTGTTTAATTTTGTAGAAAAAAAGCAGATCACAGACATGACACAAAACTAAAGTCATTTCAAATGGCAACTTTCTGGCTTTAAGAAACACTATAAGAAATCAAGAAAAAAAAGATTGTGGCAGTCAGTAATGGTTACTTTTTTAGACCAAGCAGAGGAAAAAAAATATGGACTCACTCAATTCTGAGGAATAAATTATGGAATCGCCCTGTAAATTTTCATCCCCAAAACTAACACCTGCATCAAATCACATCTGCTTGTTAGTCTGCATCTAAAAAGGAGTGATCACACCTTGGAGAGCTGTTGCACCAAGTGGACTAACATGAATCATGGCTCCAACACGAGAGATGTCAACTGAAACAAAGGAGAGGATTATCAAACTCTTAAAAGAGGGTAAATCATCACGCAATGTTGCAAAAGATGTTGGTTGTTCACAGTCAGCTGTGTCTAAACTCTAGACCAAATACAAACAACATGGGAAGGTTGTTAAAGGCAAACATACTGGTAGACCAAGGAAGACATCAAAGCGTCAAGACAGAAAACTTAAAGAAATATGTCTCAAAAATTGAAAATGCACAACAAAACAAATGAGGAACGGATGGGAGGAAATTGGAGTCAACGTCTGACCGAACTGTAAGAAACCGCCTAAAGGAAATGGGATTTACATACAGAAAAGCTAAACGAAAGCCATCATTAACACCTAAACAGAAAAAAACAAGGTTACGATGGGCTAAAGAGAAGCAGTCGTGGACTGTGGATGACTGGATGAAAGTCATATTCAGTGATGAATCTCGAGTCTGCATTGGGCAAGGTGATGATGCTGGAACTTTTGTTTGGTGCCGTTCCAATGAGATTTATAAAGATGACTGCCTGAAGAGAACATGTAAATTTCCACAGTCATTGATGATATGGGGCTGCATGTCAGGTAAAGGCACTGGGGAGATGGCTGTCATTACATCATCAATAAATGCACAAGTTTACGTTGATATTTTGGACACTTTTCTGATGTTTGAGGATGATGAAATCATTTTTCAAGAAGATAATGCATCTTGCCATAGAGCAAAAACTGTGAAAACATTCCTTGTAAAAGACACATAGGGTCAGTGTCAACGAGCAGATATGATTTGATGCAGGTGTTAGTTTTGGGGATGGAAATTTACAGGGTGATTCCATAATTTATTCCTCAGAATTGAGTGAGTCCATATTTTTTTCCTCTGCTTGGTCTAAAAAAGTAACCGTTACTGACTGCCACAATCTTTTTTTCTTTATTTCTTATAGTGTTTCTTAAAGCCAGAAAGTTGCCATTTGAAATGACTTTAGTTTTGTGTCATGTCTGTGATCTGCTTTTTTTCTACAAAATTAACAGAATGAACATCCTCTGAGGCCGGTGATTCCATAATTTTTGCCAGGGGTTTTATATATATATATATATATATATATATATATATATATATATAAAATTTGTAGTGTCTGTTAAATTGGGGGGTTGTTTTTACTTCTTTTGTCTGAGGCAAAGAAGCTGCTTAATAATTATGCACACCTTGATATCGGGTGTTAATCACTTTAGGCCACACCCTCACTCATGATACCGCCTGAGAATGTTTAAATCCAGTGATAAGGAATGACAGAATGAAGGTCAAAATACTGACTTGCCCAAAAGTTGTGCATGCAGTGCTGAGCTCAAAATTAACCCAAACTAGATTTTTTTTAAAACTACATACAATTGTGCAGTGTAGTTATTACTGCAGTCTTGCAATTTCTGTTTACTTGCAGTATATATTGCTGGTAATATAAATTTTTTTTATAGGGCTGTTTATCATCTGCTACATCAGCAGCAAACAAACTGGTTGGAGCTGGATTGGAGGACTGATGCAGGTTAGATACAGTGAGGAAAATAAGTATTTGAACACCGTGCGATTTTGCAAGTTCTCCCACTTAGTAATCATGGAGGGGTCTGAAATTTTCATCTTAGGTGCATGTCCACTGTGAGAGACATCTAAAAAAAAAAAAAAAAAATCCAGAAATCACAATGTATGATTTTTTTTTAATAATTTATTTGTATGTTACTGCTGCAAATAAGTATTTGAACACCTGTGAAAATCAATGTTAATATTTGGAACAGAAGCCTTTCTTTGCGATTACAGAAGTGAAACGTTTCCTGTAGTTTTTCACCAGGTTTGCACACACTGCAGCAGGGATTTTGGTCCACTCCTCCATACAGATCATCTCCAAATCTTTCAGGTTTGGAGTTTCTGCTCCCTCCAAAGATTTTCTATTGAGTTCAGGTCTGGAGACTGGCCAGGCCACTCCGGGACCTTGAAATGCTTCTTACGGAGCCCCTCCTTAGTTGCCCTGGCTGTGTGTTTGGGGTCATTGTCATGCTGGAAGACCCAGCCATGACCCATCTTCAGTGCTCTTACTGAGGGAAGGAGGTTGTTTGCCAAAATCCCACAATACATGACCCCATCCATCCTCCCTTCAATACTGTGCAGTCGTCCTGCCCCTTTGCAGAAGAGCACCCCCAGAATATGATGTTTCCACCCCCATGCTTCACGGTTGGGATGGTTTTCTTGGGGTTATTCTCATCCTCTAAACATGGTAAGTGGAGCTGATTCCAAAAAGCTCTATTCTGGTCTCATCTGACCACATGACCTTCTCCCATGCCTCCTCTGGATCATCCAGCTGGTCACTGGTGAACTTCAAATGGGTCTGGACATGTGCTGGCTTGAGCAGGGGACCTTGCTGCCCTGCAGGATTTTAAACCATGACAGCATCATGTGTTACTAATGTAAGCTGTGGTCCCAGCTCTCTTCAGGTCATTGACCAGGTCCTCCTGTGTAATTCTGAGCTTTCTCAGAATCATCCTTACCCCACAAAGTGAGATCTTGCATGGAATCCCAGACCGAGGGAGATTGACAGTCATCTTGTGTTTCTTCCACTTTCTAATAAATAATCATAACAGTTGTTGTCTTCTACCAAGCTGCTTGCCTGTTGTCCTGTAGTCCATCCCAGCCTTGTGCAGGTCTACAGTTTTGTCCCTAGTGTCCTTAGATAGCTCTTTGGTCTTGGATATGGTGGACAGGTTGGAGTGTGATTGATTGTGTGAACAGGTGTCTTTTATACAGGTAACAAGTTCAAACAGGTGCATTTAATACAGGTAAAGAGTGCAGAATAAGAGGGCTTCTTAAAGAAAAATTACGTCTGTGTGAGCCAGAATTCCTGCTGGTTGGTCAAATACTTATTTGCAGCAGTAACATACAAATAAATTATTTAAAAAAAAATCATACATTGTGATTTCCGGATTTGTTTTTTTTTTTTTTTAGATTATGTCTCTCACAGTGGACATGCACCTAAGATGAAAACACTCCATGATTTCTAAGTGGCTGAACTTCCAAATTGCAGGGTGTTCAAGGGTGATTCTTTAACTACGGGCACTATTGGCCTTGTAAATGTAATTTCCACCACACCACTGCCTTACAATATAAAGCGCCTTGGGGCAACTGTTTGTTGTGATTTGGCGCTATATACATGTGCTCTGATGTCACTGTTTATTTCCATAGAAACTACCCAAACAATCTTTCATACAAACTGTTTAAAGGGACATTACAGTGTTGTGGTGGAAATTACGGCAATAGTGTGGGACAACTACATTTTGTTTAAAAAAATCACAACAGTTGTATGACATTGAATACCCCAATTATGTTTTGATTATTTTACTGATTTTTTATTCAGAGATATTTTAAAACATTAGAAAAAACGTTCCTTACCATTAATTTTTAACATTGAAGATCAAAAGTCTGGGTGTGGGACAAGCACAAAATGGCAATAGTTGCATATAATGATGCTGAAAAAAGGTGAAAAAGTCATCATAGACTACTAGAACAAATTTCTTAACACACTTTCATTGTAAAGATAACTATAAAAGTGTGAAATTTCCCCTTTTTTCTGTTTTTCATACAATATGATCAAAGGACATAAGTGTCCGTAGTCTAAGAATCACCCTCATATTCATCTGGGGGGAAATTTCATAGTGAATATTGTCTTTTCCTTTATTGTCGTCATGCACACTAACTACAGGAGGAACCGCGTGTACACGTCTGATGTTTTGAGATTACCTGTGACCAATCTCACATCCATTAGATTTCTTGAAAATCACTTCTAAATCTACCAGATGTTGGTGATGTCATCTGAAACCTTGAATTTCTCCCCCTCAGGGGTTGAAATTCTAAATTGTTTCCAGGCAGCATGAATTTTGATCATATTGGCAATATCATATTATGAATCCCCTATCTAAATGCTAAGGAATAAAATAACAGTTGTCATGGTAAGGGGTTTTGATGGAACTGCACCGGTCAGACAATGAACCCAAATGCAGGGAGCTTGACACGGAGAGAGGTACAAAAGGAAAAATAATATTTATTAATATATAAATGAGGATGCTGCGCTTGGGTCCTTCTGCAGTATAGAGAGTGGCCCGCCTCCTGACAGCTACACATCTCCCCACCATTTTTGACTGCGTCCCGAAGTCACAGGTGCATGTTAGCATACTCTGTGACCCACATCCTGTTCATGACGCCAGATTGAAGCAGCAGGACCTTCGTGGCCGGGACGACGGTGGGGGATCGAACCCACGCGGCTCACACCAAAAGACCGTTCCTCTACCAGGTCAGCCAAAGGGGAACTCACCGTTAGCCAAGCTAGCGAGAACGTCTTTTCAATTGGGACCCGGGACTTTCATCCCGCTACAATTGTTTAGTCTGGGAGCCCTGTGGGATTAACCCTTTAAAAAATGGTTCTGACAGAAACGCTCATTGCAGGTGATGTGTGCGCGCGCATGTGCACGCGTGTGTGAGCGTCTCCCTTTAAAGCTGGCGCTGAGGTGGAATGGTGCTTTCAAACCGTGATGGCCCGACGTTTTTTAACTTCGCTCTGCACAGCCGAAACTCCGGTAAATATTACAACGGTCTCTAATGATGGGGCAGCGACTAAAGAGGTAAAATTATACATAAATCGTGTAAAACCGCCTCTACCGCTCGACCACCTGGCTGGGGTAGTGAATTTTGAGTCAGGAGCCTGTCGGGGGTATATTTTCGAAGCGTATAAAGCAACCCTGAGTCTTTACATGTTACCCTCGATCGATCCCCACACCCCGAAAGTGACTTTGTGCACATATGACTGGAGCGTTATGTCCACTGTGGTCACTGCTTATTTAAGAGGGGATGTTATAGCGGATCCTCAGACAATCCGTGCTGAGAACAAAAAACATTTTCAGATTACATGGACCGGTTACGCCAGCTCTCTGTATAAAGTGACCTTTGAATAAGTGCAAAAACCGTCTGGAATGAATAAAAGTTTTAGATCCGTGTAGCACTGTTTGATCTGTGGGTATGATGATTACAGCTCTGACCTGTCTAGAGCAAATAAATGTTTTAAGGGGGTGAGGGAAATATACAACCCCTGGCAATAATTATGGAATCACCGGCCTCGGAGGATGTTCATTCAGTTGTTTAATTTTGTAGAAAAAAAGCAGATCACAGACATGACACAAAACTAAAGTCATTTCAAATGGCAACTTTCTGGCTTTAAGAAACACTATAAGAAATCAGGAAAAAGAATTGTGGCAGTCAGTAACAGTTGTTTTTTTTTTTTTGACTAAGCAGAGGGAAAAAAATATGGACTCACTCAATTCTGAGGAATAAATTATGGAATCACCCTGTAAATTTTCATCCCCAAAACTAACACCTGCATCAAATCAGATCTGCTCGTTAGTCTGCATCTAAAAAGGAGTGATCACACCTTGGAGAGCTGTTGCACCAAGTGGACTGACATGAATCATGGCTCTAACACGAGAGATGTCAATTGAAACAAAGGAGAGGATTATCAAACTCTTAAAAGAGGGTAAATCATCACGCAATGTTGCAAAAGACGTTGGTTGTTCACAGTCAGCTGTGTCTAAACTCTGGACCAAATACAAACAACATTGGGAAGGTTGTTAAAGGCAAACATACTGGTAGACCAAGGAAGACATCAAAGCATCAAGACAGAAAACTTAAATCAATATGTATCAAAAATCGAAAATGCACAACAAAACAAATGAGGAACGAACGGGAGGAAACTGGAGTCAACGTCTGTGACCAAACTGTAAGAAACCGCCTAAAGGAAATGGGATTTACATACAGAAAAGCTAAACGAAAGCCATCATTAACACCTAAACAGAAAAAAACAAGGTTACAATGGGCTAAGGAAAAGCAGTCGTGGACTGTGGATGACTGGATGAAAGTCATATTCAGTGATGAATCTCAAATCTGCATTGGGCAAGGTGATGATGCTGGAACTTTTGTTTGGTGCCGTTCCAATGAGATTTATAAAGATGACTGCCTGAAGAGAACATGTAAATTTCCACAGTCATTGATGATATGGGGCTGCATGTCAGGTAAAGGCACTGGGGAGATGGCTGTCATTACATCATCAATAATTGCACAAGTTTACGTTGCTATTTTGGACACTTTTCTTATCCCATCAATTGAAAGGATGTTTGGGGATGATGAAATAATTTTTCAAGATGATAATGCATCTTGCCATAGAGCAAAAACTGTGAAAACATTCCTTGCAAAAAGACACATAGTGTCAATGTCATGGCCTGCAAATGATTCCACAATTTTTGCCAGGGGTTGTACAATCTTCATTTAGCCAGAAAACAGGTCGAAGCAGTCGCTCTGAGAGATCTCCACACATCTGCGTTAAAAGGGGTATTTTCAAAGTTTGGTTATATTTGCGGGTCTATACTCTCAAAATGTTAATAATCATCTCTTCCAACTAGAAATTGAAGCTTCAAGCGTGAGCAGATTCTGCAGTGAGTAGATTTTGTAAATTGATTTTAAATTTGTTTTTACAGCCTGTTTAATAATAATTATCTTGTTTTTTGTCTTACCTAATTATTATTTACATATGTTATAAACTTGTTTATAATCATTATTACAATCTGTGTAATATATATTTATAGTGTCTAGCCTGATAATTATTTTATTGCAGATTATTTAACAGCGAGTTGTGTAAATAAATCGTATATCTGCTCTGTGTTTTAGAGAAATCTGCGTGGACATTACAAACCTGTTCGGACGTGCAACAGCCGGGGAGGTAATTATCTCAGATTATTTATTTGTGTATGTATTTATTTTTTAGCGTTTGAGGAGCGCATATAATTCTTTCTCTCTCTCTCGCCCTCTCCCTTTCTCTGTCTTCACTTTTAGAATTCAAGCCTGAAAAGGAGGTGTTAGGTAAATTACCCTCCGTTCATAAAAATTTTCTTTCTAATGAAAACTGAACTTGTGTAATAATTATTTTATTTTCTATCGTACCTAATAATTATTTTACTTTTCGGTACTGATTCAGCAACCCCGAACGATGTTCCTGAACAGCTTAACAGAGCCGGTAAGCAATAATATTTATTGTTTAAGTCTGTATAAGGTTGCTAGCTGTCAGAAAATAAACTTTGTCAGCTTGAAGCCGTTTTTATGACGTTTGATACCCTGCTGTGGCGCTTTGATCATGGACCCATTGGCAGGATTTTTTACATAACCCTCGATCAAGTCTTTGACCCTATCAAAGTTTATTATTTGACAGCTAGCACGAGTTTGTGTGATCCCTTTCACACGCATAACAGTTTTTCCACTCAAGGTTTTATACGTGTAACTTTTCGGTCCCGCTGCCGCAAATTCAACAATAGTGTCCCCACTCAACTCATCTGTCAACTGCCCGAGAAAATTACCGGTGGGTAACGGGGTTTCACCATCCCTGCAGACATAGGCTATCTGTATCATAGTAAAGGATCCTCTCTGGGGTCGCCACCTTTTCCATAAATCCATATAGAGTCAAGCGCGCATATGATGTGGTGAATGTTGGGAAAGTGTAGGAACACGGACCCACAACAGGGGGCGCAAATGAACGGACAATGGAGTAAGTCAAAATAACAACGCTTTACTGTTGTGAATGTGCACAACGAATACAACCAATCACAGCAATGGACAACAGTCAATTCACAAAAGTGTCGTGTGGGCAGGCTCGAAGATAGGAGACGCCTCTCCAAGGTAAGACCGGAACCACACGGCTTCCTCCGCCACAGGACCCCGGGAATACTGGAGCCGCCAAGTCCCGAACTCCCAGGTGGCCACTGCCTCCGCGTGTCGGACCTGGTACTGCTGGAGGAGCAAAGAACAGTTAGATGGGGGCGCGTATGCACCCAGGACTCCGAACAGCAGGAAAGGTACCTCCACCTCTCGTTGGAACAGTAATCCAAAAAACTAGCTCAATCCAAAAGATGCACTCTATTTGCTTTGATACGTTACCTCTCTGGTAGAAACGATATCTCGGCAAATGAGGTGGAGATGCCGTCCTGCTGATATACCTCCGTAGTGATTGGGATCAGCTGTCTCCGGTGATGGGTGACAGCTGTCATCCTGGCTGCTCCTGTAAGGCGGCAGCGCCCTCCGGTGCCTGGAGCCCGCACTCCAGGCAGGGCGCCCTCTAGTGGTGGTGGGCCAGCAGTACCTCCTCTTCAGCGGCCCACACAACAGGACCCCCCCCTCAACGGGCGCCTCCTGGCGCACGACTGGGTTTGTCAGGATGGCGACGGTAGAAGTCGGCCAGGAGGGCCGGGTCCAGGATGAAGCCCTTCTTCACCCAGGAGCGTTCTTCGGGGCCGTACCCCTCCCAGTCCACCAGATACTGAAAACCCCGGCCCATTCGTCGGAAGCCGGCTCTCCGTCGATGATCCGGGCAGGAGGTGGCGCCGGACCCGGAGTGCAGAGGGGTGAGGTGTGATGGGGTTTAATCCTTGACACATGGAATACCGGGTGAATCCGCAGTGAGGCCGGAAGCCGGAGCCTCACTGCGGCGGGATTGATGACCTTGAGTATCTTGTAGGGGCCGATGTATCGTTCTTGCAGTTTCGGGGAGTCCACTTGAAGGGGAATGTCTTTGGTGGACAACCAGACCTCCTGCCCTGGACGATACGTGGGAGCCGGAGCCCGCCGCCGGTCTGCATGGTTCTTCGCCCTCGTCCGGGCCTTCAACAAAGCAGAACGGGCGGCACGCCACACCCGACGGCACTTCCGTAGGTGGGCCTGGACCGAGGGCACACCAACCTCCCCCTCAACCACCGGAAACAACGGGGGTTGATACCCCAAACACACCTCAAAGGGGGAGAGGCCGGTGGCGGACGACACTTGACTGTTGTGCGCGTACTCGATCCAGGCCAGGTGGGTACTCCAGGCCGTCGGGTGCGCGGCTGTCACACAGCGCAAGGTTTGCTCCATCTCCTGGTTTGCCCGTTCTGCTTGTCCGTTGGTCTGGGGGTGGTACCCGGACGAGAGACTGACCGTGGCCCCCAGTTCCCGGCAAAAGCTCCTCCAAACCTGCGAGGAGAACTGGGGACCGCGATCGGAGACGATGTCTGATGGTATCCCATGCAGACGGACGACATGGTGGACTAGGAGGTCCGCTGTCTCCTGGGCCGTTGGGAGCTTCGGGAGGGCCACGAAGTGGGCAGCCTTGGAGAATCGGTCCACTATCGTGAGGACGACGGTGTTTCCCTGGGACGGCGGGAGACCCGTGACAAAATCCAGGCCGATGTGGGACCAGGGGCGATGAGGCACGGGCAGCGGCTGTAGCAAGCCCGGTGTCTTACGGTGATCCGCCTTGCCCCTGGCACAGGTGGTACAGGCCTGGATGTAACCCCGGACGTCGGCCTCCAGGGACGCCCACCAGAAGCGCTGCTGGACGACTGCCACGGTTCTTCACACCCCAGGGTGACAGGAGAGCTTAGAACCGTGACAGAAGTCCAGAACTGCAGCCCTGGCTTCTGGTGGGACGTAGAGTTTGTTCTTCGGTCCGGTTCCGGGGTCCGGGTCTCGTGTCAGGGCCTCCCGGACGGTTTTCTCTACGTCCCAGGTGAGGGCGGCCACGATAGCGGACTCCGGGATGATGGGTTCCGGGGGATCCGACGGCTCCGTTTTGACCTCATCTTCGTGTACCCGGGACAAGGCATCCGATCTTTGGTTTTTGGTCCCGGGACGGTAGGTGATCCGGAAGTTAAAACGGCCGAAGAACAGTGACCAGCGAGCTTGCCTGGGGTTCAGTCGCTTGGCGGTCCTGATATACTCCAGGTTCCGGTGGTCAGTGAAAACCGTGAATGGCACGGACGTTCCCTCCAACAGATGTCTCCACTCCTCAAGAGCCTCTTTCACCGCAAGGAGCTCTCGATTGCCGACGTCATAGTTCCGTTCGGCTGGGGTCAACCTGCGGGAAAAATAGGCACACGGGTGAAGGACCTTATCGGTCTTCCCGCTCTGGGACAGCACGGCTCCTATCCCTGAGTCCGAGGCGTCCACTTCAACCACTAACTGGCGACTAGGATCGGGCTGCACCAGAACGGGTGCAGACGAGAAGCGCCGTTTCAACTCCTTAAACGCGGCATCGCACCGATCCGACCAGGTGAAGGGAACTTTTGGTGAGGTCAGGGCTGTCAGGGGGCTAACTACCTGACTGTAGCCCTTAATGAACCTCCTGTAGAAATTAGCAAAGCCTAGGAACTGTTGCAACTTCCTACGGCTTGTTGGTTGGGGCCAGTCTCTCACCGCCGCAACCTTGGCCGGATCAGGAGCGACGGAGTTGGAGGAGATGATGAACCCCAGGAAGGACAAAGAAGTGCGGTGGAACTCACACTTCTCGCCCTTCACAAACAGCCGGTTCTCTAACAACCGCTGCAGGACCTGACGTACATGCCGGACATGAGTCTCAGGATCCGGAGAAAAGATGAGTATATCGTCTAGATATACGAAGACGAACCGGTGCAGGAAGTCCCGCAATACGTCGTTAACCAAGGCTTGGAACGTCGCGGGGGCGTTTGTGAGGCCGAACGGCATGACCAGGTACTCAAAGTGACCTAAGGGGGTGTTGAATGCCGTCTTCCACTCGTCTCCCTTCTGGATCCGAACCAGATGATACGCGTTTCTAAGATCAAGCTTGGTAAAAATCTTGGCTCCATGCAGGGGCGTGAACACCGAATCCAACAGGGGTAACGGGTATCGGTTGCGAACCGTGATTTCGCTCAGCCCCCTATAATCGATGCATGGACGAAGTCCGCCATCTTTTTTACCCACGAAAAAGAAACCTGCGCCCATCGGGGAGGTGGAATTTCGGATCAACCCGGCAGCTAACGAGTCCCGGATGTAGGTCTCCATTGATTCGCGCTCAGGCCGTGAGAGGTTGTACAGTCTACTGGACGGGAACCCACTGCCTGGAACCAAATCGATGGCACAATCGTACGGACGGTGGGGGGGGGAGTGTGAGCGCCAGATCCTTGCTGAACACGTCGACAAGGTCGTGGTACTCCACCGGCACCGTCCCCAGATTGGGCGGGACTCTGACCTCCTCCTTAGCTTGGGAGCCGGGAGGAACCGAGGAACCTAGACACACCCGATGGCAGGTCTCGCTCCACTGAACCACTACCCCGGACGGCCAATCAATCCGGGGATTGTGCTTCAACATCCAGGGAAAGCCTAAAACCACACGGGAAGTGGCCTGAGTCACAAAAAACTCGATCACCTCCCGGTGGTTTCCTGACACCACCAGCGTTACAGGTGGTGTCTTATGTGTGATCAGAGGGAGCAGGGAGCCATCTAGTGCTCGAACCTGCACAGGCGAGGTAAGCGCCACCAGAGGGAGCCCTATCTCCCTGGCCCATCTGCAGTCCAACAGATTCCCCTCAGAGCCCGTGTCCACCAGTGCTGGGGCCTTCAGGGTTAAATCCTCATACAGGATCGTGACTGGGAGTCGTGTAGCAATGTGGGTGTGTCCCACGTGAATGTCTCGGCCCACCCCTAGCCCAGTCTCTAGGGGCGGGCGTTGGTGTTGTAACCGCTCGGGGCAGTCTCTCACATGGTGCTCTAGTGCACCACAAACAAAACAAGCTCCATGGGCCCGTCTCCTCTGTGCAGCTGGTGCCCTAAATGTTGCCCTACTCGTGTCCATAGCTTCGTCAGTAGGGGGAGCTGTGGCCCCATGGAGCGCAGGGGCCGTGGAGCGTGGGGAAGGCGGCGCGCGGTCGGAACCGGAAGGGAGAGGGACGGCGCGTGCCCGGCCACGCCCTTCGTCTCGTTCCCGCCGACGTTCTTCTAACCGGTTGTCCAACCGTATGACAAGATCGATAAGCCCGTCTAAATCCCGCGGTTCGTCCTTAGCCACCAGGTGCTCCTTGAGAACCAAAGACAGTCCGTTTACAAAGGCGGCGCGGAGGGCAGCGTTATTCCAGCCGGATCTCGCAGCCGCGATGCGGAAGTCGACTGCATAAACAGCTGCGCTCCGGCGCCCCTGTCTCATTGACAGTAGCACGGTTGAAGCGGTTTCTCCTCTATTAGGGTGATCGAACACGGTTCTGAGCCCCCTCACAAACCCATCGTATGTCAGAAGGAGCCGTGAATTCTGCTCCCAGAGTGCTGTAGCCCAAGCGCGTGCCTCACTGCGAAGCAGGTTTATGACATAAGCTACTTTACTAGCATCGGTCGCGTACATAACGGGACGCTGTGCGAAGACGAGCGAACACTGCATCAGAAAATCCACGCACGTCTCCACACAGCCTCCGTACGGCTCTGGAGGGCTTATGTATGCTTCCGGGGAAGGAGGGAGAGGTCGTTGAACAACCAGTGGAACGTCAACGTTACGCACAGGATCTACGGGAGGGAGAGCCGCAGCGGCGCCCGGAGGGCGCGCTTCCACCTGCGCGGCGAGAGCCTCCACCCTGCGGTTCAGGAGGACGTTCTGCTCGGTCATGAAATCCAACCGAGTCGTGAAAGCGGTGAGGATCCGCTGCAACTCACCAATTACCCCTGCCGCGGACGCCTGCGCGTCCTGTTCTTCCATTGGCCGTTCAACAGCCGGTTGACGCCCCTCGGGATCCATGACGCTGGCCGAGATATCCTGTTGGGAAAGTGTAGGAACATGGACCCACAACAGGGGGCGCAAATGAACGGACAATGGAGTAAGTCAAAATAACAACGCTTTACTGTTGTGAATGTGCACAACGAATACAACCAATCACAGCAATGGACAACAGTCAATTCACAAAAGTGTCGTGTGGGCAGGCTCGAAGATAGGAGACGCCTCTCCAAGGTAAGACCGGAACCACACGGCTTCCTCCGCCACAGGACCCCGGGAATACTGGAGCCGCCAAGTCCCGAACTCCCAGGTGGCCACTGCCTCCGCGTGTCGGACCTGGTACTGCTGGCGAGGAGCAAAGAACAGTTAGATGGGGGCGCGTATGCACCCAGGACTCCGAACAGCAGGAAAGGTACCTCCACCTCTCGTTGGAACAGTAATCCAAAAAACTAGCTCAATCCAAAAGATGCACTCTATTTGCTTTGATACGTTACCTCTGGTAGAAACGATATCTCGGCAAATGAGGTGGAGATGCCGTCCTGCTGATATACCTCCGTAGTGATTGGGATCAGCTGTCTCCGGTGATGGGTGACAGCTGTCATCCTGGCTGCTCCTGTAAGGCGGCAGCTCCCTCCGGTGCCTGGAGCCCGCACTCCAGGCAGGGCGCCCTCTAGTGGTGGTGGGCCAGCAGTACCTCCTCTTCAGCGGCCCACACAACAGTGAATACAGCAATAAATATATTATCTGCTTTACCTGGACAAGCTATGTATTGTGACCCATACCGCCATTGGACCATAGCCACATCATTATTCAGAAATTAAAAATAGGTGATGTCATACTGGTCGGAGAATAGAAACCTGAAAAATTCCTCAGCGTTCCTGACGAGTTTGGTTTGTGTGAGATTATTCCTCTGAGCGAATTTCCCCCAGAAGGAATTCAGACATAATTTCGCCATTTGTGTTTTTGCAGGGTTGAGGGAAATTTTCCCCGGGTCCAATCGGATTTTTTTGATTGATCCAGTAGTCCTCGACATATTTTTCCCTGCTCTCAGAGTCTTTATCAGATTCCGGTGGATATCCAGACGCCTCCTGTTTATGTTTTAAACACATGTTTATGTACCCCACAAATATATTATCGCTTTTAGTTTCGAAATGCCAGACCTCGTTAATCTCTGCCACAATGTAACCTTTATCCAAAGCTTTGTGAAATTCAGGGGTCGGCCACGTCCCGTTCAAAGCTCTTTCCTGATCGCTGTGTGTGCGTGATTCATCTTGGTTGTTGAGATCAGCACACAGGCGACAAAGAGGAAAGACTAGCTTTCTCTGAGGCGTCCGGTAAGGAAGAATGGGGAAATGTAACCCGCGTGGCGGGTACACGCTAGCTTTGATGAGACCGAAATATGAACGAGGGTCTTGGAAATCCCTGACGATGATTTTCAGATGTCCTGTGGGGTATGTGAAATTTACGTTAACGTAAGGGTACAACGACGTCACATCAGCATAATGAATCTGTTCACCCTGACCTGACGTGTACCGCAGATGCGCAGCGGCTGTCCGTCCCCCGTACAAAGCGTCTCTTGGTTCGAGGGGTTTCGGGGCTCGGTACTGCTGGAGAAATTGTCGGACTGTCTGATTATTGTTTTTTTATGTTATTCCATTCGTGCTCCCAGATAATGGTAAGACTGACACCCTCCATCACCCGCAAAGCTGCTAATTTCATCTGACACACCGCGTACAGCTGACCGAATGTGGTGTTCAGAAGAGGATTTTTTTTCATGGGCCAGAAAACAGGTTGGACAACCGTGATAAAAGCAACCAAGGAATTCCCAGACATTTTTCACCCCGTTAACCTCTGCATAACCATCAACGGTATACGCCCCCAGCTTTTTCTCACCCTGGTTCAGTGCGTGAGCGAATATAATATTTCGGTTCTCCATTTCCCATTCTAACCATTGAATCGAACCGTCTGAAACTCTTTTATACTGTTGGCGGTAATTGTCGGCTGACGGTAAGGCCAATGTATTAGGTGGAAGAAAGTTCGTTTTAAAAACTTTCATACAGGCTGAAGCAATGGTAGTGCAGCTGAAAGGGTCCACGCGTGTTTTGCTGACAAATTCCTTCATAAATTTAGTGCATGCTGCTGCGAGAATTCTAGTGTCATTATCGCAGTACATCATCGCCTCCGCTTTAAAATCGAAACCGGAGTTCTGTCTGGTTTTGTACCATGCATCAAATTCCTGTTTTTCTGTCTCAGACATTTTCGCCACGCCATATGCAGCAGGATCAGGATATGGACCGATATAATCCAAATTTTTTGCTGAGCTGAACAGGTGTGGAAAGTAACCTTTTTGCATACCCGCTTCCACTTTGATACCCATAGCTTTCGGCATTTGAGCGAGGCGCATGGTTAAAAATGACAGCGAATCAATGTACTTCTGCCTGAATGCCCGATCGGACATTTGCAGAAGTTTACTCCCTGACATAATCAGTTCAGGAGTGATACCCTGACTGATTAAATATTGCAGAAGGAGATAACTGTCGAATCCTTTAGAATTGTGTGCTATGAAGATGTGATCCTCGAATTTCTTTACTCTAAAATGTTTGAAAAATTCAGCAACGCAGTCAGTCCCCCATGCTTTCCAGATGCAGCCAGTCATCGTCTGGGTGCTGACATAAAACGGGACGTGTTCACTGACATCATTCATAAATGTTTCAAAGTCATAAAGCACATATTTGTCAGAATAAGACTCTGCTGGTTTGATTGGTGTCATATAGCACAAGTGGGGCTCGTCTGTCTCCTCAAGCTTTTCACTGCGTATCAGACATGACGAGTGCTTACAGATGTGAGGGCTGCTTTTTTTAGAAAAGGGTACATAATAATACTCTCTTCTGCATTTAAGACATATTTTCCTATAATCACACAGGCTTACAGATTTACCTGCGACAGGTCGCAACCTTGGTTCTTTATGCCTGACATAGCATAGCTCAGACCGACAGTTCTTGTTACAATCAGCGCAGGAAATAGGGTGTTTATCATTGTCTCCACAGTCAGGGGTCTCGCATACACCACAGCGCCGTGAGCAGGAGTGCCCCCGCTGACACTCATATCCGATAAAGCAAAAATCACAGAAATATTTCACCCCCAGGAACTGTTTCATGTTCATGATACCGTAATAATGTTTTTGAAAAGAAGTAGAAATGCTGTTTTTTCAGGGGAGTGATTAATCTGCGCTGTCTGGAATTTGGATAGCTTTCTTTCCCCGTCAGCTCTAAAAACACCACAATTTTGCAATTGAGAGCCAATTCAAATTTTCCAAGGTGGTCAAACGACACGGGTGTGCTCGTCGATAATCCAACGGAACTTTGTAACTCATACGCCCTGGCGGTGGCTTTCTGGGTAGTGAGATGTCGGTTTAATAATTGGATGAGATTTATTACAAAACATAGCTGATTATCAACATTACGCACAATGTTGAGACACTGGGCCTTTTTCACTATCAGCTCATCATCGAGAAGGCTGGTTATTTTATGCTTATAACCCCCACCAGTGGGATTATGCACGACTTGAACAACCAATTCGAGCGAGCTGTCAGATAACACATTCGCGTTTGATTGAACAAGGCGCTCGAGAAGATTTTGGAACCCAGCCAAATCACCATCGGCGTCGCATGTCCTGATAAGAGCCCCCTGATTGTGGAGACTTTCACCTCTAATTTCTGCCTGTACAATGTCGCCCTCCCTGGCATATGATAGTGCTCTTTCAACAGAGCTTTGAAAGGTGGTCATGACACCATTGTAATTGTAAAACTGAGCAATACCTTTTTGGAATCTTTATGATCAGACAAATAATATGGAATACGTTTCAATATAATTGGAGCATTTTTAAATTTTGACCCCTGTGTAATTCTTCAATTGACCCCTTCTTAGCTGCCTATTGAAAGTTCATGTGGCCACTCAGCATTTTTAAAAGTGTGCCAAATTTGGTGCTTGCATCACCATTTGAAGGATCCTCAGTAAATATTCACTTATTTGCTGCACTATACTGGCTTTTAACTCAGAATGAGATTCTCGATCTGTTTTGGCTGTTTTAACTGTTTTTACTTGTTTTAGTTTAATTTTTTTGGGGGGGTGGGGCTTGTTTTTATTTGTACTTTGTGGTTTGTTGCCTTTTATATGTCCCCTTGTGTAGAGCACTTTGTTTCAGCTGCAGCTGTTTTTTTTAAAGTGCTTTATAAATAAAGTTGATTTGATTTTTGATTTGACTTTAATTTGGGATTTTTGAGTATTGTAGTGTATTTTATTTTTTTATTTTTTTTATTACTGGCATTTATTATTTTATGTAACGAATTACATTATTTTTTTGGAATGAATGGCACCTCACATGGAGGCACCAGTTTAATGTAATGAATAAGTAGTTAAGCCTCGCAATGTGTTATTGGCCTCACAGAGACCACCAAAAATATGTAGTGAAAGTACTATTGTTAAACTCCCAAACTGAATTAAATTGGCCTTGACCTCATTTAACGGGTCACCAAAACAATTTATTTTAAGGTTTAATAATCATTATTTAATTAGAATAGTATCTAATTACCTCAGGGCACCACCTATTTAAAGCATAGGTACTTTAAACAACCATTAATTAATCAGTCTCAAATTAATCAATCAGTCTCAATTTAATTAATCAGTCTCAATCTCAAATCTACAAGTGAATTCTATGATACGATTGACCAAGGGTCTCCGTCTGAACACAAAATGAACCACAGCAGAAATATTTACATTTTATTTACAAATATACAAGGAATGAACAGTTTACTGGCATTTTGAGTGGACAGTGATTAAATAAGTTCATTTATGGACACAATTTGCTTACTCATGAGATGTTGAAAGAAGGTAGTGAGATAAAGCTTAAAGACTTTAAGTAAATAAAGCTGATTTGAATTTGGTGATGAAATTTGAAGTCAATTATTCTTAAGAAAATTATTATATGAATATGTTAAAAAAGAAGCCACTTTGCATCCATTGACAACAAAACCCTTTTTCTGGAATCTTTAGCGGATGCGTTGAAGAGATGGTTCGGATGAACCGTCCGTCTGTCGTTGATGTGTTAGGCTCTTTGCAGCCTGAGCTCACTTGGGTCAGGGGTTAAACCAGCGGTCTCCCCGGTGATCCCAAGGCTTCAGTGTCGGCTGGTTGTACCGACAGGATGGCTGATGCCTTTGCAGTCAGCTCCATCGTCAGCTTGCTTGACCCCAGAGGTGGAAGCTGTTTGTTGAAAATGGGTTCTGGTAGCTTTTAAAAAGTTTGTTGGAGCCAGATTAGAAGTCTTTGTGAATTTAGAAAAAAGTTAAAACTTTAAGAGCAGCATTGTAATGTACAGAAAAGGAAAGTCGCTTTTCTGTAAATTCGCTATTATTTTGAAAAGTTCAGCTCAGAAGTTCTCTTAAAAATTTGAAAGACTTGACGAACCTTAAAAACGGCTATTAATTTGTTAAATGTTATCAAAGAATGAAACAACGAATGAAGCCACATGGTGGTTTAGCTGGGCTAATATGGGGCCTTGTTGACCCAAAAATAAAGTTAAGCGTTTAAGAGAAGAAAAGAGAGGCAGAAGAGGCTGAAGAAGGCAGGCAGAAGGGGGCCTTCCGAGAGACAGAAGAAACGCTGTTCTAACATTTTAAAGGGGACGTACGTAATTAAACGCCACCTACGTGGATTTTTAACGTCACAGAAAACTTCATTCAACTATTTAAATACATTAACTATTTTGGTATACTGTTTGTTGTAAGACATTTTTGGGATGAATATAACGTTATTAAAGGCTTAAACACATCCTACACACACCACTTGATTAACAGAATATTCCATTATCAAAACATGGATAAATCAGGAAAACATCGCATTTAAAGACAACTGAACTTACAAAGAACACATCATTTGGGTGGAAAATGGCAGCAGGCAGGTGCGGTGTGCTGGGAGCTTATTTGTTTTATGCTTTTATCAGGGGCGTAGCACCAAATTCTGGGCCCTAGGTACTAGCCATATTGAAGACCCCCCCCACTGTTATGTTCTTTTTTATTAATGCAAACAGCAAGTTTCTAATGCTTAGTCAAACAAGGTCTAAATCAGGGGTGCTCAAGTTCGGTCCTCGAGAGCTACCTTCCTGATACTCTTAGTTGTCTCCCTGCTCCAACACACCTGAATCCAATGAAAGGCTCATTAAAAGCCTGCTAACGAGTCTTTCATCCGAATCAGGTGTGTTCGGTCTGGGGGACCGAATTGCACCATTTTCTAGAAAAATGGTGCAATTTGGTGCATTCCCGTCTGTTAAAATGAACAGGAATGCACCAAATTGCACCATTTTTTCTAGAAAATGGTGCAATTTGGTCCCCCAGACCCCCCAACTCAATATAGCTAGCTTTCAAGCTCACCTCTCTTTTCAAAGAATTTGATTAGCAGCTGCTTTCCCTTTATTATTATTTTATTTCAGCCTAAACACTAGGGCTGCAACTAACGATTATTTTACTAATCAGTTCACCGGTCGATTATTTTTTTGATTAATCGTTTTGGTTTTTTTTTTACTTACATGTGAGGTTTGCCATTATTTCTTTAAGTCAGTTATTATTAAAAGGCCTTTATCACGCAACATCAACGTTTGAGCTTGTAACAATGTTATGTTAAATTCTCGTCAAAAAGATACCTGGAGTAGTGTTTTGTTTTATTTTGCACATACATATATCACCGACACACCACAAAGAGATTTCCATCAGGTTTAGATGCCTACAGCAACTATCTCAAACACTGACAACATATTACAGCAAGAGTCCACAAAAGTATTTTAAAGGCCTGACGAAAGTGTAATATGTTATATTTAATAAGATATTTTCATGAAAAAAGACACAAATGTGCAGTTTACTGCATTTTATTTTTTTCTTGTGTAAAAACACAGCTTAGATGTGTTTTGACCGAAACAAATTGTCATTAAACTTAAATAAAACAGGGATGACGTGGAGGTTTAAGAGTCACTAGGTGTTCACAGGAAACAGTTATTTCTATATTTATTTATGTTCATTGTTAGTTGGTTTAATCTTTTCTGTTTTGTTTTATCAGATTATTTTTGTCCGTTTCTCTAAAATGGTATTGTGGCATTATTAATTATTATTACTATTATTGTTGTTGTTTCTATTATTATTATTATTATTATTGATATATAAATAAAAATAAATGAATAAAATATTACAATTTGTAATACATTTGACTCTTTTACGACGACAAACGCTGAGCCATGAATTATACAGAAAACAAATGTGCTGACAGCTGCAACAGCTTAATGCTAACTTCAACATTGAAAACGCCATAGACATGCTAACGTGTTAGCATCGGTCCCGTTTTTAAATTATAAAACACATCTATCAACTGTTTCAGAAGACCATAACAGGTCAGATTAACATAAAAAGGTAAATGTTACTCACAGACATATGCTCTTTTAGTGGGGAAAAATTAAGATTAAGCAAAATAAAACACTGAATCAACAAAGCACCAGATCGAAGCACTGTCAGATCAAAGCAAAGCCGTGCTGCAGAAACAGTTGATTTATATGGAAGAAACGAAACATTTGCGGTTAAACAAAGTTATTTAACAACTAATTGATGACTAAATTAGTTGACAACTATTTTAATAATCGATTATATCGATTAGTTGTTTCACCACTACTAAACACCTCCTCTTTCTGTCAGATCCCGTTTGGGTTGTGTGTGTGGGAGGGGGGGGTGTCACCTGTGCGCCTGGACTAAACCATTGTACAAATGTGCAGGGGTGGGAAGGGCCCTCAGAGATCTTTCAATATTATTAGAGGACACACACCAATGTCCTGCTAAACTGCAGGATTGTCTTACAGACATAAAGACATGGATGACCTCTAATTTCCTGCTTTTAAACTCAGATAAAACTGATGTTATTGTATGTACTTGGCCCCACAAATCTCAGAAACATGGTGTCTAACCAGATCCTTACTCTGGATGGCATTACCCTGACCTCTAGTAATACTGTGAGAAATGTTTCTGTGTAGGCTCTCAGTTGTCCAGGTGGTTTCCATAGTAGAGAAGCTTGAATCTTCGACTGGACTGGGTTGCTTGATGTGAGGACGTTTCGCTTCAAATCGCAGAAGCTTCCTCAGCTAAAATTCTTGCTCTGGAAGTCTGACTTCTATCTGACTCTTGTAGAGAAGAATAAAACAGAAGCAAACAAAAGCTGGAGTTTTAAACCTAACCAGACCCTTCCTACTGAGAGGCAGACTGCTATAGGCTAGTGACTAAACAATAGCTCTGATTAGCAACTATTGTGCTCTAGTTAGCACACCTAATGACAGGACAGCTGTCCCTCTAATAATGGGATGGATGCCTTTCTGATGGCTCCCTTGAGGACGTGAATGACTCATTACCATGAACAAAAGTCTGGAACTCCTTTGACCTGAGTACCCCATTGTAAACAGGGGATAAAGCGTGTCTCAGACCCCCTCCCCGGTTAAGGCTGGGTTTCAAATGTTTCACAAAGAATGCCTCCTTGACCCCTCTCTCAAACCATTTCTTCTCTCTGGCTAATATTTTAACTTCCTTGTCCTCAAACGTGTGGTTAGTGTCTTTAAGGTGGAGATGAACCGCAGACTGAGGTCCACTGGCGCCCTCTCTGCGGTGCTGGTATAGCCTTTTGTGTAATGGTTGCTTCGTTTCACCTATGTAGTGTTCGTTACAGTTTTCCTGACATCTGATAGAATACACTACATTGCTCTGTTTGTGATGATGATCCCTAGTTACAAACAGAGCAATGTAGTGTATTTCATGCATTTATTTCCTCTAGGCTGGACTATTGTAATTCATTATTATCAGGTTGTCCTAAAAGTTCCCTGAAAAGCCTTCAGTTAATTCAAAATGCTGCAGCTAGAGTACTGACAGGGACTAGAAGGAGAGGGCATATCTCACCCATATTGGCCTCTCTTCATTGGCTTCCTGTTAATTCTAGAATAGAATTTAAAATTCTTCTTCTTACTTATAAGGTTTTGAATAATCAGGTCCCATCTTATCTTAGGGACCTCATAATACCATATCACCCCAATAGAGCGCTTCGCTCTCAGACTGTAGGCTTACTTGTAGTTCCTAGGGTTTGTAAGAGTAGAATGGGAGGCAGAGCCTTCAGCTTTCAGTCTCCTCTCCTCTGGAACCAGCTCCCAATTCGGATCAGGGAGACAGACACCCTCTCTACTTTTAAGATTAGGCTTAAAACTTTCCTTTTTGCTAAAGCTTATAGTTAGGGCTGGATCAGGTGACCCTGAACCATCCCTTAGTTATGCTGCTATAGACTTAGGCCCAGTCCCAATACCCACACTACACCCTACGCCCCTGTGTGAAGTGTACACTCAGAAGAAGTGTGCATTAGGGTTCGAGTGTGCAGGTCACAAGTGTCCAAAAATTGCAGGATTGGGACAGCGTTGGCAAGCAAATTACCTTATACTTTTTCTTAAGGTTTTCCCATTTTTTCTTGCATTGCTGAGGAGTTACCTTTCCCTCCAGGTCCATAATTTTTATGATTTCGCTGCAAGAGTCATTAAATAAACAATTATACTGTTATTTTTTATTTTTTACTTAAACTTTTTTATATTGTTTACAGCTGTAAACTTACTCATAGCCTTGAGTTGAAGCATTCCTGTGGCCAGTGAAAAGATGGTCATTTTCAGACCAGAATGTAATAAAATTGTCATTTCATCTGTCCCTGTGGAATAATAAAAAAAAAAAAAAGTGTTTAGGCAATGGCATCTTGACACGTCTTCAGAAATGTAAATTAGTGATTGGTCATTTATTTAAGGTAGTTGTTTAATTTTTTTAATTTAAAGGAGTGGGTAAATAACCGGTAAATGTTTTAAATAAATATTAATATTTTTATTTGGCTGTTTAATTGGTTGTTTTATGACATGACTACAAAAAGTAACGAAATTGTTCGCACGAAAGTCCGTAAATACACATCAAAATGTCATGGCAGAGCAAACGTCCATTGTAATTACACGTTAAGAATAAAATATTTACACTTGAAAAGACACTTTTTTGGCACAGGAGCTCGATCGCCATCCATCTTTTTCCAATATTTTCCGCCGTTTTGCTCAAATACGTCACATGCAGCAATGAATTGTGGGTAATCGCCTTTGGCAAAGTTTGCATCGATGTGGACTTGGCCGAAGTGCAGACCAAGTGCGGAAACGGGGCGGGGCGAAGTCCTCTCCGGAGAATTGGGACACTTGAACCCCTAGCGGGAACGCGCATTTGAGGGGCACAAGGGTTGAAGTGCTGGTATTGGGACAGGGCCTTAGACTGCTGGGGGGTTCCCATGATGTAGTGAGTGTTTCTTTCTCTTTTTGCTCTGTATGCACCACTCTGCATTTAATCATTAGTGACTGATCTCTGCTCCCCTCCACAGTATGTCTTTTTCCTGGTTCTCTCCCTCAGCCCCAACCAGTCCCAGCAGAAGACTGCCCCTCCCTGAGCCTGGTTCTGCTGGAGGTTTCTTCCTGTTAAAAGGGAGTTTTTCCTTCCCACTGTCGCCAAGTGCTTGCTCACAGGGGGTCGTTTTGACCGTTGGGGTTTTTCTGTAATTATTGTATGGCTTTGCCTTACAATATAAAGCACCGTGGGGCAGCTGTTTGTTGAGATTTGGCGCTATATAAATAAAATTGATTTGATTTGATTATTGTTGGAGCAGAATTATGTTTTGCAACATTTATACATTCATTCTAATTATATTCTTTTATAACATGAATTGTATGGACATTAATAACATGCAACACAAAAATGTATTTAATGCCAGTTTTTTGTGCCCCCCAATGCTCTGGGCCCTGGGTACATAGTACCCTTTACCCCCCCAGTCCGACGCCCCTGGCTTTTATTTTAACACTCAGTCCCAGTGTTTGGGGATCATGCATGGTACCCAAACCCATATGGATATAGCAACCCAGAGGAGCCAAAAGTTGCCCCCTCTTACAGTTTTGGGGGAAAGCATTTTGGCTATGGAAAGAGCATTGCGGCTGCTACCTTTGTGTTTCCCAGCCTTATGAGCTCCTTCAAAAAAAGACGCAAGAAACAAACTGTGCGTCAATTACAAAGCGAAAGGCTGATTATAATCCTGTGTCTCTTATTATTGGGAGACGTGCATCACTGTCCTGGCCCCATCTCTTTCAGCGGTGAAACAAACCAGGCCAGCAGAGGCGACGCTATCGCATGCCACGTTGGATCAAACATGTGCGTCTCAGGTGGATTCAACTTGGATCTACCTATCCAACCTAAATCTGGAGAGTCGTTTGGCGGAGATGTGTGTGCAGTGGAAAGCAGCACATATGAGGATAAATGGAGCGCAGGAGCCACGAACGGAAGCCCTGGCCTGGAGTGTGATCAGCATGGAGATGCTAGGAGAGGTGCCTGGGGAGAGGAGCGGGAAGCTGGAGGGTGCACGCAGTGGAGAAAGGACACCTTGCAACAGATTAAATCACGACAAAAGACAAGGGCTTTGCCAAAGACTAAGGCCCAGTCTCAGTTCTCTTTTGTACCCCTTCCCCTTCCCCTTGGCCCTACCCCTACCCCTACGCCTACCCCTTTAAAACAAGGGGTAAGGTGAAGAGGTCTGCCTTTAGCCCTATGAATTGAGACACCCCTCTGCCTTAGGGGGGGACAAAAACTGCCCATCTCAAACTGCCGTCTTCACTGTTTGTCAACATGGCAACCAAAGCGCATCTTGTTGCAGTAGCCTATTTCCTGTTTTTATTTTCTGGCCTTTCTGCATAAGTGCAAAGAAATAGAAGAAGTTGCAGATTTCTTAGACGCATCGCAATCATGTCAGAGAATTTTGTGGTATTAATAATGAACTTAATTAATTCATAATTTATAATAATAATAATTAATAGTATTGATAATTAATCAATTAGTATGTAATTAATGTTAATACTAATAATTAACCATTAATAATAGTAATAATTCATATTGTTAGTTGATTAATCATTAGTTGATTGATAAGTAATTCATTAATTAATTAATTTTTTTTACTAATTAATTAATTAACACTTGCCCCCAATCTCAATTCTCTTGTGTTCCCCTTCCCCTTGGCCCTACCCCTACGCCTACCCCTTAAAAACAAGGGGTAAGGCGAAGGGGTATGCCTCTAGCCCTATGAATTGAGACACCCCTCTGCCTTAGGAGAAAAAAAAACTTCCCGTGTCAAACTGCCGTCTTCGTTGTTTCTTAACATGGCAACCGAAATGCAACTTGTTGCAGTAGCCTGTTTACTCTTTTTATTTTCTCGCTTTTCTGTGTAAATGCAAAGAAATAGAAGAAGTCGCAGATTTCTTTGATGCATCGCAATCATGTCATGTTAATGAATGTAATTAATTTGTAATTTATAATAATAATAATAATTAATAGTATTAATAATTAATTAGTAATTAATGAATGTTAATAATACTAATCATTAATCGATAATAGTAATGATTAATACTGTTTGATTAATCATTAATTGATTGATTAGTAATTGATTAATTAGTTAATTAATTAATTAATTAATTAGTGATTAAAATAAATAAACACTTGAAATATCAGTCTGTGTGCAATGAATGTATACAAGTTTCACTTTTTGAATGGAAGTACTGAAATAAATCAACTTTTTCATGATATTCTAATTATATGATTAGCACCTGTATGTATGTTATGGGCTGCATCTAGTTCTGTTAACCTTATATTTCTTTTTCGAATTCTCCCATTTTTTGCATCCAGCCCTATTTCCTTTAGAAATTTCCTTGACAAATAATATCAGTCTATTAGGACATCAGCTTATGTGTTACACATATACATGTGTGTGTATATATTTTCCAACTTATTCCCATTGGGGAAACTTCTCATTTTCTGCCTGAACGTTTATTAGGACACGAGTGCGCTCAGGGCTCCCTGTTTGTTTACAAAATACAGACGCATTACAGACCTTGAAATCCAACAGCAGGGATTGATATTATCCAAAGATTTATGAACATACCAATTAACGTGCTTATCCTTTATCATGATTTTCTCCATTGTGAGATAAAAAAGTGTCTTATCGTAGCGTTTGTGTGCATATGTATTATAACGCCTCAGCGCACGAGCAAAGTTACGATATTCTTCAGAACGACAATACAACCCCTGGCAAAAATTATGGAATCACCAGCCTCGGAGGATGTTCATTCAGTTGTTTAATTTTGTAGAAAAAAAACAGATCACAGACATGACACAAAACTAAACTCATTTCAAATGGCAACTTTCTGACTTTAAGAAACACTATAAGAAATCAGGAAAAATTGTGGCAGTCAGTAACGGTTACTTTTTTAGACCAAGCAGAGTGAAAAAAATATGGACTCACTCAATTCTGAGGAATAAATTATGGAATCATGAAAAACAAAAGAACGCTCCAACACATCACTAGTATTTTGTTGCACCACCTCTGGCTTTTATAACAGCTTGCAGTCTCTGAGGCATGGACTTAATGAGTGACAAACAGTACTCTTCATCAATCTGGCGCCAACTTTCTCTGATTGCTGTTGCCAGATCAGCTTTGCAGGTTGGAGCCTTGTCATGGACCATTTTCTTCAACTTCCACAGATTTTCAATTGGATTAAGGTCCGGACTATTTGCAGGCCATGACATTGACCCTATGTGTCTTTTTGCAAGGAATGTTTTCACAGTTTTTGCTCTATGGCTAGATGCATTATCATCTTGAAAAATGATTTCATCATCCCCAAACATCCTTTCAATTGATGGGATAAGAAAAGTGTCCAAAATATCAACGTAAACGTGTGCATTTATTGATGATGTAATGACAGCCATCTCCCCAGTGCCTTTACCTGACATGCAGCCCCATATCATCAATGACTGTGGAAATTTACATGTTCTCTTCAGGCAGTGATCTTTATAAATCTCATTGGAACGGCACCAAACAAAAGTTCCAGCATCATCACCTTGCCCAATGCAGATTCAAGATTCATCACTGAATATGACTTTCATCCAGTCATCCACAGTCCATGATTACTTTTCCTTAGCCCATTGTAACCTTGTTTTTTTTCTGTTTAGGTGTTAATGATGGCTTCCGTTTAGCTTTTCTGTATGTAAATCCCATTTCCTTTAGGCGGTTTCTTACAGTTCGGTCACAGACGTTGACTCCAGTTTCCTCCCATCCGTTCCTCATTTGTTTTGTTGTGCATTTTCAATTTTTGAGACATATTGCTTTAAGTTTTCTGTCTTGACGCTTTGATGTCTTCCTTGGTCTACCAGTATGTTTGCCTTTAACAACCTTCCCATGTTGTTTGTATTTGGTCCAGAGTTTAGACACAACTGACTGTGAACAACCAACATCTTTTGCAACATTGCGTGATGATTTACCCTCTTTTAAGAGTTTGATAATCCTCTCCTTTGTTTCAATTGACATCTCTCATGTTGGAGCCATGATTCATGTCAGTTCACTCGATGCAACAGCTCTCTGTGCATCCAGATTCACTCCATTTGAAGGGGTTTAAAGCCCTCCGCCTTCCCCTCTGCCTCGCTCCAAAAAGAGAATTGAGACACCCCTCTGTCTCTCATGCCTGCTCAAAACGGAGGGGAAGGGGTAAGGGGAAGGGCCAAGGGGTAGGATTGAGATTCAGCCTAAATTACTGTCACGGAGGTATGACTTAACACTTCTTCATATGCTTAATCCTCAAAAACTGGCCACGTGGAAAAACTATTTACTGGCTCAAATTTGGACTTTATTTGTCTATCAGAGACCTGGTTAACCTCACCACTTGCAGCCTTTTGTATTCCAGGTTATAGAATATTTCAAAGGGACAGGACTATTGGAAAAGGTGGTGGACTATTATTCTATGTTAAAGACAAAATACAATGCAAACAGATAAATGTACAGGAAAAACTGGAAGTTGAGATTGAATGTATTGCCTTAACACTGGGAGGTCCAATCTTTTCTCTTCTACCTGTAAAGCCCACGGAGAGTGAAATGACCCCAAGATCCCCCGTGGAGAGCTACTTCTGTTATGTACTATTCTGTACTTCTGTTATGTAAACAAGGAAATCTCAGAACACCTCACTCAGACGCCCAGACTTGGCGAGCCACATTCTTGTGTTTGTATATTTGCTGTCTGTGTGCCTGCTTAGCTGAAAGGGCTGCTGATTTGTGCTTAGGTGGATAAATAACTTTACCCTGGGGGAGAGATGAAATTTTGTTTTCTGAATTGTATTGAAATGCAACAGGTATACTTGTGGCAAATGCAGAAAATACCTTCCATGGCAGTGTGGGGACTGTTAGTCATTGTGAGTGACTGTAACCTGTACCTATTGAATATATTTTGGTTTTCTGGTGTGTTTTTTGGTACATTTTGGTACATTTCAATAAAATCCAGAAACCAAAGTTTTCTTTTGGTGTGTTTTTTGGTACATTTCAGTAGCCCTGAAATGCTAGGAGATTTTAACATAAATTGGACAGATAAAAGCAACAGGAAAAAGTTAAAAGAAAGGTCTCTATAACTTTATGCGGTTAATAAATGGACCCACAAGGATAACCAAGACATCTAAAACACAATTGGTATTTTCAAATAAACCAGATAGAATAATTAAATCTTTAAATTTTATTACAGGAATGTCAGATCACAATTTAATTCTTATAGCATGGAAGTTGAACAAGACTAGATTTTTATTTAGAAAAAACATGAAAGAAATCTTTTATAAAATACCCAATAAAAATTTGGCACAATTTGATAAAGAATTAGAGGAAACATTGGAATGTTTTAAATTGTAAGGAAATAGATGCATTTTGTTTGAGCCTTTCAGATATAATTAATAAGGTTAAGGAGAAATTCTTAAAAAATGTTGTATCCAAAACAAAAAAGCACATATACCCTGGTTAACAAAATTTGGTCACTGATGAGGAGAAGAGACTATTTACTTAAAAAGGCCTTAAAATCCAATATTGAAAATGATATACGCCTATTTAACGATTGTAGGAATAAAGTAGTGAAAGAACTTTTTTATTGATTTGATAAGATATAGGAAATAACCATTTAGTTTGGAAACATTAATAATATTCCTCATAAGGTAAGGTGCCATAAAGATTATGAAATAAAAATTAATAGTATTTTGACACAAGAAGAATCATTGATAGCCAATGCATTTAATAATTGTTTTTTAAAGATTCTGTAAATGACTTGGTTGTAAGTTTTGGAAACAGGACAATGGAAATTAGATCAGTAGACTCAGACAAACCTGTGTTTCATTTAAGTGACGTTTTGAAGACAAGTCCTTAAAATTTTACAAGGGCTCAAAAATTCCAAGTCACAGGATGTTTATGGTTTAGATTCATGTATGTTCAAAAGGAACGCTGCCACCTTATGTCAGCCAATAACACAGCTAATTAATTGATCGATCAAAGAAGGAGTATTCCCTGACTGCCTTAAACAGGCAGTGGTCACACCCTTGCATAAGGAAGGAGACAGATCTGAGCAGACTAATTATAGACCAGTCAGCGTCCTACCTATAATATCTAAGGTAGTTGAGAAGGTCGTGGCCATACAACTGAGGGTGTTGTGTGCCGCCCGAAGAGGAGGTACTGCAGGCCCAGCACCAGAGGGCGCCCTGCCTGTAGGCGGGCTTCAGGCACTAGAGGGCGCAGTCACCGCAGAGGAGCTTCAGGAGCCCGGAGCTGACAGCTGTCACCACTCATCAATCATCATCACCATAAAAGCCTGGAGGAGACACCACATCTCTGCCGAGAAAACGTATTACCAACTGGTAAAACTCTCAGCCGTTTTTGGTGCCAAACAATAGTTCTGAATATTCTGCAGGCGTACCTGTTGACTACTCCGCAGCTGGAGGCTGGGTTTGTGGAGGAGACGACGCTCTTCGCTCCTCGGATAAGTAGTCACTCAGGCGCTGCACGTATATTGTTCCCGTGTCGGAGGTGGAGATTCTCCCACAAAAGGAACTGAACTGAGTTGCTGATTGTTCTGCTGGGTGTGCACCGACAGCTGAAGGCGGTGGCCACCTGGAGACTCAGGACTTGGCGGCTCTGGTGGCTCTCGGGTCTCCGCTGGCAGGGGAAATCGTGTGGGTCCCGACTCTTCTCTGGACAGGTGTCTCATATCCTCGAGCCTGCCCACACGACACCGACTGTGTAATTGACTGTTGTTCAAAAGCATATCTGTATACCGTTGTGCACTTTTCACAACATTAAATTGTTACCTTTTGGCATTTCCATTGTCCGTTCATTTACGCCCCCTGTTGTGGGTCCGTGTCATCACACTTTTCACAACAGGATTTCTCGGCCACCGTCATGGATCCCGAGGGGCGTCAACCATCGAGTGAACCTCCAATGGAAACGTAGGGTGCACAGGGGCCAGCAGGAGGCGTATTTGGGTGAGCTGCAGCAAATCTTAACCGCCTTCACTGCTCGGTTGGACTTGGTAACCGAGCAGAACGTTAAACTCAATCGGAGGATGGAGGCTCTCACTGCTCAGGTGGAAGCGCACGCGCAGGGCGCTGCTGTGGCATATCCTCCTGCTGACCGAGTGCCACATACAGATTTTCCAGTGGTCATTCAACGAGCCCCCCCCGTCCCCTGAAGCATACATAAGCCCTCCGGAGCCGTACAGAGGTTGTGTCGAGACGTGCGCTGACTTCTTGATGCAGTGTTCACTCGTCTTTGCACAGCGTCCTATTATGTATGCGTCTGATGCCAGCCGGGTGGCTTATGTAATAAATCTGCTTCGAGGAGAGGCACGCGCCTGGGCTACAGTGCTCTGGGAGCAGAATTCTCGGCTCCTAACGACATATACTGGGTTTGTGCGGGAGTTCAAACAAGTATTTGATCACCCCAACAGAGGCGAGACCGCTTCGACGGTGCTACTGTCGATGAGACAGGGGCGTCGGAGTGCAGCCGAATATGCAGTCGACTTCCGCATCGCGGCAGCGAGGTCCAGCTGGAACAATGTTGCACTCCGCGCCGACTTCGTAAACGGACTGTCTCCGGTCCTGAAGGAGCATCTGCTGGCTAAGGACAGGCCGCGGGATTTTGATGGGCTTATCGACCTGGTTATACGGTTAGACAACCGAATAGAAGAACATCGTTGGGAGCGGGGCGAGGGGCGTGGCCGGGCACGAGTCGTCCCTCTTCCTTCCAGGTCCGAAAGGGTGCCGCCGTCCCCACGCTCCACTGCCAGAGAGCTCCGTGTGGCGACAGCTCCCCTTGCTGACGAAGCTATGGACACGAGCAGGGCTAAAGTGAAATCAGAAAACAGACAACAGAGGCTGGCCCGCGGGGAATGCTTTTTCTGTGGCTCGAGTGAGCACATTCAGAAGAATTGCCCCAAGCGGTTAAACTACAACGCCCGCCCTTAGAGACTGGGCTAAGGGTGGGCCACAATACACACGCGGGGAAACCCCGTAAATCCGCACACATCCCAGTGACGATCCTGAGTGGGGATCTAACCCTTCACGCCCCAGCACTGGTGGACACGGGGTCGGAGGGGAATCTGCTGGACAGCAGATGGGCTAGGGAGGTTGGGCTCCCTCTAGTGGCCTTACCATCACCATTGAATGTACGTGCACTAGATGGCACCCTGCTCCCATTAATCATGCACCAGACACAGCCAGTGACATTGGTGGTGTCTGGGAATCACAGGGAGGAGATTGTGTTTTATGTGACACCTTCTACCTCCCGAGTGATTTTGGGCTTTCCATGGATGTTAAAGCACAATCCCCGGATTGATTGGCCGTCTGGGGTTGTGACGCAGTGGAGCGAAACCTGCCACCGGGAGTGTTTAGGATCCTTGGTTCCACCCGGTGTGACAGCTAAGGAAGAGGTTCTAGTCCCGCCCAATCTCGCGGCGGTGCCAGCCGAGTACCATGACGTCGCTGAAGTTTTCAGCAAGGATCTGGCGCTCACACTGCCCTCGCACCATCCGTACGATTGTGCCATTGATTTGATACCGGGCGCTGAGTACCCGTCCAGCAGGCTGTACAACCTCTCATGGCCGGAATGCGAATCAATGGAGACCTACATCCAGGACTCCCTAGCTGCCGGGTTGATGCGGAACTCCACCTCCCCGATGGGTGCTGGTTTCTTTTTTGTGGGCAAGAAGGACGGCGGACTCCGTCCATGCATTGACTACAGAGGGCTGAACGAGATCACGGTTCGCAACCGATACCCGTTACCTCTGTTAGATTCAGTGTTCACGCCCTTGCATGGAGCCCAAATCTTCACGAAACTGGATCTTAGGAATGCGTATCACCTGGTTCGGATCCGGAAGGGAGACGAGTGGAAGACGGCATTTAATACCCCATTAGGTCATTTTGAATACCTGGTCATGCCGTTTGGCCTCACCAATACGCCCGCGGCGTTCCAAGCTTTGGTTAATGACGTCTTGCGGGACTTCCTGCATCGGTTCGTCTTCGTATACCTTGACGATATTCTCATCTTCTCCCCGGATCCTGAGACCCATGTCAAGCATGTACGTCAGGTCCTGCAGCAGTTGTTGGAGAACCAGCTATTTGTGAAGGGCGAGAAGTGTGAGTTCCACCACACTTCTTTGTCTTTCCTGGGGTTCATTATGTCCTCCAACTCCGTCACCCCTGATCCGGCCAAGGTTGCGGCGGTGAGAGATTGGCCCCATCCAACAAGCCGTAGGAAACTGCAACAGTTCCTCGGCTTTGCAAATTTCTACCGGAGGTTCATAAAGGGCTACAGTCAGGTTGTTAGCCCCCTGACAGACCTGACCTCCACTAAAGTTCCCTTCACCTGGTCGGATCGGTGCGAAGCCGCGTTTAGGGAGTTGAAACGCCGGTTCTCGACTGCACCAGTTCTGCTGCAGCCCGATCCTAACCGCCAGTTCATAGTTGAAGTTGATGCCTCTGACTCACGGATAGGAGCCGTGCTGTCCCAGAGCAGGGAGTCCGATAAGGTCCTCCACCCCTGTGCCTATTTTTCCCGCAGGTTGACCCCAGCTGAAAGGAACTATGACGTTGGCAATCAGGAACTTCTGGCGGTGAAAGAGGCCCTTGAGGAGTGGAGACACCTTTTGGAGGGAACTACGGTGCCTTTCGCGGTTTTCACTGACCATCGGAACCTGGAGTACATTCGGACCGCCAAGCGTCTGAACCCCAGGCAAGCCCGTTGGTCACTGTTCTTCGGTCGGTTTGACTTCCAAATTACGTATCGCCCCGGGACCAAGAACCAACGGTCCGATGCACTGTCCCGGGTGCATGAAGAGGAGGTCAAGCCAGAGCTGTCGGATCCACCGGACACCATAATCCCCGAGTCCACTGTCGTCGCAACCCTCACCTGGGACGTGGAGAAGACCGTCCAGGAGGCCCTGACATGACACCCGGACCCGGGAGAAGGACCCAAGAACAGACTATATGTCCCACCAGAAGCCAGAGCTGCAGTCTTGGACTTCTGTCACGGTTCTAAGCTCACCTGCCACCCGGGGGTGCAACGAACCGTGGCAGTGGTCCGGCAGTGCTTCTGGTGGGCATCGATGGAAACCAACGTCCGGGAGTACGTCCAGGCCTGCACCACCTGTGCCAGGGGCAAGGCAGAACACAGGAAGGCCCAAGGACTACTCCAGCCGCTGCCGGTGCCTCGTCGCCCCTGGTCCCACATAGGCCTGGACTTCGTCACAGGCCTCCCTGCGTCCCAGGGTATGACCACCATCCTGACGATAGTGGACCGGTTCTCCAAGGCGGCCCACTTCGTAGCCCTCCCAAAGCTCCCGACTGCCCAGGAGACTGCAGACCTCCTGGTCCACCACGTTGTGCGTCTGCATGGTATCCCCACGAACATCGTCTCAGACCGTGGTCCCCAGTTCTCCTCGCAAGTCTGGAGGAGTTTCTGTAGGGAACTGGGGGCCACCGTGAGTCTCTCGTCCGGGTACCACCCTCAAACTAATGGACAGGCAGAGCGGGCTAATCAAGATCTGGAGCAGGCCCTGCGGTGTGTGACCTCCGTGCACCTGACGGCTTGGAGTCAACATCTGGCCTGGATCGAGTATGCCCATAACAGTCAGATCTCCTTGGCAACCGGCCTCTCCCCCTTCAAGGTATGTTTGGGGTATCAGCACCCATTGTTCCCAGCCACGGAGGGAGAGGTCGATGTCCCCTCGGTCCAGGCCCACCTCAGAAGGTGCCGTCTGGTGTGGCGCGCAGCCTGCTCTGCCCTTCTGAAAGCCCGGACGAGGGCGAAGGGCCATGCAGACCGCCGGCGTGTCCCGGCTCCTGCGTACCAGCCCGGGCAGGAGGTGTGGCTATCAACTAAGGACATCCCTCTGCACGTGGACTCTCAAAAACTGAAGGACAGGTTCATCGGACCGTTTCCAATCATCAAAGTCCTCAGTCCGGCCGCAGTGAGGCTGCGACTGCCAGCTTCACTGCGGATTCATCCGGTATTCCACGTTTCCAAGATCGAGCCATATCTCGCCTCCACCCTCTGCACCCCCGAACCAGCGCCGCCTCCTGCCCGTATCATCGACGGCGATCCTGCATGGACCGTCCGCAGGCTCCTGGATGTTCGTCGGCGGGGCCGGGGATTCCAGTATTTGGTGGACTTGGGAGGGTTACGGACCCGAAGAACGCTCCTGGGTGAAGCAGAGCTACATCCTGGACCCGGCCCTCCTGGCCGACTTCTACTGACGACACCCCGACAAGCCTGGTCGGGCGCCAGGAGGCGCCCGTTGAGGGGGGGTCCTGTTGTGTGGGCCGCCTGAAGAGGAGGTACTGCCGGCCCAACACCAGAGGGTGCCCTGCTTGTAGGCGGGCTTCAGGCACTAGAGGGCGCAGCGCCGCAGAGGAGCTCCAGGAGCCCGGAGCTGACAGCTGTCACCACTCATCAATCATCATCACCATAAAAGCCTAGAGGAGACACCACATCTCTGCCGCGAAATCGTCTTACCAACTGGTAAAACTCTCAGCCGTTTTTGGTGCCAAACAATAGTTCTGAATATTCTGCAGGCGTACCTGTTGACTACTCCGCAGCTGGAGGCTGGGTTTGTGAAGGAGATGACGCTCTTCGCTCCTCGGATAAGTAGTCACTCAGGCGCTGCACGTATATTGTTCCCGTGTCGGAGGTGGAGATTCTCCCACAAAAGGAACTGAACTGAGTTGCTGATTGTTCTGCTGGGTGTGCACACACCCACTTGATCTGTTTTTGCTTTCTGCCAGCAGTAGCCGGTCCGACAGCTGAAGGCGGTGGCCACCTGGAGACTCAGGACTTGGCGGCTCTGGTGGCTCTCGGGTCTCCGCTGGCAGGGGAAATCATGTGGGTCCCGACTCTTCTCTGGCCAGGCGTTTCCTATCCTCGAGCCTGCCCACACGACACCGACTGTGTAATTGACTGTTGTTCAAAACCGTATCTGTATACCGTTGTGCACTTTTCACAACATTAAATTGTTACCTTTTGGCATTTCCATTGTCCGTTCATTTACGCCCCCTGTTGTGGGTCCGTGTCATCACACTTTTCACAACAGAGGGACCATTTAAATTATGACGACCACCCTCTGAATCCACTTCAGTTTGGTTTCAGAGAACACCATTCCACTGAGACTGCCCTTTGTTACTTTGTTGATTAACTCAAAGCGATGTTGGACAAAAGGGGAGGGGGGGGGGGGGGGTCGGGGCCATTTTTTGGACCTGAGAAAAGCATTCGACGCAGTGAACCATAACATCCTGTTAACAAAATCATCATCTCACAATATTTCTGAAAGCACAATACAATGGTTTAAATTTTATTTACAGAATAGAAAACACTGTACAAGAATTAAGAGCACTATGTCTTCTGTTTTAGATAGCTCAGTAGGGGTGCCACAAGGCTCCATTTTGGGCCCCCTCTTGTTCAGTATTTATGTAAATGACCTTCCATCCATTTGTCCTGAAGTTCACACTCAACTCTATGCAGATGACGCAGTGATGTATATTCATGCGAATTCAAGTCAAAAAGCAGCTTCTGTGCTCCAGGATGCAATGGAAAAGATTTCAGACTGGATGGTGCAAACATGTTTAACATTAAATTTTAATAAATTTGTTAGCATGTTTTTTTTCTAAAAGAAACAATCTTCACCTTACACCTGAAATTATTGTAAAAGAAGGAAAACTTATGTAAGTGGAATCTGTCAAATATTTAGTTGTGGTATTGGACAGGACACTGTCCTTTAAAATACACATTTCTAAACTAATCAAAACTGTAAAATTTAATTTACATCACTTTAGATATATTGGCAATCAGATGAGCACAGATGCTGCCAAGCTTTACATGCATGCAATGATATTTTCACATTTTTCTTATTGCATCACAACCTGGTCTTTGTCGACCAACACAGAGTTACAGCCACTAAAAAGTTTTTATAAACAGGCTCTTAAAATTTTAGATAAAAAAAAAATAATTTTTACATACCATTATTGTAACATTGTGAAAAATATAAATTATTAACATTTGCAATTTTTATTTTCTTCAGTAATGTTAGTTTAGTGTATATATTTGTTTATAATCTGGCACCACAACCTCTGAAATTGTTTGTAAAATTGTGTGTTGAAGCAGGATGGAGAACAAGATGTTCCTTCTCCAGAGGAGATCGTTTTGTGAATTTTAGGTCCTCAACATTTGGACAAAACTGCTTCTCTATCAAAGCTGCAGGGATGTGGAACTCTATACCTTTGACTGTTCGAGAGAGAGAGACACTCTGCAACAGTTTAAATTTTACACAAAGAAATGGTTGAAAGATGGTCATTAATTGAGTGTGTCTTGGAAAACTATATATTAATTGTGAGTAATCCGTTGCTGGTGCTTGTGGGTGTTGTATCTTTTTTTTTTTTTTGTAGTAGTAGTAGTAGTAGTATTTTGTACATTGTGACCTGCTGTTTCTTGCTTTTGCTCAGGAACAACAGATGAAAATTAGCTTGTAACTAAATCTGGTCTGTGGAAGACAGTTGTTGTGCAATGTCGCTGTCAAATAAATAGATAAATAAATCAATATAAATGAAGTGATTATATGCAAAGCATTTTGTTAGAATAATCAACACAAACAACATTAGAATTTTATATATGCATAACATAAAACACTGGTCTCTTGCATTCCTATTTAAACAAAAAAGTCTCCTTTTTCTTCACTTAGACCTATAAATAATAGCTGGTTGTCAAGGCTCAAAGTTTATGGCCACGTCTTATCATGGAAGAGATCCTCTGCAGTCTGGAGAACTTCTGGCCTTGGCATGAGGCCATAAAGGTGGCCTGGCCTGGATAATTTCAGATTCTGAAATGAAGCAATTATAATGTCATGTAATTCACAGTGACTGAAATTTAACCAATAACAAGCAAGGACTCCTTTGAAAAACTCTGAGTTACAGTTCTCTTGTGATGTTGGGCCAGTGGAGTCCCACGTAAGTGTCTCCAAAGCTTATCTCCAGATGGAACCAGGAATTTCCCAGGAGTGAAAACACAACAGTCTCTGTCCTCAGTTCAAAACCTCAGGTTTTTGTTGAGAAAGCATTAATGTATTTATTTAATTGGGGCGAATCGAGGCAATGCGCTACATTTATTATTGGAGTTTATTTTGTTTAGTGCTTTGATTCTTGGGAAAGTTCTATATAAATAGTCATAATTACTATTATTAAGAACAAACATGTGAATTTTCAGTATATAAGTCACAGGGCCTTCCAAACTAGTAAAAATAATCCACGACTTATACTCTGAAAAATAAGGTAAGCTGATTTTGTGCAGGTTGAAGTCAGGTTGTTGAAGTGTATAGCGTGAAGGAATTATAAGCACTATTTGTCCAAAAACAGATACAACCTGTATAATGTCTAATGTAACAGAGGCCAGCAGGTGTCGCTGTGCAGATGTAGTTAGTAAAACTCAATCCCAACAGCTCAAAAGGATTCTCTGGTCACAAGGCCAGAGCCTTGGGTTTTAGCATTCTGGTTAGAGAGGCTGACTCCCATGCCGGAGATCGATCTCGTGAGTTCGCATCCGAGGGGAGCGAATAGGCGGAGTCATAACAACACAACACAGAGTGCAACCGCTACACTAACACAACATTTTTGGAGTTGAGTTGCTACACAGTCTGTGGCAGCAAACTTTATAACCTCAGTGAAATACAGTTGCAAAATAAATCCATTTAGAAACTAAAACCTCTGTCCCACCGAATAATAAGCCATGAATGGGTGTGTCCACGATTATTTGAAGAATGATCCACGTTTTAAGCCATCACGTATCCGCTACTAAGGCGCCTCTATGTGCCTCTCTGTACCTCACATGTGCCAAGTATCAGCCTCTAGTGAGCCAGGACTGAGCCCCGTCCAGCCTCAAATTGCTTGTGTCAATGCATATGATCCATGTTGTCAGGTTTTTCCCCTGGACTCTGGTTTTTACTGTTTGTTTTACCAAAGTCTTGTGTTTGTGTATCCACCAGATGTGCCCTCAGTTTTGTTTTCAAACCTGGATCAGATGAGTTACTGATTAATGATGGACTATTTACGCCCTGACTTTCTGTTCATGAATTCCCAGATGCTTCCAGCTGCTTCTTAAAGGGGAACATTATACAGTGAGAAATGCAGTACCTTCCTATAAGAGACATACCAAAGAGCTAATATTCCACACTTTTTACACTAGTACCGCAAGTACATACCTTTATCGGACATTTGAACTTCGCTCTCTTCCGAGCACCTGCGGGCCTCCAACTTTGTAGAATATCCGCTCGGCGCTGACGTCATTGACGAACGACTGTACATGAGCTGGCGTGACCAAATAAGGAAGTGGGAAAGGTCACTGCACTGGGCAGAGGGTCATCTCTCTTGTTTGAGGCACACGACTTGCAGCTCATCAAGTGGAGTAAACAAGCAGTAAGCAAAGCGAGTGGTGACGTCAGCGGATCGCATCAGAGTGCACCTCGTCTGAAGGATTATAACAAGAAGTTAAATCTGTTATAAACATAAAACTAAATCCTTTAACAGCTGCAGATGAGAAGGAAAGAACATGCAACTGTTTTATCAAGCCATGACGATGTAAACAAGACAAATAATTACCTCTTTGGACGGCTCAAAATGCTTTCTGCAGTGAACGGCTCTGGCTGCAGCCTCCTCTGTGATTCAGGAAGTGCTTAGAGCCATTTTCAACGGCTCCCAGTGTGGTGCGCGTCTTGATGAAACACCAGATAAGTTCTCCATCTTAGTGGGATCCTGTTCTCACTTGGTCCCGTTTGTGACTGTGCTATGATAAAGAACTATTCCAGGAACTCTGTTTAAGAACTGCATGAACTCTGATATCAAACAATTGAAGAACCCAGCCCAGCTGTATCAAGTCCTGCTTAATTGGCATTGCGCTTCAACACACAGCACTTGACCTCTGACCTTTGGATACAACTTATGAACTATAAACAATTGCTGAACAGTGAACTGTTTTTCTTAAGATGATAACTTTATTTCATGAGCTCTGAAACAACCTGTGTTAACCCTTTTATGAACTGTGACTGTTTGAGGCTCCAGCGTTACAAGTGCATTTTACTCACCCTGTGTGTCTTCTTCCTTAGTTTCTGGTTGCAGAGGTGAGCATCCCACTTGGCCCAGACTATGAAATCCTTTGTTGACACATTCCTTCAAGACTGGCTCGGGATACTTAGGCTCCCAAATTTTACCGCTAGAAGGTGGGCCACTCTCCATACTGCAGGCACCCCAGCATAGCATTTTGTTTTATTTATTGTAAATAAACATATTTTCCTTTTGTACTCCTCTCTGTGTCCAGCTCCCTGCGTTTGGGTCCATAGTCTGAAATGGTTCAGTTCCACCCGAATCCCTAATCATAACATGTAGCACCATGTAACATGATGTTGGTGCATGTTTAGTCATGGGTTTGGTCCAAACCTCCAGCCCTCCCACACTTGGTCCTTTTAAAGTGTGGATTTTCAATTCACAGCATCCATTCAAGATGTTACATTTTTTTTAAACGCAGTCCAAAAAAAGACGCTGCACTGAATGAGTGCACACTCCTGCACCAGGGGATACAGTAGTTATCCTCGACAGAGGCTGGATGGGGCTCAAATGACAGGTCATTCTTTATGTAGCTCACTAGAGGCTGACACCTGGTACATGTGAGGTACAGAGAGGCACACGGAGGTGCCTTAGTAGCAGATACGTCACGGCTTAAGATGTGGATCATTCTTCAAATAATCGGTGACACACCCATGCGTGTCTCATTATTCATGGCTTATTATTCGGTGTGATTGAGGCTTAATGGGCTTTTAACAGCCTCATCCTCACACACGTGCCTCTAAAATCCTCGTATGTCCTCGTGGTACCTCATCACGAACTGCCCCACACTGTTGTTGCTAAATTTTGATCTTCTTGAAGATGAGCCTTGTTAGCTAAGAGCCTCTCAGAGCCACTTTTCTCCCACGACTGTTGAATAACTGGACTCGCACCAAAAAAACATGTTGCATGGCTCATTATTCACTGTTCATTATTTGGTGGGACCAGGGCTTTAGGGTCCTATCTCACTGGGCACAACTGTTGGAAAGCAGTTGGAGCTCAATGAAGTGGCCAATCACAGCTGAAACGATGACACGTTTGCACACGAAGTGTTCAGCTCTTATTTTCCTGCTATTATCCTTGTGAATAGACAGAATTCCCCCACTCTTCCCAATTATGACAAAATAAATATTAAAAACAACATTAATAAAGCCTACAGTGCAATCACTGACTTGCATGTCTTCCATGTGCAGTATATAATCCACTGCTTATATGATCCTTTTTTCCTTGGCTCAGAGATCCACGCACAGCGATTGTTCACGCGCTGGACCAGCCTTTTCTCCATGATGCAGTGATGTCCAGCAGCACTTCAGGGGTCTGCGTCCTTTGACTAAGTCCCTTCGGCTATACCCTTGTTTTTTTTTCCACTTGGGGTGTCCCCAGTAGGTCCGAGGTGGATCTACATGTTGATTTGCTACAGATGCATCATCCTCAGTCTTCCTGCATTTCAGCTCTGATGGACAGATGTCACATTTCCATGGCACAGCATTTAGCAGAAAGATTTTCACAGTTTAAAGACATGTGCTGTGGGAGAGCTGGATCTAAACAGTGTACCATTCAATGAAAACACATCGTCATATTTCCTCCCTCTTCGTGCCTCCCTCACAATGAGCACATCAAAGAACTCTCACCTCATGTCCTCAGAGAGAGAGCAAGGGGGAGGGAGCGACAGAGAACAGAGAAAGACAACAGGAGAGAGTGCTCCAGGTAAAAGAAGATTGACGAAGGGCTGTGTGCTCCACTCCTGCAGATTTGTGCACCTCAATAAAAAACACTAAATGCATACATCTTGATGCCCACTGCAACTGTGGCCAGGCCGGCAGCAACTCAGCCACTTCCAGAAACGGCTGTTCCTCTCTGATCATCTCTGTTATTGTGGTGCGGCATGGAGTCTTCCATGCCCTAATATCTATCTGTGGTGCAAATTTGGTGAGAATCTATGAAGTGGTTTTAATGTAATCCTTCAAAGCCGATATAAAGTAAATGTTTATCCCGAATCCGGATCACCTGTAAAATTTGGTGGAGTCTTCCATGGCCTAATATGTATCTCTGGTTAAAATCTCGTTAAAATTTTGACGTAATCCTGCTGACAGACAGACAAGTAAATAAACTCCGATGATGTCCATAGTGGACGTAATAAAAAGAGATTTGAATGCCCAAATGTGCCCATCCTAGTTCCATGCAGAACAATTACGCAAATAAACTGTACTCTTCCCGCACGTGTCAGAGGTGGGCACGAAATGCGGGGAGACAAAGGGTGGGAGGGGGGCAGGTCTGGGGAGTTATTAAGTAAAGGGGTTAGGATTATAGTTAAACAAAAAAAAACCCACATCGCCGAAATGTCACTCATTTCGTGACAGGAACATACAAAAAGCGTGAGACTGGGCTGCCGCAACCATGCTGTTAGTCAGAATGAAAAAGTCATGCGCTGAACCAGGCAAACTAGCCACGATGTTTGTTAGATGCATTTGCACATCACATATGATTTGAACATTGGTGGAATGAAAGTGTCCTTTAAAAAAAAAAAAAAAAAAACAAATTCATCATGTGATGGCACCTTTAAAGCACTACGTGTGCAGTCAATAGCTCTGATTATTATATGGTATGTGATTTTGCCAACTTCTGATTGGCCCATTCGCCACTTTCTGAGCTGTACCACATGCCGAGTTGACCGCTGGTAGAGCCGAGTACACCTCACGTGCAGCGTAGCGTTAACCAATTGAGCGACGTCTTCTATCAATAACGACCAATCAGATAACACGATACAACGCCTACTTTGGCCTGCTTCGAGTTGCGTCGTCATGACAACGCCGTGTACACAATGCAGTAAAAACTAAGGGCACAGAAAAAAAAAAAAAAAAAAAAACTGCTGGCTGCAGCAGCTCCTCGGTCTTCTCTCACAAATGTGTTTAAATACAGTCCATAAAAGTCCTGCTCACAGACTGATTGACAGGACATGTCCACATCAAGTAAAACTCCAGACATCTCCACATTTACTCAGACAGTTCGTTTGTGCGCATCTTAAGGTTCTATTCGATTTTAAGGTTCTGTTACTAGTCTATAAAATTGTTCACGGACTGGCACCTCCCTACTTAGTTGATCTAATTAAACCTTACGTACCAGCCCGGGCTTTGCGTTCTCAGGGTGCAGGAGTACTTTGTGTCCCTAGGGTAAATAAGAAGTCTGCGGGTCATAAAGCTTTCTCTTATGTCCCTGTTCTGTGGAATGATCTCCCTGCATCAATAAAACAGTCAGATTCTGTGGAGACTTTCAAGTACAGACTTTCAAGTCCCTTTCATATGGCTAGCATACTGGTATAGTTTTGTTTTACACGTTTTACTCTTAATTCTGTTACGGTCGGGAGGAGGTGGACTAAGGGACGAGGGGAACCCCTAGATGCAAGACAGCCGAGGCGATGAGAGTGGCGTTAAAGTACAGTTTTATTAGTGATAAAGAAAGCAGTCAAGCACATCATGTGGTAACAAAACTCGGAGTCGGGAGTCCTCTTCCTGGTGAGGACCATGGAGGAATGTAACTGCACTGCCGGTGGAAGCACCAAGGAATGCTCACCAGAACTGGGGACTTCTTCCTGTAAAGGGGAATGCAGTAAACAGTCTTTACATAAAAGAGTGAGTACCAAACAGAATAAGCAGAGCCAATGAATGTTTTTGTTGCTTGGAGCGTATTTCCAAAATGAACCACCAAATTCAAACAAGAGTATTTCTGGTATACAGAATAATGTTCAAACAGATAGTCTTCTCATTGAAAACAGGATTCCAACAAAAAGTCTCTTATGATTCAACCAGGATTCCAACAAAAGTCTTTCTTGGTAAAAAGAGTGAATTAAGCTCCAAAGTGCAAAACCAATGTTTACTCACACTCCAAACATGATCCCAGGAGACAGAGGACAGGAAGCACTCAGGCTGCAAAGGGCAAACCTTTCATGCATACACAGACAATCAGAGACAATGGACCTGCACTGAACAAAAACCAGACTCACTTTAAGTCACATGTCTAATCAGCTACAGATGTAGACCAACCAAGGTGTAGGTGATATTGCCTAATTATGTGTAGGTACAAAAATGACCACTAGATGGAGGTAAAGCAAAGAGACTAAGAACTGTGAAGACATAAAGGATCACCAGAGGGTGCCAAATACTGAAAGGTGATAAAGGGCCCATGCAGAGAATACTTTACCTGAGAAAGGGTGAACAGACAAGCTGTGAAATCAGAGCAGGAAGCGACTGAGAAAGAAATGACAGAAAGTACTGAGATAGAAAATAGAGCAATGAGAAAGAAGACATAAGTTAGACAAAAGCTGGGATAAAGTGTGAAAAATAGGAACAGAAGACAAAACCAACCAAACTGGACAGGACCACAACAGTACCCCCCCCCCCCCCCAAAATGGCTGGCCCACGACAGCCCAAAAACAACCCACCCCACAAGGAAGACAGATCAACACAGAAAAAACTGGGGACATGGGACAAATACAGGGAGACCAACACCAGAACTCCCAAAACACCACAGACCCATCAAAAGCAACACCGACGGGAGGCGGGGAAGGACCCAGGGAGAAAAGCCCACCCAGCTGGAAAGAACCACCCTAAAGGCCGGGGGATGACGACCCAGCAATCCATTGAGGCAGGAAAGGCCCACCAAACAACTGTGACTGGGGCTGAAAAGCAGGAAACAGTGGGCTGGCCTGTTGCCCAGGTAGGAAAGGCTCACCTAACAGGGGTGACCTAGACTGAAAACCAGAAACAGACGAGACAAAATGATGCCCTGGTAGGAGAGGCCCTCCAAACAGATGCAACCCAGCCTGTACCCCAGGGGGCACACCATTTGAACATGACTGGACAGGAAAGGCTCACTGAATGGGGCCATACTGGTGTGAAAACCAGGAGACAAACCAAATGAGTCACGCCCCGGCTGGAAAGACCGGGGCATACTGGTTTGAAAACCGGGAATGGTAAGGAGAACATTGGACGGTGACAAGACTGGTCTGGAAACCGGGAGACACTGACCCAGAACAAGGAGCTAAGGACATATGACTGGTCTGGAAACCAGGGACTAGATTCATAGGACTGGTCTGGGAACCAGGAGCTAGGGACATAGGACTGTTCTGGAAACCAGGGACTGGATACATAGGACTGGTGTGGGAACCAGGAGATAAAAACCCAGAACTAGTCTGGAAACCAGGAGGTAATAACCCTGGACTGGCCTGGGAATCCGGGGATGTAAAACTGGAACAAGGAAACAAACACCCAGAAGTGCTCTGGGAACGTAAAACCCCTACCATCTCTAGATCTAGAGGACCTACAAGACAGGGTTCGACTGGTCTGGAATTCTTGAGTTACATTTACCTCGTCATGACAACCCGGAGATAAGCCTGCATTGTCATCAACATCCTGAGATAAATTTACATTAAGACAACCCAACATCATTCCGCTGGTAATTAAACAACTGGGGATACTGTTTACCCGGATCTGTGTCAACAGATGGCTGGAAGCCCAACTGACTGGAGTCTCCAGTGGAGGCAGGAGGGTGAGCATTTGACTCACTGGAGTTCTCCACAGGTGCCCAGATGGGGATGTCCAGCCCCTCATTACCACAGTCCTTGGGGGTGGGGGTGTCCAACCCCATTTCACCAACACAGTCTGGTGCAGAGGCTGCCGTCTCCTGGGTTGCATCCCTGGGAACTGAAATCTTAAACTGCTCATGAATGCCTTCAGGACCCAGACAGACAGCCTCCTGAGACCTGCAAAAAGAGGCACAGAAATTTTTGAGTTCCACCCCACTTTTACCAGCATCGTCCTTGTGAGTGGGGATGTCCAGCCTCACTTCAGTGATGTTGCAAGGTGCCATCGTCTCCTGAGCCCCTTCATCAAGAGCAGAGACACTCAACTCCCCTATAATGTCACCTGGACTCAGACGGACGGCACCAGCTTCCTCAGACCTGTAAATAGTGGCACAACCATTTTCAAGCCCTACCCTCACCCTGCAGTCAGATGATAAGGCCTGACAGCTCCTCCTGGAAGCTGACCATTTTATAAAAAGACAATGCCCTTTTTGTCCCCAGTGTTAGTTCAAATATAGCTGTATTTTCTAAACAGCAGTTATAGATTTTCCAAGGTAATGAAAATGTTCAGAATGACCACTACATGTTTGGGAGGATCATAGAAAAGTGGAAAATTTCTATTTTGATATTTTAAGAGGAAATGTCAACTTATTACAGTACATTGGAAGAAAATGAGCATTTGCCAAATAGGGGAAGCCGGGGCACAGTGGATGCATAGGTTTAGGTCATTCTATTGTGGATTTAATACAGCAAGTTATCTATATGCATAAAGGGCTAATTCTGTCTGTCCGGGATAAACTTCCAAACTATAATATGTAGCCCGAAAAACTATATATATTCTGAATCTTCATGACATGGGGAACAAACTGGTACCATTTTTAAAAACGTTCTGGGCAACCAATAATTTAATGCTTTAATCTATTCTCTTTATCTGTTTATCTTTTATGGTTACTTGATGTCATCAAGAAAGCCTAAGTACAAAAAGTATAAAGTGGTCAATTCTAATTCCACCCCACCCAAACAATAATATGTAGCCCTAAAAACTATATATATTCTGAATCCTCATGACATGGGGAACAAAGTGGTACCATTTTTTTAAAAGTTGGACTGAAAATTACCCCCAAAATAGCCTTTTACGTAAGAAATAGCCTTTTATGTAAGACCGTACAGTGTTGTACCATGTGGTTTCTCAACTGTTCTCAGCTGTTAAGCACCTGACTGTCCTGTACAACCCAGTTTGCCTTCCTGTCTGAATACATCCAACCAAAGAAGTTATTTGATTCAACATATTATATTGAATCTGTAAAATATAATTACCTTTGGTGTACAACCCAGTACATTTGGAAGATTTGCTGTCTGTAAACTTGTATTTTCACCATTTATGACAAGAAAGAAAAAGCTGGCAAGATACATAAAGGTAAAACATCTTTTACTTCCTAAAGACACTATTAAGGGCAACCAATAATTTAATGCCTTAATGTATTCTATTTATCTATTACAGAATTCAGCTTTAATCATTACTGGTAGATATAATCTATAGAGCTATTACAGAATTCACCTTGAATCATTATTGCTAGAAATCTTAGACAAAAAGAACTTTCACTTTAATTCTTTATGGTTACTGGACTAATGCTTTAATCTATTCTCTATCTATTTATCTGTTACAGAATTCTGCTTTAATCATTATTGCTAGAAATCTTAGGCAAAAAGAACTGCCACTTAAATTCTTTATGGTTACTGGGCAACCAATAATTTAATGCTTTAATCTATTCTCTATCTATTTATCTTTTATAGTTACTAGGAACCCTGACACTCTGGATGACCAGGTCAAGCTGCCCTTTGGTCACACTGTTCATGACATATGTGAGTTGGTGGCCAAAGCCTTTCCAAACCTCCACCGTAACTACCAGAACCACAACTGGCTAAGTGAGCATGCTATCCTTGCTCATAAGAACTTGGCAGTGGGTGACATCAATGCTAAGCTTCTGGCCCAGCTTCCAGGGCAGGCATCCAGCTACATGTTAATTGACACAGTGCCCTATTCAAATGAGGTGGTTTACCCAGTTGAATTCCTTAACAGCCTGGCACGAGCAGGCCTCCCACCACACAGCTTGGTGCTCAGATTTGGTGCCCCAGTCATGCTCCTGCAGAATCTCGACCCACCCAAGCTCTGCAGTGGAATGCGACTCACAATTAAGAAGTCGATGCCAAGAGTCCTGGAGGCCACAGTAATGACAGGCAAGGCCAAGGGAGAAGATGTCTTTATACCAAGGATTCCACTTATCCCATCAGACTTCAGGTGTCTGCACTTCCCAGTCAAACCCAGCTTTGCAATGTCCATCAACAAGGCTCAGGGACAGTCCCTTAAGGTGGTTGGACTGAATCTGGCAGAGCCTGTGTTCTCCCACGGCCAGTTGTATGCCGGCTGCTCCAGGGTTGGTAACCCAGAGCAGCTGTACATCCACTTGCCAGGTGGCATGACAAGGAACATTGTCTATCAAGAGGCTCTTCAAAACTAACGGTCAGAAAACACTAAGTGAATTTCATGAAGAAATATTTCTCCATTCTAATATTTACATTTGCTGTTTAAAGCCATTTTATGTTTGTAAAATTGCAATGTAAAAACAGTGAAATACACCACTACCTCAATTTTGATTCATTGATATTTATACATTTACTGTTACCTACCTTTTGTGTGTAATTTTGTTATAAATGATTGCAAAACAAAGTCTGCATGAAGGACTTCAAAAGTGTTTGTCTTTTAAGCAAGTATTTCCACTTATTTTGGGGAGTCCACCTCTTATAGTACTGCTGGTCAAACTTTAGCCCATTAACTATTATATTTCTAAGACATCAGCATTACAAAAACAAATGTTGGACAATTGTTTTGATTAAAATGATTGGCATTTGGCCTATGTCTAAAACAGGTTAACTCGGGCAGTGCCGGGTACTAGTTTAAAAGGCTGTGTTATTTACGTCTCCCCAAGTGTAATTTACAGGTGTTTAAAATTCATTTTAAAATTTGATTCACTGTGCCCTGGACATTAATTCATGGAGCACAGTGAATCAACTTAGAATATAATGACAAGACACATTATTATAAATAGTTCTTCAAAATTATTAAATATATGCTGATGTATATACAAACTATAATCCAGCAAACCAGCTATGTAATGTGTGAGTGTCGTATATAGTGATATAAGTCCTTTAGAAACTACTATAAATACAACAGTCAGAATTTGTGTTCAAACGTGAAAATAGTTGTTTATACACACAAATTATAGAAATAATTCAAGGAAAAATAAATGTATAAGCTTCAACAAGTAATATTTGTCATCCACTTAATACTGCGGTTTAGTAAATCATTTTCTAGACTGATTCACTGCGCCCCGGGTGCATGTGACACACATGAGTCATGGTGTCAAATAGCTGATAGTCTGGAGAAGACATAACACATGCTCATCAGTTGGATGGGGAAGTCTTCTAACTAATAACTATTTTTTTGGGAACCTTTCCTCTGTTGAGAATACAAAGACACTGACATCCACAAAATTTACTTTTGATAGGAAAAAACTGACTTCACTTACCACTTAGTTTTACCCTTAATATATCCAAAAACAAAACACTAATTTATAAGGAGGATGTCTTTATGCATAAAAATATGGCATAACCACTGCAAATATATATGTAGTTTTGCAGATATAGTTACCGATTCACTGTGCCCCATGAGTCACCATACCCCGGTTTCCCCTACAATGAAATTTTTTTTTCAGTCATACTGTTATCAATGAAATATTGATTTTAAATGAAAAACAAAAAACTTGTTTCTTCAGCAGACAGCAGTATCGAGACATCTTAAATGGTTTAAAGATTATCAGGGAAATTTCCCAACAGCCAGTAATACAACTTGTAATGCCACATTACTATTTCTTTTTCAAACATGTAAGTACAACAAAATCCAGATATGAAGATAATCTCATTCAGTGTTAGGGTTTCAGCAGCAATCAACTCCCTTGCATTTGCAGTACTTGCAGCAGTAGATCCCAGCTACTCGAAAATCCAGCTGTATTTGAAGTAAAGGCCCCCTGTCACTTGCACAACTTTGAGCCGTGGACATGCACACACTCTGCCATGCAGGAGAGTAAACCAATCTCAAATTCACTATAAACCATTGTAAACTGTGCGTGGCTTCGTGCAAGTGTGCAAAGAAAATTTTGAAATGTTTAAAATCTCCATCATGCATGCATTCATTACGTGAACGTCAAGTGATCATTGCGCAAACAAGTCAAAAACACTGCATGTGAGTGCGAGTGATTGCGTCAGCGCATGAGTGCAGCTCATCTGAACGATTATAACGAGATGTTAAATCTATCATAAACATACTTTTGCAGCTACTCATGAGAAGGAATGAACATGCAACTATTTTACCAAGCCATTACAATATAAACATTAGAAATAATTACCTTTTATACAGTTCCAATGCATTCTCCATCTCATTAAGCGCACGAGAGAGAGGAAAGCAGCAGCTGGAACAGTCCTCTGTGATTCCGGAAGCGATGAGAGGTGTTTTCAACAGCCAAATCTGAGAGAAAAATGATTAATTCACTACAAAATGATTATTTTCTATACGCAGCGTCCCGCGCACAATGCATGGCATCCAGCTAGGAACACAGCGGGTGGGATCATTGTGACAGTGTGCATGCAATAGTGTCAGGGCACCTTAACTCTCAGGACGAAAAGGTGTGGTCATTTTTTAAAAGGGGGTGCTGTTTGTACCGGATAGAGATTTTGGCACATATTCCACGTTGTTCATTGGGGTCATATTAGTCTAGAACAGTTGAGTTATCCTGTCCTAAATAATGTGAATACATGTTGAAGCAGATGTAGACTTCTGTCTACGAGGTCTGTCAATAAAGTAACGGTCCTTTTTTTTTTTCAAAAACTATATGGATTTCATTCATATGTTTTTACGTCAGACAAGTTTGAACCCTCGTGCGCATTCGTGAGTTTTTCCACGCCTGTCGGTTACGTCATTCGCCTGTGAGCACGCCTTGGGAAGGAGTGGTCCCGCCCCCTCATCGGATTTTCATTGTCTGGAAATGGCGGAATGAAAAGGACTTTTTTTTCATCAGAATTTTTTCAGAAGCTGTTAGAGACTGGCAGCTGGAAACCATTCGAAAAATTTATCTGGCTTTCGGCGTGTCAGAGGACAAGTTTGGACATGTCCAGCTCTCCACAATTTCTCTGATACTTACTGGACTGGTAAGCATTGAAAGCCGAGATAGGCATGTCCCAACTTGTCCCATGACACGCCGAAACAGAGGTGTTCCTTTGTCTCGCTTCCAAAGCGAATCGGTCTTTATGAGCGAAGCCTCCGCGCGGCTTTCCATGACAAAATCTCTTGTTAAAAGTGAAATCTGCCGGAACATGGCTGATGTCGAGCTCTTGTGATAACCAGAGAAAGAGCACACGACGGTCTCGTATCCACAGAGCCATCCGTTTAGAAATGGTCCGGTGGCTTGTGCCGCGTCGTCGCAGCTCAGAGCGCGGCGCACTGAGCGTCCTTAAAGGGGTCCTTAAAGCTGTAGTAACAGTCCTTATTCTCTGTGAAGCCCGTAAAATTTTCACCGAAAGCCAGATAAATTTTTCGAATGGTTTCCAGCTGCCAGTCTCTAACAGCTTCTGAAAAAATTCTGATGGAAAAAAAGTCCTTTTCATTCCGCCATTTCCAGACAATGAAAATCCGACGAGGGGGCGGGACCACTCCTTCCCAAGGCGTGCTCACAGGCGAATGACGCCACCGACAGGCATGGAAAAACTCACGCATGCGCACGAGGGTTCAAGTACGTCTGACGTAAAAACATATGAATGAAATCCATATAGGGTTTGAAAAAAATAAAAAGGACCGTTACTTTATTGACAGACCTCGTATATGTGGCCCTGCGATAGACTGGTGTCCTGTCCAAGGTGTACCCTGCCTCTCATCTTATGACTGCTGGGATAGGCTCCAGTTCCCCCACCCCTGTTATCCTTAATTGGATTAAGCGAATATAGAAAAGGGATAGCTTCATGCAGACTTCTTTTGCAGGCAGTGTGTTGTAATGCATACTATGGGCCTTATCCGGCCCCTGCACCGCACATTTGAAATCCCTCTTCGACATATTGGCATCACTCCATACTGACAGCTTTTTAGAGTATAACTATGTAACTAACAGCTCAGTGAGACTGTGTTTGAGTTGCATAAGATGAAATCACTAAAGTGACTTGTAGGATGTTCAAAATAAAAGCACAATATAAGAGCATATGCAGTAGTTGGAGCTCAGTCAATGTATGTCTGCTGACTTTTTTTTTTTTTTACCTTTGCCTCTCACTCTGTGGCATTACACAGGATTGGATGTCACTTTAGGTGTGTCTGCAGTCTTTTGACGTGGTGTATTCACACTCTCCCTCTTTGTCAAACCTCTGTTGCCTCCTGTGTCACAGTTCCTCCTACGTACTGTTAGCAGCTGAATAAGTTAAGAAGATTTAGCAGCCTTGTGGCACCCAGCCACTCGATAAGGAAGGACTGGCTGTCCGTGGCCAGAGACAGGAGGCTCATTTTCCTAGGATTAAGTGGGATCGAGAGAGATTACAGCCTTCTCTTTCTTTCCACACACTGAATTAAAACGTAGTGTCTGGGACACATTTACACACCGTATCTGCACCTGCTGGGAGCTGGATACTGATTACATCCATCAGGATTCAGTTGTAAAGGTAACATGCATCACTTTGCCTTATGAGAGATTTCACTTGGGTTGCAGGAGGGCCACAGGGATCCTCTAACCTTTAACTGCAGGCAGTTTCCACATAAATGCTCTTAAATATCCCTTTACATTTATAATGCATAGTTATTTATTTATTTTACTGTTAGTCAAATCTGTTACCTTGCACTTCTGTGTAGCCATGTTTGTGGTTGTAGAGTGTTAAACATTTTGATCTACTGCTCATCTTGACTGCAGAATGACATTCTGTATGCTTTTTAAGGCTGGATTAAATACAAGCAGCTGTGGCCTTGGTAGCAACCAGCCATAGGCATTTAAAATAAACAAAACTAAAACAATTTTATTACAATCTACAGTTGTGCTCAAAAGTTTACATACTCTGTCAGAAATCTTGACATTTTGGCCATTTTTCAGAGAATATGAATGATAGCACAAAAATCCCTAGATTTACTGTAAGTACGATTTAGCACTTGTCCGGACAGACAACAGTCATAAACCACTAACTTACCCCAGAGTCTCTAGTTGCACTAGACTAGGGGTCAGCTGCTAATATCGAGACAAAGTCCACATTCAAGTGAACAAGTTCTGAGCAGTAAATATGTAGATCAGTTTTACCCAAGGAAAACCCAAATCAGACACCAGACCATAAACACTCGAGTTCTAGCATTACTATATCCATAACATTAACCCAATGTGTCAGGTTTGGCCCCGGCTCAAGGTTTAGGTCTTCGTTTATTGTGTAATTGCCTTTGTTTTTTTTCCACTTTTACTTTTCATGTGTCTTTATCATATTAATCTCACTTTGGTTCCATTTATTGCTTATCTTTGTGTTATGTGTTATTCTTTGTCTCATTCTTTGGTTGTCATTTAGTTTGCCGTCATCCGGTTATTTATTTGTGTTCTGTTAGTCTGAGGTTTTGTTTTGTTACTGTTTATTGTGTGTCAGTTATTCATTGCTTTATTACGTAGTTACTGGTTTTACTTTCTGTTCAGCATTTATTCTCTGTTTAACCAATAGTTTGTTTTGCCACTTTTATTGTATTTACTTTTCTGTATCAGATCTGCTTTATTTTCAGTTATAATCATTAGTTTTCTTCTTTTCCACTTTTTGACTCACCCCCTTAGTCCTTAGTTTTACCGTTTTGTTTTGCTCACGTATTATTGTTTGTCTGGAACTCTTCACGTTTTACACCATTAGTTTTTCTGTCAGTTAGTTATCTTGCCCCAGTTCGCTTTGCTTTTGTCTCACTGCACACTCTTGCACTTACCTTTTGTTCTCCCTGGTCATTCCCCCATTCCAGAGCCTTCCAAATACCTGCACCTCATCACACCCTAATTAGTCCACTCCTTATTTAAGCCCTCACAGTTCCACAGCTCACTGCCCGATTGTTGACTTTGTTCACTTTCTCGCCTTTCGTCCACCTCCTGTTTACTCTGTAGTTACTGACCTTGCTTGTTTGCAGCTGGCCTCCGCCTTGTTGTATCCTGAACTCCACCTGTTTTTTGACTCTGCCTTTGTTTTGCCTGCTTTATTCCTCAACGTCGTGTGTACAAACCCAGCCTGTACCATGACTGATACCTGTGCCTCCTTGTCTGACTTCCTGTGTGCGGAATCCCATGCCTGGTTTCTAGATAAAGCCTTTTATTCATCTCAACCTATCATGCCTGTGAGTCTGCATGTGTCTCCTAATAATTCCTGTGTCAAGCAACCACGAGTCCTGACACAATGAATACTTAAATAATGCAATAACATTCATCGGCACTGCAATAGCAGATCATCAAGATTAAATTTAGGGGGTGTGACATCAGTGTAGACGAGAGGTCTCAGACTGATTCCAGAAAGGGCAAATAGGGTGAAGGTTTTCTTTGCAACCACTCACTCCAAGGATTTCACTGATTAACAACACTTTGAGCAGATGGAATCAGTTAATCAGTGCAATCACTTGGTGGAGTGAGTAGTTGCGAAGAAAACCTACAGCCTCTCTGCCCTTTCTGGAATCAGTTTGAGACCTCTGGTGTAGACAAAAGAATAATATTTGGATTGATTTATTTTATTTGGTAAAAATCTATATATGTAAAATGCCCATATAAATAATTAGAGAGAACCACACAAAGTATGAAAGATCACAATGACGGCAGGGCTGCCCTGTGTACCAGTTTGCAATCAGCTTGGCACAGGCTGAAATTGGAACTACAGTTATAAACAAAAGACAAAGGAGACAGAGTGCTGACTCCATCACCACAGCTTCACACCTTCACTGTGCTCTTCAAAATAGTCCGATATGAATAAATAAAAGTTTTGATTTGCATGTGTGGCATAACGAACCAGAGTATACAATGATACACAATCTTTTCTTCATACTACAGTGCAGCATCTCACACTTTACTGTTTGCATATGCCATGGGCCTGAGGGATATTCTAGCAAATGTGATTAAGCCAAATCCCTGTTTATTTTGACAAGTCACAACTTTCTAAGCGAGGGTTCCATTCCAAATGCCAAATCTTGCTAAGTTACAGTAGTAACTTATACTTCTGAACTAGTCTGGTCGCTACCAGGCTAATTATTAGGCTTAGCCTGAGTTGCCACTTAACCATACCTGTCAACTCTGGGAAATATCAGACAGGGAGATATTTTTTGCCATAAACATCATGAATGTGCAACCCACCCTTGAGCCCTGTAGAGTGCCGTGCATTTTTTCTTCCTTTCTTACTAATTAGTTAATTAATCCTAAATAATTAATTTATTTATTGCACATGTAAAATAGTTAAAAAAAAAAAAAAAAGTCCAGTAGAGCTAAGTGCCACTCTTTGCAGCTTTGAAGTCACTGGCCTTGCAAATCTGAGTTGAGTTTCAATCAAAATCAGACTAAAATTTATTGCCAAGTAAGTCTGCACTAACAAGGAATTTGATCTGGAGTTATTGGAGCAATAAGAAAAGAAAAGAAAAACAATTGTATAAGTAAAAGAGTCAAATAGACAAAACCATATATAAACAAAATGTCATGGAATTGAATACCATTGCACACGCCAAAACCTGAACAATTACTGGCCACCACGTCAAGTTGGACCACTGCAAATTAATGTGTCCTTATTCTGCAGATTGCAGTGCTTTATGCTACTGCTGTGGTGAACATGTTGAAGTTTCTTAGAGCTTATTAAAATTATGTCCGTAGGTGTTTTTGATGTCTAAATTATGAAACAACATGACACCGTGAGTGAGTGGTTGGGTTGGATTAGGGGCTTCAACATACTGAGCTTCGTGATGTTGGAATAATCCCAGAAATTTCTCTTGCTTATTCACAAAAGGCAAACAACTTAATAACGGAAATTTTTTTCTGGAGTCTGACGTATCACTCCATGAAAAAAAAAAAGTTAAATTTTTTTATGGAGAGATACATAGCTTAAAGTTATCTAAATGAATGTATCACTCCATTTAAAAAAAAAAATGGTTTTATGGAGTGATATATAGCTTAAAGTTATTTAATTTAGCATATCACACCCTAAAAAATGTTTTAATTTCTTTTATGGACTGATACCTTAGTTTAAATAACTTCAAACTAATGTATCAATCCATAAAAAAATTTAACTCAGTGATACATTAGTTTAAGTAACTCAGTGTTTTCATAACATTTTTTAAGAAGTGATACATAGCTTAAAGTTGTTTAAATTAATATATCACTCCATACATTTTTTTCTTAATTTGCTTTAAGGAGTGATACATAGCTTAAAGTTATTTAAATTAATGTATCACACCCTAAAAAATGTTTTAATTTGTTTTATGGACTGATACCTTAGTTTAAATAACTTCAAACTAATGTATCACTCTATAAAAAAATTTAAATTCAGCGATACATTAGTTTAAATAACTTAGTGTTTTTTAGAATGTTTTTTTATAGAGTGATACCCTAGTTTGAAGGTTGAAACGCACAAGTCAGACTCCAGAAAAAAATAATAAATTTTGATATTATCTGCTTTTTGTGAACATGCAGGAGAAATTTCTGGGATCCCTCCAACATCACAACACTCTAACACAATGAACCTCAGCATTTTGAAGCCCATAATACAACCCAACCACTCACTTATGGTGTCAAGTTGTTTCATAATTTAGACATCAAAAACACGTACGGACATAATTTTAACAAGATCTAAGAAACTTCAACATGTTCACCACAGCAGTAGCATAAAGCATTGCAATCTGCAGAATGACATATTTATCAGTACATTTTACCCAGAATGCATTGCACTGGTATGTTAACCATGCACATTTAGTCAATCAGCAGTTTCCTGCCAGCCTTTCTCTGAGTTTATTTATTGCTGCAGTGTTCCCTCTTTTCCGTGTTAGATGTTTAAATTCGTCATAGTTCTCCATTATAAGTGCTGCTCTGAGGCAGTGAACATTGTTGCTCGCTCTTTACATGTTGTCATTGTGAATACAGTTGATCTGTGCTCGACCTCATGGGCTGCCTATGAATGTCGTGCACACGCAATTAGTCTGAGTGACTGAACCTGTCTTGACTTAGTTTGATTGCGTGAACGTGGCTCGGCCTTTTGGAACCGCTTTAGCTTGAGCTCATTTGGTCGGCTTATGCAAGTCAGGTGCTTCACATTAAGCACCGCTTTTCTGAGCTTGCTTCAGGAAACAGGTCCCTGCTGTCTGCACACTGAGTTGCATCCCGTGTTCAGGAAATTTTGTCAATTCGCCTTAAGATATTCCATAATCCCTTTGCGCACCAGACAGTCACTGCAGTCTAAACAGCATTGAGAAACCACATGACAACAATTGCAAATGAACATTATACTACCAAAATGTACATTTTTATGCAAGACTGCATGCATGAGACCCTGGAAACAAATATGCTAAAACAAATCTTCCAAATATTCTTTGTTTAAATTTGTCATGCTCTAAGAGCTCCTCTTGTCAGGATCGGACTAGGCGTGGCACAGAAGATGGATGGACACAAATGCAAAACTCACAGGGACAGGTGTGATTGTATAAAGGCTTGCAAAGCTCACAGACTGGTGTGATAGTAAAAAGGCAGGCAGGGATTCGGTACACAAGTAGACAGTCAGAGAGGTGGCAGTACAGGCAGGCGACAGGCAAAGGCGAGGTCCAAAAACATGCACTGGTCAAAACACAAGTCAGCAATGGTCATGGGCTGAGGCGAGAGCAAGGTCAAAAGCAGAACATGGTCAAAAACACTGCAGAGCAAGACAAAGGCCTGGAACGTGAACTAGAAAGCACAACAAACTGGCAGAGAACAGAATGAAATGCACAGCTTAAATAACAGGGTGTGATTAAGAAAAGTGAAAACAGGTGTGTGAGAAAGTTCAGGAAGGAGACAAAGCTGAGACAAACAGGAACAAGAGAGTGCAATAAAATAAACACTAAGAGGCATGGAAGAAAGAGAAAGATGAAGCAAACAGGTGCAAGAAAGTGCAGAAAAGTAAACACTAAGCAGACAGAAAGAAAGTGGAAGGTGAGTCCCAAACATAATGCAAGAAAATCAACACCTGGAAGGAGCAAAGAAACAAAATCAAGACAAAGGTGAGAACTGAAAGTGATCAACAAGAGAATTAAAGGCTGGGGCTGAAACTGAAACAACTAACATGTGGCAAAAGCATAACAAACAGAAATTACAAGCAATGACTATAGTGGTAAAATGCAAAACCAGTGACTAAAGTAATCCTAAACTGAAAATCAAAGACAGGAGAAATGAGCACAGACAGAACCAAGATGAAAACCCAGGCCCGGGGCAGTTCATGACACCTCTATGCTGTTGAGTCTTGCCTTGCGAATAGCAAATTGAACACGGGGCAGCCCTGTGAATACAATCAGCTAGAAAACAAATTTATTTCCATTGTGGTGCAAAAGAAGTTAAAGATCAACATGTGTGCAACAGATCACATAACCCGCCCCAGGGCAGGTTTGATTCAGAGACTGAAATGAAAACTTCATCTTCTTCACTAACACACCTGTCACCTCCCACCTGTCCCGGACTCCACAAAACTGTTAGTGTGGGACTAAAGCTGCCTCAAAAAAAAAAAACCTACTACTACTACTACTGCTGCTGCTGTTACTTGAAAAAATGAAGAGGTAAAAAGTTCAAAGGTAAAAAGTTCAGAGGAAAAAGAAGAGAATAGAAATGTATGACACCAAACTTTTACAACACTTGCAGATGATGATGCAGCACAAAAGTATCTCTCCTCTTAACTGACCTATATAAATATAAGTACGAGCTGCATCTGGAAATCCCTCAACTTCTGTAGAACTTTGGAATGCATAGAACTGTTATTGAAGTGCATCTTTCTGGAGACACTGTGGAAATGATGAACTTGAGCAACTCTGTAAAACCATAAATGCAAAACTAGTGGCCATTTGCTTTCAGCAGAGGCATGCGCTTTGTAGTGGTGACTCCCATACTGCAATATGAGATTGCACTCCTGCTTTATTCTCTCCCTAATGATCGGTGCCACAAAGCTAAAAAGAAACCAGATATGCACAAAGTTTGATGGCAGGTGACAGCTGTGAGGGTCAACATCACATCTCCAAAGCGATAGTCCTGAAGAACATCTGGCTACTATAATACTGACAACTGCAGACACAACTTTGATTGGTCCATTGTGTATTTTTTTTTTTTTTTTACTTAAAAAAGGATACTACATGTCCTGGTAAATCATCAGTGAAAATTCCAGAACTTGGTAGGAGGCTGAATGACCATGAGGCAGGCGGTGGAAGCTCAGGTGTTAAACCCCCACTGTGAACTTGGAGAACACGGTCAGTCCCTTCTCTATAAATATACGGCTTTGGTCTTTGTGGACATTTTAATAATCTGGCATTGTGCTTGTGTGTGTGTGTGCCTGTGTGTGTGTGTGTGTGTACATATGTACACACGGTCCAGGACTGCATCAGATCCTGACAGATGTGATTGAGGAGGTGAGGCAGTCAATCCATGAGGACATCGACGGAGCAGAGTTGGTCCACAGTCTTCTCAATGCCTCGTGGCTGCAGTCATTGCTTCAGGTCTGAACACAACACAAAGTGGAAATACTTTTGCAGTTAGACTTGAATAACTAACTGAAGCAATGTGAAAGAATAGCAAATCTAGGCTGAGAAAAGAGGTGAAGATTTGTGAGTAATAATATGGCATCATGCTGAGAAAGAGCACCACAGCTACACTGTTTGCTTTGAGAGTGCTGAAAAACACTGCCAAAAACAACAGTATAAAGTCAGAAGGAGTTGCATGTTTGTGGATGTACTAGAAGCCTATGACAGGGTGTCAAGAGAAGAGTTTTGTTATTGCATGAGCATGTCTTGAGTGTCAGAGAAGTATGTGTTGGTGGTGCAGGATATGTAAAAGAAAAATGTGATAGTGGTGAGATGTCAAGTGGGAGTGACAAGTACATTCAGGGTGGACATACGATCATCAAGGATCAGCTCTGGGGCCTTCCTTGTTTGCAATGGTGATGGACAGGGTGACAGATGATATCAGACAGGAGTGTTTATGGATGATGATGTTTGCAGATGACATTATGATCTGGAGTGAGAGTAGGGAGCAGGTTGAGACAAGCCTGGAGTGGTGCAGGTACACTCTGGAGAGAAGGGGAATGAAAGTCAGTTGGAGAAAGTGTGTGTGAATGAGGGTGAGCATAGTGGAATGTTGAGATTACCAGAGCTAGAGGGAATGAATTTGCATGTTAGCTCTTGTTGATCTTGTTGTTCATAGTGACGAATGGATACAGGAACATCTCCAAGTCACTGAATATGTCTTGGATTTCATTTACATTAATCATGAAGAAATACAGTACTTTGTTCTTACAAACTATTTCACTACTCCCTGAAAATACTGTTAATGTCTTTCCCTTTGTTGTATTTATTGTTGGACAACACATTTCAGGTTTATGAGTGCCTTCAGAAATTCCTGATTGATGGTCCAACACCAGCTTTGAGCTACGGTTCAGGGTTGTGTTTTCAGGTTACCTTCACATTTGATTAAATTACAAAATTACATTCATTGAATGGAGTAAGTTACATGTATTTAAATAGTCCATGTGTGTTGTTTGCATAGTTGCTGATAGATATCAGAGGATTAACCTGCTGCTCCGAAGAAGCCAAGGAGCTTGACCGTCTCCTCCGACAACCACATCTGCAGGTGAGTAATGAAAAAATAAATAAATAAATAAAAGTCACCTGATAAGGATTTCATGTTGCTTTAACAAGATATAGCAATTAACAAAAGAAAAAAAAGAAGAAGTCCTAGGCAGGCCCTGAGGCCAGTTCGTTCCAGTGCTTATCTCCAGATTCCATAAAGTCAAGTGTATGAGCGTCTAAGACTCCAGGTTAATTCCCCAGCCGAGGCGAGTACCCATTCACAGAACTCCTGGACTGCTGCTTGCTTTGTGAGATGGCCAGTGTGACTGTTTTGTCTGTGTTTGAGTCTGTTCATACAGAGCATACACATAAATAAGTGATGCTTGGATCATTTTTATTCCAAATGCAAAATGTTTCCTACAGAAAATAACCACAGCTGTTACACATTAAGGCTATTTTTGTAGTGTAGAAATAAAAAAAAATAGCATAAAGACATTGGTCATATTGGACAATGTCTGTGCAAGTGACGAGGTTTTACCCACAGACTGGACAAACCCTCTGTGAAGTCACCCATAGGTTTTCTGAAGAGCAGTTTTGAAAATGAACTGGTGCAGATGCGACTGTTGTAATCTTGGCACTGCCTGTCTCCCAGCCAAACCATAAGTGGATAAAAGTGTTGAGCATAGACAAGACTGTGCACTGTTGGAATGAATGACGCCTGTACGCACTAACCTATCTCCAAGTTACCCCACCTAACGAACTAAATAACCTTCATTCAGGTGTTTGATTCATGTATTTTTCTATGGACTGTGTTTTCGTACCAGGTGGTAGGGGGTGGATATTAAAAACTATGACCAACACTTTGTCTCCAAAAACATGATAATCACTGCAGCTAACATTACCAAGCCATCGATACCTGCTAATTAGGGGTAATGGCACTAATGTATAGATAGCACAGAATTTTGAAATAAAATGCTCAAAAAAGTTGTCAGTATTGCTAGCTGCTGTATTGACAACACTCTGCCTGTGTCCCAATTCAGCAGCTGCATGCTTCTAAGACTGCAATCGTAGGCCGCTTACATCATAAGTGGTGTGGCTAGGCTATCCCGTTTCAAACGTTGCTTGGAAAGTGGCCAACTTGTGCAGCCTTCTTTCTCCCAAAGGATAAAACAGGTGTATCCTACATGGCCCAAAGAATCCCATGAATCACTGTACATTTTTTAATACAAAATGATTGGTAAATAAGTAATAATAAAAAGTACCACCTTTTGGGATCCGTATGTACATTTGTGAATATGTTATGTATGTATGTATGTATTTATAAGTAAGGTATAAATAAGTAGGATTACTAAACTACAGGTTATACCCACTATGCTAGCCTGTCTCGTGCAGCTATCAAGGTTGCCAGGTAGCAGGGCATCATGGCTTGGAAAGGTAATGTCCATAACAGAAGACCATCAAATCACACCAGTAGACCTGTGATCCTCCCCAAACCACCCTGATGTCTTGATATTATCGCTCTATGTGCTGCAGACTGGTTGTTTGCGGGCCTTCTTTTGGCCTGGTCCCGGTAGCATGGCCTTTCACAGTGTAGCAACTTAGCAATGGATCGTGCTTGGGAAAACACACCATGTTACCAAAAAAAGATGACATGGTCTTAGTTTACTGGCTAGTGTTCATGTCTCAAGCATGTGCATCTACAAAACTTGGCAGATTTTCATGCAAACATGGTTAAAAGGTTTTGGTAGTTGCAAACTGTCTGAATAAGATACCCAATTCTGACAGGTTTCGCTCATTTGCCTCACAACAAGTCTTGGGTTGTATTCCACCAGAACCTACTTTTTGTGTAATTATGTTCTGCATGTCTACAAGGGTTTCTGCCAACCATCAGGCCATGCACTTTAGTTTCATCTCCAAACAGGGGTTGTTGACAGGATTGGTTCTCCAGCCATTGTCAAAACCTTCACCCTGTTGGAATGAAACCATGCCATGCCTTCATGGGGTTTGTTTGTGATTTAAAAAAAAAGTCTTTGGTTTGCATGTCATCTCACTGTCCTGTCCACGAGCCATGCAGCAAGGTATTGTAATCATTCAAATAATTCTGACACAGCTGAGCAGATGTTCTCCAAACTTGGTTGGGATGCTCCCTGGGAAAGTGTCTCTAGATTAACGGTTAGAACAGATTGGGGCGATAAGAGCATTTTCTAGGTTTTCTCTGCAGCCAACAGGGCTTGACAGACAGTAACACTTATACCAATCAGTAAATCACTTGTAATCCAATGGTATACATGATGTCATGATTATGTCACTAAAACCTCATGGAATTCTGTCGCTATAGTCAGAAAAACACATTTCTTAGATCTATGCAGCCAGTACAGTTAGATTAACAGCGCCACACTTGCTGTATCTTGAAATGACTATTATACTGTTGCAGCGCAGTTTTACGTGCACACATGGGGTATTCATCGGCTTTCATTCTTACTCGTTTTCTAGGCCCTTCTGTCGGCTCATGATTCAGTGGCCCAGAAGGACTATGAGCCAGTGCTGCCGCCAATGCCAGATGACCTGCCAGATGATGAGGAGGCCACCAGGATTGTCTGCCTGGTCAAGAACAAACAGCCTCTGGTGAGGTGGACAGCTAACATTTGTTACATTGAGTAGCTTTTTTCAAGAAGAAAAAGAAAGAAAGAAAGAAGACAGAGTTTGCAGCCCTTTCCGCTGACCTTAGCAGGGCAAGCGTAGGATTAATGGAGACAATCAGTCAGCTGGTCTCCAAAAATCTGTACATAACTCCATAAAAGCTCCAGTGTGTTCAGCTCTGAAATTCCAGCTTCTGATAGATACGGGCGACGACCAGTGAACCTTTTATTTTGTGCCATGGTGACGTCATTTAGCATGTAAAATGACCATAACATAATATACAGTTACAGCTGCGTGTGAAGTGTTATTTCCAAATGCAGACGGCTGTTGCTTGCAATAAACAGTAATAATGATCTTTGTGATGGGCCCATGCAGTGGTGGGCACAGTTCCGATAATCCGATAACCGATAATTATTGAAGCTAATGTTTTCATTATCAGATTATCTTTTCAGATAACTTTAAGAACCATTATCAGACTAATTATCTTCCAATAAATTTTTGTCCGATAATTTTTAGACTGTTAACGTGGTAAACAAAGCTGAACAACTACAAACATTTCTAAAATTTAAAATCAGTTGAGCACCTACCTGTTAAATGTTTCATAGCAGGAGGAGTAGCAGAAGGAGAGCTGCTTCTATAAGAAACCGTTCTATCCTCTGCAATCAAAGGATAACTGGTCACAAAAAAAAACTTATTTCTTTTAACCCCATACTGATACACAGGCAATATCACCCAAGTCATCCAGAGACATACATTTTTAACTTATGGTTCAAATTTTAACCAAACTAATTTCAGACAAGTTATTTAAAATTAACGTCATGTCTGAAGTTTTATAAAGTGAAAATATCAGATATATGTTTTAGTTTTAAAGTAATGCACTAATTTTTAAGGTTTTAGTATGGACATGCTGTGCCAAGTGCATTATGGGTAGGATAGGGTAATCTCAGTATGTTTACGACAGGAGAAATGCATTTCACACACTCTGATCAGGCTCCACGGACAACAGCATTAAACTCTAGTGCCTAAAACTCTTGTGAATATATTCTCTGGGTTTATAGATGTTGTTATTGTGTTTGGGTTTATTAAATTCCACTTATCTTAAATGTAGCAGACACGGATTATCTTGAATTTTGTTTTGGCAAGTTTTCATGGTCTCTACTGCCATCTGCTGGCCAGTAGTGTTCATGGCAGTATTCGCCCTGAAGCTGGGCTGATATTTTCATTCACTGTACTCGGTTCCAGCTTAAGATGGATGACAGAACCGCACAGTGTAAAGTTCAGAGCACACGATTTATGTTCTCACACACATTGTACATTCAAAAGCTACACGCCGTCGGACTCGTTTCCAGAAGTACGTGAACAGAAGCTTTTTTTTCAAATTTAATTTACATTTCTTATTTTTTACAAAAACTCTCGATGGGAGACATCAAAGTTAAAAAAAAACATTACAATACAGGTCTGTGGTGTTTGCACGTGCACAGTGCGAGAGGTCGGATGCTTGTAGCACTTGAGCAGCGGGAAACCCTTACAACGGCCGACCAGAATATCAAATAGGTTTGATTTTCATCTGATGTTAAACGCAGCTCGTTACTCAATGTATACTAAACGATGCAGGACGCGCGATTAACCTGAAACTCGGTGCGATATAAAAAATTCTTGCACGAATGAAAAATCAGCTGAAAAAGGGCCAAAACTCGCACAGTGTAAACCCAGCTTAAGTACTGAACGTCTGGCACCAGTAGATCATGGCAGTGTTCTATTTATTTTTGACACCGGTTATATCAGACGGTTATCTAATTACAACTTGGCTTTTTTTACAATTAAAAATATGGAATATTTTACAAAAGCACATTTATCTGTAAACACCAGCACATGACACACCTCACATTAATGTGTTGGTTTACATAATAAATGAGTCAACTAATCAGTGTTAGCGGAGGCACATTTTACCCAGAATCCTTTGCACTCTGTCTTTGTTTGTTACAAAACTTCAGAATTAGTGCATTATTCAACATTAAAAGATATATGTTATGTTTTAACTTTGTACAAATTACAGAATTGACATTAATGGAGTTATTCTATCAGTATTCATTTTATTTATACACAAAACCATAAGTCAGCACTGCTTTATTTTCCAAGACCTCTGCTTGATGGCACCGTTGTGATTGAGTAGGGAGTTGAGCTTTGTGGCTCCTCTCAGCTGTGTCTGTGCTGGAAGCTATGTAGTAAACAGGAGCTGGGAGCAGAGAGCAGGAAGCACAAAGACAGAAGTGCTGGCTCATTGTTTGGGTCTGTTGTTGCTTTTGATGCTACCAGAAGCGATTGTGGTGTTAAAACTCAAAATCAGCTTGTTAGTAGTTGCAAGTGTACCAGAGACAATACTGGAATTTATCGGTTATCTATAACTTCCGATGCATTTTTAGGTGGTTTATCGGTTTAGCTTTATAAAAGATAACTTTTCAGTTATCTGATTATCTGTTATCAAAGTTAATTTTTTGGTTATCTGTGCCCACCACTGGGCCCATGTAATCAGTTTTGGGACATTATTATAACAGAAAATAGACATCAGTCTGTGTATGCTCAGTACAGTTCCTGAAATGACACAAAGGCTCAGGGTTTCCCAGTTGTTTCAGCAGCACAAGTGAAATTTTATTCACCTCAGTTTTGCAGAAATGTAAGATGAAGTTATTTCGGAACCTGTGCAGACCTTGTCGCGGTATCTGCAGGACTAGATACCGCTAGCATTCCTTTGTATCTACATTTATTGTGTATTTTGGATGCAGGAACACTTGGATTGTTCTTAATCTTTTGAAAACACATTTATTTCAGGGGCATGTTGGCCTCAGTGTTGGAAAAGCAGCCCTGTGATTCAAGCTGCAACTAATGATTATTTTTGTAATTGATTAGTCTATTGATTATTGTTTTCAGTTAATCTTTGTCTGCAGTACAGGATGGGATCCAGCTTTGAGTCTTCATGCTTACCTAGTCCATCTACTCCCACACTTCAGTCTTATTGGTCATGAAGTCCAAATACATTTTTATTTACATGTTGAAATACATCACATCACGGAAACTACTGTAAAGTCACTTATATCACTGATTAGCATCCAAGTCTCACAAGGACACAGTAAGACAGGAAATACCAGGACCTTAAAGACGTGGACTTCATTGTCCTGGAACAATATCGCATTGCCAAACACATCTGTCGAGTGACCTCATGGCTCCATACGTTCTTCTGAAGCATCTCCCAGTCTCACAGAAATGAACTTCATTTCTCCAATCACAGCCACATCAGCCTGTAACTTCTTCTGGGTTGTCTGGGTGTCTTGGTTGCTTTCCTCACTCTTCTCCTTCTTGCACAGTCACTCAGTTTTTGGAAACTATGTACTCCATGCAGATTTACCATAGAGTGCCACACTGTTTGTATTTCTTCTTAATTGATGTACATAAAGTTCAAGACATATTCAGTGACTTGGAAATGTTCATGTATCCATCCCCTGACTTGTCTGAAGAAAACTGGCAATAAAACTGATTATTTACAGGTTATTATATTATACCAAAGCATTCCATTACTTATGCAACCCATCAGCTATATTTTTTAATTAATTTATATGAAATTGTAGAGATTTGCTTTGAGTTTAAGAAAGAGTTTAAGAAAGATCATTTAGAAATTTTTATTATTGACAAGCCTGGTTTACTTTTTGTATTTGAAATGGCATGAACAAATTAAAATGCGTGAAATACCAAGGGGGGCCGAATACTTTTGCAAGCCAATGTAGTCAGGCCCAAAAGTAGTTTTCTTTTGACAAGTTAAGGGATGGATACATGAACATTTTTAAGTCACAGAATTTGTCTTGGAATTCATTTACATCACTCTTTAACAAATACAAAAAGGATGGTACTATACAGTAAAACTGTCTGGAGAAGGCAGTTTTCAGAAACTGAGTGATCATGCAAGACTGAGACAAGTGAGAGAAGCCACCAAGACATCCACACAATTCTGAAGGTGTTACACTACCAGTCAAATATTTGGACACACTTTCCCATTGAATTGAAGAGGAAAGTGTTGGGAAAGTGAATGCACAGACCCACGTTAGGGGGCGTAAATGAGCAGTCAATAGGAATTCCAATAAATAACCATTTATTATGCAAAAGTGCAAACAGATTATGAATATTCCAATTAATAGTCCAATTAATAACAAAATGGTGACACGTGGGCAGGACCGAGGGTAGGAAACGCCTAGCCAGAGAAGTGCCGGAAACGACGAAGTCCCACCGCCAGCCAGAGGCCTGCAATACACCAGAGCCGCCAAGTCCTGGTCCCCCAGGTGGCCACCGCTCGAAGCTGTCGGACCGGTACTGCTGGCAGGAGCAAAAACAGATTAGGTGGGTGTGTGTACACCCAGCAAACAGTCAGCAAATCACAGAAATCCTCCTGAAGGAATAAATCCAGATACTCCCAGAGTGCAGAGGAAAACTGGAGAATGTGCAGTGTCAATGGTTATACTCAGTAAGTCAGAAGTGAGGAGTGGAGACGCCAACTCCTCCAAACTTCCCACAAACTTGGGTACAAGCTGCAAGTATAAGTCACAACTGCAAAGACTTCAGTAACAATGAATGTGCGTATGGCATAGAACGGCTGTGTAGGTTTACCTGTGTGGTAAGCTGATAACTCGGCAGAGTTATGGTGTCCTTCCCAGGCTTTTATGGATGGTGATGATGAATGATGACAATCAGCTGACAGCCAACGAGCGCACCTGGTGACGTCAGAGAGGCCAACTGGCCCGTGCACCCTCTAAAGCCGCATTCACACTGGGCGCGATCAGACGCTACAAATTCGCGTGGGTCGCCAGGCGACGGACGCGCCTCCTTCGCCCGGTGTGTCGCTCTGCTTGGGTGGACTTTCACTGCGAAAATTCGCCCCGGTGCGTCATCAAATAGGAGGAGCTTCCATTCCGCTCGCCGGCTCCGGTTGTCAGTCACGCTAACATGACGGACCTTGATCACACGGAGTGAGTTGCTGTGGAAAGCTCCCAATACAGAGAGTATCATTATTTGCTGCAGGAGCTGTGTCTGGGTGACGGCCGCTTTCAGCGGTCCTTCCACCTCTGTGGGACCCAGTTTGAGGATCAACTGTCCCGTTCGAGCACGCACGTGTAAACAATTAAAAAAAAAAAGAAACTCCGCTGCTTGCTGCAGCTGGCTCTTCCCCCAAAAAACTCTGTCATAATTGTGTTTAGAAACCAGTCACCATTTGTTTTATTATACATCTGTGTAGTTAATTAATAAAATATTCTCTACAGACGATTCGCTCGCGCGCGCACGGAAAATAAAAAAGAAAAGGAAAAAGCTCCGCTCCCGCTGCTGCAAGTAGGGCTGCTGCTCGCTCCAAAAACTCTGTCATAATTGTCTTTAGAAACCAGTCACCATTTGCTTTATTATACAGCTGTGTAGTTAATAAGTAAAATAATCTCCAGGACGATTCACGCGCACGTAAAATAAAAAAAATAAACTCTGCTCCCCGCTGCTGTGGTGCTGCTGTTCGTTCCAAAAACTCTGTCATGATTGTGAAATAAAGGACAAAAGAGACATAAGTCCTGCTCACAGGCTGCTACCAGATACAGGACATGTTCACATCAGTCAAACTCCAGACATCTCCACGTCACTACATATTCAGTCCCTGATTGGTCATCGCGGTGCGACGAGACGAAAAAGTTCAGATTTTTTAACTTGAGGAGGAGGGCAACGCGACGTGATGCGACGCAATATTGCGCCACAAACGCGCAAAACGCTCAAAATCGCTTCACTCGCGTCGCTTCACTCACGTCCATCGCCTTGCGCTGCATGGTTTGGCGCCAAAACGCATCTTTACATAGGGATTACATGGCAACCTGTGGCTGCAGTCGCTCGCGTCACGCCCGGTGTGAACGCAGCATAAGGGCCAAAAAGTGCCAGTGTGGCAGGGCGCCATCTGATGGTGGGCCAGCAGTACCTCCTCTTCAGCGGCCCACATAACAGAAAGTGTGTAAAGTAAAAGTAAAGTGTACTGAATTCATAAAGCACATTTAAACACAGTGTCCGCTGACCAAAATGCTGTACAAAAAGTAAATAAAATAGTAAAACAACCAAAAACATAATTGGATCATAAACACAATAATATTAATAAAAAGAACAGCAAGGGACAAACACAAAGTCACAGGATAGCACCGGAAATGAAAAGATTAGAGGGCTGGATGTTGGGAAGGTGTCGTAGCACGGACCCACAACAGGGGGCGCAAATGAACGGACAATGAGTAAGCCAAAAGGTAACAATTTAATGTTGTGATATTACACAACGAAACGTGTCTTAATGTTCACAGTCAATAAACACCAGGTGACGTGTGGGCAGGCTCGAAGATAGAAGACGCCCGACGAGAGAGAAGCTGCGTCCCACACGGCCTCCACCACCAACGGCCTGAAGAACACCGGAGCCGCCAAGTCCCGAGTCCCCAGGTGGCCTCTGTCTTCGGCTGTCGACCCTGGTACTGCTGGCAGAAAACAGAAAGATAATGTGTGAGTGTGAGTCCGCACACTCAGTAATTAACAGTCCAGACACCGTTAGGAGGGAGCACCTCCACCTCCAAATCACACACACTCGTGCAGCTCCTGATCAACCACTTATCTGGGACGGGGTGCGAGGTGAAGCCGTCACTGTCACACCAAAATGCCAATCCTCCAGACAAGGAAAGCACCAGGAATACGGCTGCAACAGAAGTTCAGATTACTTTTCAACGTATAAGTCAGCAGAGAAAATTACCTTAGTACTGGTAGTCGATTTCTCGGCGGGGAGGTGGAGTTGCAGTCCGGCTTATATGGTGGTGTAGATGAGTGACAGCTGGAGTAATGAGTGACAGCTGTCACCTCCTCTGGGTCTGGCGCCCTCTTGTGCTTGGAGCCCGCACTCCAAGCAGGGCGCCCTCTGGTGGTAGTGGGCCAGCAGTACCTCCTCTTCAGCGGCCCACACAACACTGGAAAGACCAAAGAATACAAATGGGTTTTGATCCTAGATTTTAAGGCAGAAATGGAGAGGTCACACCTGACATCTGGAGGCAACTGGTTCCACAGTTGTGGGGCAACGGCCACAAAAGCTCTGCCACCTCGCTGTTTGAGCCGTGACTGCAGCACTTGGAGAAGACCTTTGCCAGAGCATCTGAGGCAAGGTCAGAAATATAGACCGGAGCCAGTCCAGGAAGAGCCTTAAAAACAATTAATATAACCTTAAACTTAATTCTAAAAATAACAGGGAGCCAGTGTAAGGAGGCCAGGACTGAGGTGATATGTTCCCACTTCCTACCACCAGTCTCACAGCGGTATTTTGGAAAATCTCAGACACGTGAGTAGAGACTGAGGGTGGCCAAGGTGGAGAGAGTTGCAGTAATCCAACCGTGATGTAATAAAAGCATGGATTACTTTCTCTAGATCATTAAATGATAATAAAAATTTCAAACGAGAGAGAATTCTTAACTGATAAAAGCTTTTCTTAATGACAGAGATTATCTGTCTGTCAAAACAGAGCTCCGAGTCAAGAATGACACCCAAGTTTCTCGCATAAGGCCAGACAGAAACCACTGATCGCTACAAAACAGATCAGTGCAGAAACCACTGATCTGTACAAAACAAAAATGTGTCACAGGACTGCTCATTTATAGAGCAGTTTTTGAAGAAAAAAAAAAGGTGTTTTTTTTAACCTCAAAATTTCTGATTACTGTTAAAAAAAAGTTTACAACACTTGTAATTAAAATAGCTAAATAAATAAAAGGTTCTTTAGAAACCTTTCTTCATCTGTAAATTAAAACCATGTGTAACCTTGGAGATTTATTTTTAGACAAATAAAATAACATGGAAATTTGTACATTTTTTAAGTCTGGTAGATTATTCATATCTCATTTCAACCAGAAAAAACAGACACTGTAAATAAATACAAATGTTTATTATAAATGCAACAGGAGATAATGCTGTGTGATTGTAAAGTAGGATTTCTGTGACATAAACCTCATGATGATTTTTTTTTTTTAAATTGAGTCATTGCAACTTGTAATTTCATCAAAATTTGTGATTGCCTTTAATGTTGTGATCAGGACAGAAAAATTTCTAAAATATGAATTTGACTAGTGATTGTGAATGTTTTAAAATTATGCACAATAAGTGGAGAGCTTCTACCTGTGCAAATGTCTTTTGACTTTGATTTCATGGACATTTTTAATGATCCATTAAATTATTGTTAAAATATAAAATGAAACATCTTTTTTTTTTTTTTAAATAACAAAATAGTTGCTGTTTAAAGAGCCTTTTATTTAGAAGCAGGTGATGTTATGCTGGATTCTCTGGACCTGATGAAGGTCTCTTCTGCAGCTTTGACCTCTGTTGTTGCTGAAGACACTTTTCTCCTATTTTGAGGAATTTTGAATTCGTGAAATACCTGTGTACAGACACAAGAGAAATTTAAATTTATGTTAATTCTGAATCCCAACACAAAATTTTGATTGGAAATGTCCGTAAACCAAATAATAAAAAATGTCTGGCCTAACCTCCGTTTTATCACTGTTTAACCGGAGGGAGTTATTTGCCATCCAGCCTTTAATATCTTCAAAACAGTCAAGAAGAGACTGTATGGAGTTGGTTAATTTCACGGGGAGGTACAACTGTGTCATCTCCATAAAATGAAAAGAGATGTTATAAAGTGCATCTAGAAAGTATACACACCGCTTTACCTTTTACACATTTTGTTATGTTACAGCCTTATTTTCAGATCTTTTCAATCAGATTGAGGTCTGGGTTCTGGCTGGGCCACTCGAGGACATTCACAGAGTCATCCTGAAGCCACTCCTTTGATATCTTGGCTGTGTGCTTAGGGTCATTGTCCTGCTGAAAGATGAACCGTCACCCCAGTCTGAGGTCAAGAGTGTTCTGGAGCAGGTTTTCATCCAGGATGTCTCTGTACATTGCTGCATTCATCTTTCCCTCAGTCCTGACTAGTCTCCCAGTTGCTGCCGCTGAAAAACATCCTCACAGCATGATGCTGCCATGACCATGCTTCACTGTAGGGATGGTGCCTGGTTTCCACCAAACACGACACCTGGCATTCATGCCAAAGAGTTCAATCTTTTTTCACATCAGACTTGTTTCTCATGGTCTGAGAGTCCTTCAGGTGCTTTTTGGCAAACTCCAGGTGGGCTGCCATGTGCCTTTTACTAAGGAGTGGCTTCCGTCTGGCCATTCTGCCATACAGGCCTGATTGGTGGATTGCTGCAGAGATGGTTGTCCTTGTGCAAGGTTCTTCTCTCTCCACAGAGGAATGCTGAAGCTCTGACAGCGTGACCATTGGGTTCTTGATCACCTCCCTGACTAAGGCCCTTCTCCCCCAATCGCTCAGTTTAGACAGGTGGTCAGCTCTAGGAAAAGTCCTGGTGGATCCCAGCTTCTTCCATTTATGGATGATGGAGGCCACTGTGCTCATTAGGACCTTCAAAGCAGCAAAAATGTTTCTGTACCCTTCCCCAGATAGGCGCCTTGAGACAATCCTGTCTCGGAGGTCTACAGACAATTCCTTTGACTTCATCCTTGGTTTGTGCTCTAACTGTGGGACCTTATATGTCGACATATGTGTGCCTTTCCAAATCCTGTCCAATCCACTGAATTTACCCCAGGTGGACTCTCATTAAGCTGTAGAAACATCTCAAGGATGATCAGTGGAAACAAGACGTACCTGAGCTCAATTTTGAGCTTCATGGCAAAGGCTGTGAATACTTATGTTCATGTGATTTCTTAGTGTTTGTAGGTTTAATAAATTTGCAAAATTAAAAAAAAAAATACTTTATCACATTGTCATTATGGGGTATTGTTCATAGAATTTTGAGGGGGGAAAAAAATGAATTTCATCTATTTTGAAATAAGGCTGCAACATAACAAAATGTGGAAAAATGCTTTCTGGAAGCACTGTACTTTCTGATGATGTCCCCAAATGGGAGCGAAGAGGACTGGACCCAAGATGGACCCCTGAGGGACTCTATAGGAGATGGGAGCAGAAGATGAGGAAAACTGACCAATAGACACAGAAAGTATCCTATGTTTCAGATAAGACCACAACCAGAGTAGCACTGTCCCTGTAATGCCATCCCAGTATTCAAGGCATTTGAGGTAATCTTGCGATCTGCAGTGTCAAATGCGGCGCTAAGGGCCAATAAAATCAGGACAGTGTTATCACCAGAATATAAAGGGAGTAGCAGATAATTTTTTATTTTCAGCAGGGCTCTCTCAGTACTGTGGAGGGTCTTAAACATCGATTTCTATTTAATCCACTAGATGGCGGATGCAGCCTGTGAGCTGTTGCCAGAGCGCCGCCATCTTGCTTAGCCTTATTATGCATCATCAAGCATTAGATTAAATAAAAATGATAGAATATTTGCTGACTTAAACTTGGGTTAAAGTGATCTGAAAATGCTGTTTTGTGCAGCATTCAGGTGCTGTTACAAGCTGACAAAGGAGTATCAGCTGGTTAAATAAATAAAAAATAAGAATAATAAATTGTGGAGTGAGCTTTCATAAGTGTGTATTATATGTAATATAAATGATGAGGGTAAATGACTAAAATTGCTGAATAAAGGTTAGAAAATGATTTATTTTTTGTGTCTATCTGTATTCTGTAGTGACTTCCGTTTTACTGCCTGAATGCTTTGTCGTGATAAATATCTCACCATTCGTTTAGTGATTCAATGAGAAGTCTCACTTTCATAAGTCTCAATTTATCCCTTTTTAATTAGCTTCTGTTTTTTTTTTTTTTTTCTTCACATCAGTTTTTCCATCCTGAGATATTCTGTAAGTGCAAATTCATAGAATGGAAATGTTTTTTCTCCCAATTTGTTGGGTCAAATGACAGTCGCTTTGACATTTTATATTCTACTAATATAAGAATAAACACAAATGAGATTAATTTCTCTGTGATATACTCCATATTCCAGTACAGTGTTTTCAGATTTCTTTCAATTTGGTCCAGAAATTATTGAATAATTTTACTTTCACCCTGGCTGGCATCGCTGTTTTATTTATATTATTTAATATTTTCGTGGAGAAGCAGCCCCGCAGGTGTGTTAAGAGCAGTCTTTAATATTAAAATCTTTAATATGATGCGAGCGTGCTAAGCTCTTACTTTCACCCCTGATTATTTCCCATCTTCAACTTCATAATGAAATTAAATAAGGATCTGGTGTTGTGGCAGACATAATGTGTTTGACAAACTGATGGTATTATTTTCTATCTGGACTGAGACTAACAAATGTATTTAAGCCTACTATATAAAAAGTCTGACCTTCTGTATTTGTTTTGACAAATATTGTCTGTACAAATGTGGGACTGAGTTTGAATAAATGTAACAGACGGAAACTGCAGATTTATGGTGAAACTCTCTTATAAACACTGATCATACCCACATTGATTTCTATTTATGTCTGGTTGTCAGACACTAACCAAGATGGTGATGCTCTAGCAACTGCCAGCGAATGAGCAGATCGCTGCGGTCCTCCATCTAATGAGTAAATAGAAATCGATGGTCCTAAAGCTGGACTGAAAAGGATCAGGAAGGGATGCAGCTGTGACTAAACATTTTTTTTTCAACACCTTGGAAATGAAGGGAAGCTTAGAAATCGTTTATTTAGGCATTTAGCTTCCAGGTTGTGTCTGGACAACTGCATGCTTGAAACATGCAGCGACGGTATTGGATGAAAGACATGAATTTAGAATGACTTGAATGCTGGAGCCAACCACATCAAAAGTGTGTCCAAACTTTTGACTTAATGTGTCGGCTTCTGTGCCTGCGATTGGAGAAACTGTGCATATTGTGAATGTTGCCTGTTGCATCACCATTCATACAGCTTCATGTTGGAAGTGGCACAGAGAAGGATTTTTATGAAAAAGAAGACATGCAGCCTCAGCTACAGTTTGCCAGAAGGCACATAGGAGACTCAAGTTGAGATTTTATCCATTTTCTTGACTGAAAATATATCTTTCTGCCACTCCACCAGTTGGGGAAAGTTAAAAAGCCCGTTTTTGCTTTGCTATTCCTGGATATAGAATTTTTGCATGAAGCTACAACAAATAACAAACCGCCAGAAAATGCTCTGAATACATTCACTGTGTCATTCAAGACAAGCTTTTCATTGCAGGTATTCAATCTTTTAAGTCCATTTTTCACTGGTGCTGTATCCAATGCAGATGTTGTAACTGTTCTCTCTACCTGTCTTTGAGTTACTGTGTTGTCTCACAGCTGTGTAACCAACGAAGAGTTGAGCAACGGCAGACCATTGCATCCCCCCCATGTGACAAAATGTCTGGACGGGGGATTCTCATTCACAGGGACACCTTGCGGTGTTTGACTCAAGGGAAGTTGATCAAAGGTGGCTCTTTTGGAATTCAGGGCCCCAGTGTGGGGTGTCCAAACCTGATGGTCCATGAGCCATCATGGGGAAATGGATGGAGTGGCAGCTGCCCTTCACTTGGGCCCGCAGCTAGTCCAAACCCTCTGCCTCAGTTTGAACCCACGAGTAACTGTCGAATGTGCTCTAGCAAGTGTAGAGTTTATTCCAACTTGTTGTGGGAGCAAAATCTTAACCGCTCTGCCCCTTCAGTCTACAGTTCTGTTTTGATTAGTAAGAAAATCTCTTTTGGTTTGTCATCATATGTTTTTGTCTTCATATATACCTTATCACATCTACTCTGAATATGCCATGGAATGCTAAATTATGTTTCTAACCCCTCTCACTGCATGTGGAGATAATATCACTGAAGAGCTCAGAGATGAACATGACATTGAAACACAGCTATCCATAGAAGCCACTTCCCTGGGCCGTCTTCACACTCGACCTACCTACCAACAATGGACGATGTCTCCACCGTGTGCCAACATGTCATACTATTCCAATGTCAAAGACTACTGCCAGCCACGCACATCTCCCTCACCTCGAAGTAAAAGCCCTCACATCCGCACGGCACCACCCAGTCCCATGTACCCTCGGGGTGTGATGGACATCCTTCAGGTGACTCCTGTGGAGCTTGCCAAGCAGGAGAATCTATATGAGCTTAGATCTGCTGTACATCTGGCAGCCACCTCCATGACAAATAATACCAACAACATTAAGCTCCTAGGGGAAAAGATGGCAGTTGCCACAGAACGGATATCGGAGACCATGCAGGACAATTCACAGGCACTGGTCCTCCTCTCCCAGGTGGTGGACAAGTTGCAGTTGCTCCTGGTGGCCAACAGAACAGAGACAAACTCATCAAGTGGCTTGACAAATGCCACAGTTGCCAAACAAAACCCATCTGAAGGTGATGGAAGTTGCATGAACCAAACTCAGAAGAACTATGGGCAGCATTCCCCGCTGACCCACCAGTTTAGATGTTCTTTCCCTTCTCTTCTTTCATCCTCCTCTTCCTCAAGTTCCATCAGTATGTCCATAGAAGCACCATCCACCTCACAGCAGACCAACTGTCTGTCCGGATCTTCTTGGGATTGATCCAGGACCACCATAAAAACCAAGAATAATCCTTTGCCACCAAAGATACACGTTAACATCAAAACGCAAGCATCCAAACTCCCTCTGCCCAATGGCATCTTAGACGAGTCCCAGGAGACAACCCACTCCATGAAGGGAGACCACTTCAATAAGAAAAAGAAGAAGAAGACAATATCAGCAATGCTGAAAATGTTTAAACAGTGACAAATCACCTTAAAGGGATTTCTTGGTCCATTCAAGAGCTCTCCAAGGGGTAACCAACCATTGAAGAGACATGTGTTAGTTGTTTTTTCTTCTTTTAATGGCATTTCATTTCATTTTCATTCCTTTGATGTGTTCCAGTGGGATAAGGTTCATTCAGTCATTCATATTTCATTCTTTCCTGTTTGCACTTATGTTGTCTTCTCACCATTGACTTCTTCTTGCTCTTGCCTTTCCTTCTAAAGTCAAATGTTAATTTCACAACACTGAACTTCATCTGTTTTCTTTGAGATCACGTCTTGACCTTCTTGTCCCTTGAAACTTTTCATTATTTTACCACCTCTGCCAGGGAAATCATGCTTTCTTCTGCACCTATTTATTAGCTTGTTAGCAGGATTGTTGGCTCACAAAATAATGAACACATTTTCACAAAATGATACATTTTACATTGTTTCCTTTTTAAACTGGGACCTTTTAGTTCTGGTAATGGGGCAACACCAGAAAACTATCAGGTCTAGGTGACTGGTTAGGCTGGATGCAAATGCAGGACTCAGACAACAAGCTCTGTAGGTAAAAGCAGTTTACTGTTGCAGTAAACGGGGTCCAGTACACAGTGAGGCAGTCCAACAAGTGTCAGGCAAACATCAGGCAAAGGCGTGGTCGAGGATACAGGCAGGTAATCATAACACATGTGAGGCAAGCAGGTTGAGAATACAAAACAGAGCTGGAAAGAAGGCACTAGGCACTTCAATCTGGCAAAGGAATAAGGTAAAGAGAGGAGCTTAAATACACCCAGGTGATGAGGTGCTGATTGGAAGCAGATGTGCGTGGAACACACCAGAAAGGGGGTGTAGCCAGAGAAAGGGAAACACCCACCACCAAGAGCCAGCAGAGACAGACAAGAGAGAAAGGGACAGACAGACTCAAACAGGAAAAATCCCAGCAAGAGAACAAACAGAAAGTACCCGAAAAACAAAACAAAGAAATAAAAGCACACCAAACTCAAATCCTGACAGTACCCCCCCCCCCAAGGGCTGACCCCAGATGGCCCAGGAGCCGTAGGATTAACCAAACAAAGATCACAAATAAGACCGGGGTCCAAAATAAAATGAGAGTGAACCCACGGCCGCACCTTGGGGCCGTTGCCCTCCTAGCCAACCAAATATTGGACACCCTGGCCCCGACGGTGTGAAGCAAGCAACTGCCGGATGGAAAACACAGGCCCCCGTCCACCAACTGGGTGGTAGGCGGGGGAACGGCCAGAGGACACAACAGGCTAAACCTAACTGGCTTAATGTGACTAACATGGAAAGTAGGGTGAAAGCACATGGAGCTGGGTAACCGGAGCCGAACAGAAACAGGATTGATGACTGTAGTTACGGAGAAAGAATGAACAAATCTGGGAGCTAATTTACACGGAACCCCACGGAGAGGTAAATGGTGGGTAGACAACCAAACCTTTTGACCAACTGAATAGGTTGGAGATACTGCCTGCTTACGGTCAGCCGCCACCTTGTACAGACCAGACGATTGAGTGAGGGCTCAACGAGTCCGCTCCCAGGTTCACTGGCACTGAATGACCAGACTCGGGGCTGACAGAACCGGGGACCGCAGAACAGTGGGGGAGAACAAGGAAGGTTGATGACCGAACACGACATGAAATGGTGAAAACCCAGAAGATGCAGATGGCAAACTATTGTGTGATAACTCTATCCAAACAACTGTGAAGGCCAGGTGGACAGGTGCTGTGCACATAATATCCTAAAACCTTCTTCCAACTCTTGGCTAAAGCGCTCAGTCAGACCGTTAGCCTGGGGATGGTACCCAGACGTGAGACTGAAGGTGGCCCCAAGGAGACAGCAGAATTCCCTCCAAAATCCCGAAACAAACTGAGGACCTCGGTCGGAGACAATGTCCTGTGGAAAACCGTGGAGACGGAAAACGTGTCAGCATCATTTCAGCTAGTAGAATGCTAGTTCTTTAGAAGACTGTTGTGTGGGCCGCCAGAAGAGGAGGTACTGCTGGCCCACCACCAGAGGGCGCCCTGCCTGAAGTGCGGGCTTCAGGCACGAGAGGGCGCTGCCGCCACGGACACAGCTGGGGGTGACAGCTGTCACTCATTATCTCATGACAGCTGTCACCCATCTACGCTTCATCATACTACTCCATAAAACCCAGACGTCATCTCCACCTCATTGCCGAGATATCATCTACCTGTGAAGGTAATTCTCTGCTAAACTGAAAACACTGACTACTAGTCTGAACTTCTTTGCAGCTGTTTTCCTGTAAGTGTTTCCTTATCTGTGGGATTGGCGTGTGATCAGCGATGGCTTCGCTTCACACTCAAACCAGATAAGTGGTTAACAGGAGCTGCACGAGTGTGTGATTAGAGTACCAGATCCGACAGTCGGGGACGGTGATCACCTGGGAATTCGGGACTTGGCGGCTCCAGTATTCACCAGGTTCGGTGGCGGCGGAAATCGTGTGGTTCCGGCTCTTCTCAGGACAGACGTCTTCTATCCTCGAGCCTGCCCACACGTCACCTTTGTATTGACTGCTATCATATTCTGAGATTGTCTGTATAGTCGTTGTGCACATTCACAACATTAAATTGTTACTTTTTGGCTCATCTATTGACCGTTCATTTGCGCCCCCTGTTGTGGGTCCGTGTCACTACACTTTCCCCAACAAAGACGGCAATTTAGACAGCGACACAAATGGGCACATTCTGGGCAATCTATCAACAACAGTCAGAATTACCATGTGTCCCTTGGAGGAAGGAAGTCCAGTGACGAAATCCAGGGAAATATGAGTCCAAGGCTGTCTAGGAATAGACAGAGGCAGCAATGAACCAGCAGGAGGGTGAGTTGAGGATTTCTGCATGGCACAAATCTGACAGGCATTAACAAACTCGATAACAACCTTGCTCATACGTGGCCACCAAAACCATTGTTGGAGAACAAAGTCTTTTTAATACCAGGATGGCAGGAGAAATGACTACTATGACCCCACTTGATAACTTCCCCCCTAAGGGGGGCCAGAACAAACAATTTATCAGCAGGATAGTCGGTCGGAATGGTTTCTTTCTCTAGCGTGGCCCTTACGCGATATTCTATTTCCCAGGTAATAGCGGAAACAAAGCAGGTGGATGGCAAAATATTGGCTGAATCAACTGGTGTATTGGGGTCATCATACTGCCTAGACAACGCGTCTGGTTTACCATCCTTCGACCCGGGCCAGTAAGTGATTACAAAATTGAACTGACTGAAAAATATTGCCCAACTAGCCTGACGGGTGTTCAACCACTTAGCAGAATGTAAATAAGCCAAATTCTTATGATCAGTATAGCCTAAGAATGGCATCTGTGCCTCCTCGAGCCAGTGTCTCCAATCCTCCAGGGCCACTTTGACCGCGAGCAGTTCCCGGTTGCTGATGCTGTAATTGCGCTCCGGAGCAGACAATCTGTGGGACAGAAAGGCCCATGGATGTAACCGTCTGTCTGCAGGGCACATCTGGGGCAGGATTGCTCTCAAACCAATGTTCAAAGCATCGACCTCTACCACAAACTGAAGTGCGGGGTCAGGAAGGAGTAACATGGGGGCTTCTGTAAACCTTTGCTTTAGGACCCTAAGGGTCTCGTCTCAGTCCACTTGAACGTCCATAATGACGAGGTCACATTGTAAAGTGGAGCAGGTACAGAACTGAAATTTCTGATAAATTTTCAGTAGAAATTTGCAAAGCCCAAGAATTTCTGTACGTCCTTGTGGCTACTAGGCACCGCTCACTCACATACCGCTGCCACCTTGTCGGGGTCCATTTGAATCCTTCCTTACATTACCCCAGAAACGACACGGTAGTTTTGTGAAACTCACACTTCTCCGCCTTGACATACAACTCATTGCACAAGAGGGTTTGTAACACAGCCTGAACATGCTCTGTGAGAGAAGATCAGGATATCATCCAAATATACAAACACAAACTCATTCAAGTATTCCCGCAGAACATCATTGACAAGGTTCTGGAAGAAGGCAGGCAGATTGGTAAGTCTGAAAGGCATCACCAGATATTCATAGTGCCCTGTGGGAGTGTTAAGCGCCATCTCACATTCATCACCCTGCCTAATCCTGACCAAATGATAGGCATTACGAAGATCCAATATCAAAAATATTTTTGCACCCTCTAGTGACTCAAAAGCAGATTTCCACATGGTTCTCATTAATAGTGAGATGGAGTGACTGAGCTCTGTGAGTGATTTGGTCAAGTTCGTGGCCTTCCACTGCCCTGACCACCAGAGGTCGTGAGAGGCAAACAATCTAAGGTGCAGGGACCTGGCGAGAGAGGATAACATCAAATTAGCATCAGAGCCAGAGTCCACAAATGCATGCACCAATTCAATGTTCTGATCAGATTCCAATTTAGCTGAAATTACATTCTGAGATCCCTAGAGAGAAACTGAACTGTGACTTCACCCGTACGGAGGCTCGGGACTTAGCAGAGGCACCCCTGACCGGACAACAAAAAATCAAACGACCTGACTATCCACAATAAAAACAAAGTCTGTCATCCCGTCTCTGCTGTCGTTCCTCCTGAGACAAGTGCGTGCGGCCGAGCTGCATCGGTTCTTCAGTCCCAGGATGTGTGACGTTGACATAAGAGTGGTGGACAGTGATTGCACTCAGGTCCGAGGTGAAAGCGCGCCGGGGCAGGTGATGCGGCTCGTGGTGAGAACGTTCCGCCAGGTGTCAGTCGATCTGGATTGCCAGGGCGATCAACTCGTCCAGATCTTCGGGTAACTCGGTGGTGATATGCTGATCCTGAACCTCTGCTGCCAGCCCCTGAACGAAAATGTCTTGAAGTGCGGTTGGATTCCACTTGGTCTTGGTGGTAAGAATGCGGAAGTCCACAGCGTAATCTGCCACTTGGCGAGTTCCCTGCCTGAGCTCAACAGGAAACATGCCACCTCGCGCCCCGGTGATGTGTGTTGGAATACCTGCTAGAGTGCGGCAGTGAATGCTCAGAGGGAGTAGCAAGATGGCGACTGACGGCTCCACTCCACGGTTGCCCATGCAGTAGCCCAGCCGGACAGGTGAGAGATCATTTATGCTATCTTCGTCTTGTCATGCCCTTCATCACACTGTGTGATGAAGGGCATGACGCCACCCGTCTCTCCGGAGAATTGCTCCGGGTGGGAAAGCTGAGTACAGATGGTGGCCTCCAGTACGGAAACCAAGGAGGCAGCAGGCGGATGTGACAAAGGAGAGCAGGTGTTGCCCTTTGCCAGGTCCGGGCTGGCCTGAATATCAAACTTAGACAGGAGTTGGTCAATTTGCCAACTCATGGAGGTCATGAAGGCGTCCTGTCACTGAGCTAGCTTGCCTAAGCCAGTGCTGAGAGCAGCGAGCCGGTCCTCTTGCTGAGCAAGCTGCCTACTATGGTTACGTACTGCTAGCTGGAAAGGCGTCGAGTCCGCTGCATCCATAGTTGGCCAAATTGATCTATCAGGTCTAGGTGACTGGTTAGGCTGGATGCAAATGCAGGACTCAAGACAACAAACTCTGTAGGTAAAAGCAGTTTACTGTAGCAGTAAACAGGGTCCGGTACACAGTGAGGCAGTCCAACAAGAGTAACAATACCAAAAACATCAGGCAAAGGCGTGGTTGAGGATACAGGCATGTAATCCTAACACACGTGAGGCAGGCAGGTCAAGAATACAATACAGAGCTGGAGAGAAGGCACTAGGCACATCAGTCTGGCAAAGGAATAAGGTAAAGAGAGGAGCTTAAATACACCCAAGTGATGAGGTGCTGATTGGAAGCAGGTGTGCATGGAATGCACCAGAAAGGGGGTGTGGCCAGAGAAAGGGAAACACCCACTACCAAGAGCCAGCAGAGACAGACAAGAAAGAAAGGGACAGACAGACCCAAACAGGAAAAACCCAGCAAGAGAACAAACAGAAAGTACCCGAAAAACAAAACAAAGAAATAAAAGCACACCAAACTCAAATCCTGACAAAAACTTTAAAGTGATTTCTTTACCACTGTGAGAAAATGACTACAAAATGGTGCTGCAATCCAAACCAACAGTTTTCTGGATAAAAAGACAGAACCAGGAAATTGTGAAATATTTTTCATATATTCATCACTGGGAGAAGGGAGGTTGTTTGTCTTAAAACAGGGTGAAACTGTGGAGGCTGTCCTGATAATGAGAACTGAAGTGATGACGTAACAATCCCTTGAAAACTGCTCAGTTGGTTCCATACAAATGGTTGCTATAGGCCCTAGGGGGAACTTTTCTAGTGAGCCAGAACCATCAAGGGGAAAATCACTAAAAATCTCTACATGTGGAAAGATGTAATTATTTTCTGGGTGACTGAGGAATTTTGTGAGCGAACATGAAAAAAATAAGTAACAACATTGTGGTAAGTGTTGCTGTTGGTTCTGCCACTGTGGATGTTTGAGTCCTCTGCTTTACATCTGTACTGCAAAGACTTTCATCCTAAATGCTAATAGTGGAGCAGCTGTAACAGTCGTTCATTTTTGGAAACAAGCAGCAAAATTGGCACACATACTCCTTAGCTATTACTCTTTTGAAAAAAAAGAAAAGAAAAGAAAAAAACGATTGTCACTTGAATTTTCAGTAGGCAGTCAGGTAGGGGTCAAATGAAGAATTACACGAGGGTCAAAATTGAAAGATATTCCAATCATATTGAAAACTATACCACATTATTTGCCTGTTCTCAAAGATTCCAAAAAGTATAGTTTGGAATATCTGTGACTGAATGTTATGGGGTAAAAACAGCAAGAATGGTGACAAAGTTCAATTTCAGTTTGTACAGGGATCAAAAGCTAAAGTTGCTCGAATTTTGGTAAAAAGTAATGCAATAGGGTTTTAAAAAGGAATAGTTGCACCATGTGTTATGCTTGGTTATCATGTTACAGGGTAACATATGTCATGTTACAGAATCCAATGGACGTCCACATTGTTTAATCTTTATTTTGGAGACCAAACATTCAACACAATCAAAGCTGTTCCATTTATTAATCATATTAGCTCAACTTATAAGTTGCACCACTTTTTTTTAACCAAAATTAGAGCAACTTTAACTTTTGACCCTTGTACAAACTGAAATTGAACTTTGTCACCATTCTTGCTGTTTTCACCCCATATCACCATAACATTCAGTCATAGATAGTCCAAACTATACTGTTGTGTGGGCCGCTGAAGAGGAGGTACTGCTGGCCCACCACCACCAGATGGCGCCCTGCTTGGAGTGCGGGCTCCAAGCACGAGAGGGCGTCGGAGCCGCTGGAGGTGACAGCTGTCATCTATCAACACCAGCTGTCACCCATCACCACCACTACAAAGACCGAACTGCAACTCCACCTCCTCGCCGAGAAATCAGCTACCATTCAGGTAATTTTCTCTGCTGACTCAAAACATTGAGTATTAATCTGAACTTCTTTGCAGCCGTTTTCCTGGTGTGTCCTTATCTGTGGGATTGGCGTTTGGTGTGATCAGCGACGGCTTCGCCTCACACCCCAAACCAGATAAGTGCTGAAACAGGAGCTGCACGAGTGTGTGATTGGAGGTGGAGGTGCTCCCTCCTAAATAAACACTGACTGTGGGATTACTGAGTGTGCGAACTCACACTCATCAGGACTGTCTCTGTTTTCTGCCAGCAGTACCAGGTCTGACTGCTGAAGACAGCGGCCACCTGGGGCGCAGGGCTTGGCGGCTCCGGTGTTCTTCAGCTCCGTTGGTGGTGAAGTCTGTGTGGGGATCCGGCTCTTCTCTCGCCAGGCGTCTTCTATCGTCGAGCCTGCCCACACGTCACTTGGTGTATGATTGACAGTCCACCATATTGTTGTCTGTACGTCGTTGTGCGATTCACAACATTAAATTGTTACTTTTGGCTTATCCATTGTCCGTTCATTAACGCCCCCTGTTGTGGGTCCGTGTCACGACACTTTCACAACAGGATTTCTCGGCCAGCGTCATGGATCCAGAGGGGGGTCAACCATCGCTTGAACAGCCAATGGAAGAGCGAGGTGCACAGGCGCCAGCAGGAGGCGTGTTGGGTGAGCTGCAGCACATCTTAACCGCCTTTACCGCTCGGTTGGACTTAGTTACCGAGCAGAGCAGTGTTCTCAATCGTAGGATGGAGGCTCTCACCGCCCAGGTGGAAGCGTGTGCTCAGGGCGCTGCTGCAGCACCTCCTCCTGCTGACCGTGTGCCAGAAACAGACATTCCACTGGTCGTTCAACGAACCCCCCCACCTTCCCCTGAAGCATACATAAGCCCTCCGGAGCCGTACGGAGGCTGTGTGGAGACGTGCACGGACTTCTTGATGCAGTGCTCGCTCGTCTTTTCACAGCGTCCCGTCATGTACGCAGCAGACGCCAGCCGGGTGGCTTATGTGATCAATTTGCTTCGAGGAGAGGCACGCGCCTGGGCTACGGCGCTTTGGGAGCAGAATTCACGGCTCCTAACGGTTTATACTGAGTTTGTGAGGGAGTTCCGACAGGTGTTCGACCACCCTCATAGAGGCGAGACCGCTTCAAGTGTGCTGCTGTCGATACGGCAGGGGCGTCGGAGCGCAGCGAAGTATGCAGTCGACTTCCGCATCGCGGCAGCGCGAGCCGGCTGGAATGCTGTTGCGCTCCGCACCACCTTTGTAAACGGACTGTCTCTGGTCCTTAAGGAGCACCTGGTGGCGAAGGACGAGCTGCGGGATTTAGACGGGCTTATCGACCTGGTTATACGGTTAGACAACCGATTAACGGAACACCAACGGGAGCGAGACGAGGGGCGTGGCCAGGCACAAGCCGTCCCTCTTCCTCCCGGGTCCGAAAGGAAGCCGATTTCCTCACGCTCCACTGCCAGGGCTCTCCACGTGACAACAGCTCCCCCTGCTGACGTTGCTATGGAAACGAGCAGGGCCAAAAAAACGATCAGATCAGAGACAAAGGAGGCTGATCCGTGGAGAGTGTTTTCTCTGCAGCTCTACCGAGCACACACAGAGAGAATGCCCCAAACGGTCAAAACAGCAGCACTCATCCTTAGAGACTGGGCTAAGGGTGGGTCACAACACCCACGTGGGGAAACCCCGACGATCTGCACGAATCCCAGTCACGATCCTGAGTGGGGATCTAACCCTTCATGCCCCAGCACTGGTGGACACGGGGTCGGAGGGAAATCTGCTGGATAGCAGATGGGCAAAGGAGGTTGGGCTCCCTCTAGTGGCCTTACCGTCACCATTGTCGGTGCGGGCGCTAGATGGCACCCTTCTTCCACTGATCACACACCAGACACAGCCAGTGACATTGGTGGTGTCTGGGAATCACAGGAAGGAGATTGTGTTTTATGTAACACCTTCTACCTCCCGAGTAATTTTGGGTTTTCCATGGGTACTAAAACACAATCCCCGGATTGATTGGCCGTCTGGGGCTGTGGTTCAGTGGAGCGAAACCTGCCACCGGGAGTGTTTAGGATCCTCGGTTCCACCCGGTGTGACAGCTAAGGAGGAGGTTTTAGTCCCCCCCAATCTGGCGGCGGTGCCAGCCGAGTACCATGACCTTGCTGACGTCTTCAGCAAGGATCTGGCACTCACGCTGATCACCTGCGGCTCGTCAGGACTCACAGCTGAGGTGCATCTATATGGATTGGAACATGGTGGCATTTAAGACTGGAGTATACAGTGTGTATTTGCCAGAGACTCGACCTTGTGACCAGACGGGTGAGATCGTCGTCTCGGGAGCCATCTCATCATCAGTGGATGCAGAGAACGTCCAGGGTTTGATGCACGGTCTGTGAAAGAGGAGGGGGTGAGGTCTCACGCTCGTCAGCACACTTCCTGAGGTATGTTAGATTTTGTGACTAACATTTATACAGTCAGTAAATGTGGTGTCCCTCACACCTTTTTATATTGAGCTGTATGTTAGTCATGTATCGGCTTCCACTGCAGTGGAGTTTTGTGAACTGGATGTTCCATGCCTGCAGGTTGGGAAGCTGATTAGTAATCAAGCCAGGAAGTGTTTGCTGTTTGTACACCTTTAAGTGTTCTCTCTGTGTGTAGAGTGTGGACTCACATAATGGTTCCTTCTTTCACAGACTCGGTTTGTTGCGGCCACCTGGGGGGTGTCGGCGGGGTCCTTGGGTCCGAACAGCTTCTGGCTCCGGACCGTTAGCGCTGCTGGGAGCGCACCACGCCAGACCGCACTTTCTTTTGTTGTATTTTGTATCACTGTTATGTATTAAATTCAGTTAGCCTTTGTACCGTGCTCTGCTTATTTCATACTGGGTCCTTCAAACGCTGGTCGGTTCTCCGAGCTGCGTCCGACACATAACAGTAGTCTCTGGCCAAACATCACGGACCCAGCGGTAGCAGAGACGGTAACGCGCCAGGAAGGCGGCAGCAGACGTTCAGTAGTTATCCGGATCAGTTGCGGGTGCTCTCCGCCCGGATGGTGCGTGTTTGAGACCCATTACTGAATACTGATTTGTGCTCTCTTGCAGCCGTGTTCCTGTGTTTGTGCCTTATCCGTGGGTCGTGGTGGAGTGTGACTGGCGACGGCTTCGCGTCACGCTCCGACCGGATAAGAGGTTTAAACGGGAGCTGCAAGAGTGTGTCTGTAATGGGTGCACGCGCACGGCGGAGCTCTGTGGCACGGGTCGCTGAGCTTCCTGTGTTCCAGTTGTAGCCCCGTTTCCCCGGATAAAGATAACTACTGCGTCTGTTGTATCAGCTCCGGCGTTATTTAGTTGAGCACATTTTGGTTGTGTGTTGCACACAGCTGCGCATGGAGATGCAGCTCGTTTGTTTTTTGTCACCAAAGGGGGTTTTTCATTTTTAGCACTTTGGCACCCTCTTTTGGTGAGTGAGTCACATTACCGTCAAGCTCTTAAGTTGGAACAGGTGTGTTCCATTTGTTGGAGCTTGACGGTATAAATCACTTATTTGTTTTGTGTTAGTTCATTTTGTGTGGGTGTTTTTTGAGTTGGTTTTTGTGTGGGATTTTATTTTTTGTTTTTCACTATTTAGTGTCTGGGGTCGTGACCCTGCAGTTCTGCCAAAAAAAAAAGAAAAAAAAAAGGGACCCGAGCAACCTTATGTCAGTCTGTTAGTCTTTCTTTTTGTTTTTTTTTTTCAGTTTCACCTCCCAGGGTTTGATGGGACGGTCCCCTGGGGGGTCATGGGGGGGGGGGGGGGGGGGTATTTGGGTTGTTGTTTTTTCTTTCTTTTTTTTTTGTTTTGTTTTTTGTTATGCCCTCTCTTCTCCTCTGACTCCAGCCGTGTGAGCCGTAGTGTCGGCGTTGCTGGAGTGGTGCAGTTAGGTTGTGCTGGGCGTTTCCCAGGTAACCTCTGCACCCGGGAGGGGAGGGGGGGGGTTTGGGGTATTTTCTTTTTGTTCCCTCTCTTCTCCTCTGGCTCCAGCCGTGTGAGCCGTAGTGTCGGCGTTGCTGGAGTGGTGCAGTGTGGTTATGCTGGGCGTTTCCCAGGTAACCTCTGCACCTGGGGGGGGGGTGTTTTCCCCCCAGTTTCCGCCCTCAGGGTTTGACTGTGGTGTCCTCTGGGGGGGAAAGGGCTGTGGGTCCATCTAGCCATAGACGGCCGGGACTGGGTCCGTTGGTCGTGAGGGGAGGCGTCTCCTGGGGTTGATGAGTGGTCCTCTGGGAGGCGCTGGGAGTCCCCGTGGGTGACGTTGGATCCCAGAGGGACCTCGGCTGTGGTTATTACTCCTGGAGCTGGCGGGAAGTCCTCTGGGGGGTGTTGGTCCCTACATGTCGTTTGGGGGGGGGGGGGTTAGCGCTTTTATTTGTAAGCTTAAGTTTGGGGTTTTTCTTTTCTCCTCATCCCGGGGTTTGATAGGACGGTCCCCTGGGGAGGGGGGGGGTGGTTTGGTTGTTTGTGTTTGTCTTTTTTGTTTTATGACTAATGACCGCACATGGTTGGATAAAGGCTGACCGCACAGGTTTAAGAACTCCTGGCCACACCTGTGCTAAGTGACTGACTGAAACAAAGGCAAGGATGCAGCCAGGGGAGAGGACATCAACCATTCTGTTGGAAGACGAATGCAGATGCGGTTTCCAGCCATGGTCCCTGGAGGGGGTGTTTCTCCTGGGCCAGGTTTGTGTGGTCGCCGGGAGGCTTCCCGTGAGGGTGGGGTACTGTTGTATGGCTGGGGGGCCTGGCTGCCTTTTTGTTTCTGTCTTTTGTTTTTCCTTCCAGGTGGCTTGCATTTGGGACTGAGTGGCTGTGTTGCTGAGGTTATCAGGACCTCACCCTGATCACCTGCGGCTCGTCAGGACTCACAGCTGAGGTGCATCTATATGGATTGGAACATGGTGGCATTTAAGACTGGAGTATACAGTGTGTATTTGCCAGAGACTCGACCTTGTGACCAGACGGGTGAGATCGTCGTCTCGGGAGCCATCTCATCATCAGTGGATGCAGAGAACGTCCAGGGTTTGATGCACGGTCTGTGAAAGAGGAGGGGGTGAGGTCTCACGCTCGTCAGCACACATCCTGAGGTACGTTAGATTTTGTGACTAACATTTATACAGTCAGTAAATGTGGTGTCCCTCACACCTTTTTATATTGAGCTGTATGTTAGTCATGTATCGGCTTCCACTGCAGTGGAGTTTTGTGAACTGGATGTTCCATGCCTGCAGGTTGGGAAGCTGATTAGTAATCAAGCCAGGAAGTGTTTGCTGTTTATACACCTTTAAGTGTTCTCTCTGTGTGTAGAGTGTGGACTCACATAATGGTTCCTTCTTTCACAGACTCGGTTTGTTGCGGCCACCTGGGGGGTGTCGGCGGGGTCCTTGGGTCCGAACAGCTTCTGGCTCCGGACCGTTAGCGCTGCTGGGAGCGCCCACGCCAGACCGCACTTTCTTTTGTTGTATTTTGTATCACTGTTATGTATTAAATTCAGTTAGCCTTTGTACCGTGCTCTGCTTATTTCATACTGGGTCCTTCAAACGCTGGTCGGTTCTCCGAGCTGCGTCCGACACATAACACTTATCACCTGGTTCGGATCCGGGAGGGAGACGAGTGGAAGACGGCATTTAACACCCCGTTAGGTCACTTTGAGTACCTGGTCATGCCGTTCGGCCTCACCAATGCGCCCGCGACGTTCCAAGCGTTGGTTAATGACGTCTTGCGGGACTTCCTGCATCGGTTTGTCTTCGTATATATCTAGACGATATACTCATCTTTTCTCCGGATCCTGAGACCCATGTCAAGCATGTACGTCAGGTCCTACAGCGGTTGTTGGAGAACCGGCTGTTTGTGAAGGGCGAGAAGTGTGAGTTCCACCGCACTTCTTTGTCTTTCCTGGGGTTCATAATCTCCTCCAACTCCGTCGCCCCTAATCCGGCCAAGGTTGCGGCGGTGAGAGATTGGCCCCAACCAACGAACCGTAGGAAACTACAACAGTTCCTCGGTTTTGCAAATTTCTACCGGAGGTTCATCAAGGGCTACAGTCAGGTAGTTAGCCCCCTGACAGCCCTGACCTCCACAAAAGTCCCCTTCACCTGGTCGGATCGGTGCGAAGCAGCGTTTAGGGAGTTGAAACGCCGGTTCTCGACTGCACCAGTTCTGGTGCAGCCCGATCCCAAGCGCCAGTTCGTAGTTGAAGTGGACGCCTCTGACTCAGGGATAGGAGCCGTGCTATCCCAGAGCGGGGAGTCCGACAAGGTTCTCCATCCATGTGCCTACTTTTCCCGCAGGTTGACCCCAGCTGAATGGAACTATGACGTTGGCAATCGGGAACTTCTTGCGGTGAAGGAGGCTCTTGAGGAGTGGAGACACCTGTTGGAGGGAGCATCGGTACCATTTACGGTTTTCACGGACCATCGGAACCTGGAGTACATCCGGACCGCGAAGTGTCTGAACCCAGGCAAGCCCGCTGGTCACTGTTCTTCGGGCGCTTTGACTTCCAGATTACGTACCACCCCGGGGCCAAGAACCAACGGTCGGATGCACTGTCCCGGGTGCATGAAGAGGAAGCCAAGGCCGAGCTGTCAGACCCCCAGAGACCATCATCCCCGAGTCCACTGTTGTGGCCACCCTCACCTGGGACGTGGAGAAGACCGTCCGGGAGGCCCTGACATGGAACCCGGACCCGGGGACCGGCCCGAAGAAAAGATGTACGTCCCACCAGAGGCCAGAGCTGCGGTTTTGGACTTCTGCCATGGGTCCAAATTCTCCTGTCATCCCGGAGTGCGCAGGACCATGGCAGTAGTCCAGCAGCGCTTCTGGTGGGCGTCTATGGAAGCCGACGTCCGGGACTACGTCCAGGCCTGCACCACCTGCGCCAGGGGCAAGGCGGACCACAAGAGGACCTCAGGACTCCTCCGACCCCTACCGGTGCCTCATCGCCCCTGGTCCCACATCGGCCTGGACTTTGTCACGGGCCTCCCGCCGTCCCAGGGCCACACCACCATCTTGACGATAGTGGACCGGTTCTCCAAGGCGGCCCACTTCGTGGCCCTCCCGAAGCTCCCTACGGCCCAGGAAACAGCAGACCTCCTGGTCCACCACGTCGTGCGTCTGCATGGGATACCAGCGGACATCGTCTCAGACCGTGGCCCTCAGTTCTCCTCTCAGGTCTGGAGGAGTTTTTGCAAGGAACTGGGGGCCACCGTGAGTCTCTCGTCCGGGTATCACCCCCAGACGAACGGACAGGCAGAGCGGGCCAACCAGGAGTTGGAGCAGGCCCTCCGTTGCGTTACCTCCGCGCACCCGATGGCCTGGAGCACCCATCTGGCCTGGATCGAGTACGCCCACAACAGCCAAGTGTCGTCTGCCACCGGCCTCTCCCCGTTCGAGGCGTGTTTGGGGTACCAGCCCCCATTGTTCCCGCTTGTGGAGGGTGAGGTCGGTGTGCCCTCGGTCCAGGCCCACCTCAGGAGGTGCCGCTGGGTGTGGCGGACCGCCCGTTCTGCCCTGTTGAAGGCCCGGACGAGGGCCAAGGCCCATGCAGACCGCCGGCGTTCCCTGGCCCCTGCATACCAGCCCGGGCAGGAGGTATGGTTGTCGACGAAGGACATCCCACTTCAAGTAGAATCACAGAAACTGAAAGACAGATATATCTGACCCTTTCCCATCACCAAAGTCCTCAGCCCGGCCGCAGTGAAGCTGGCAGCTGTAGCTTCACTGCGGATCCATCCTGTTTTTCACGTTTCTCGTATCAAACCATACCACACCTCACCGCTCTGCACCCCTGGACATGCACCACCTCCTGCCCGGATCATCGACGGGGAGCCGGCTTGGACCGTGCATCGGCTTCTGGACGTCCGTCGCAAGGGTCGGGGCTTCCAGTATCTGGTGGACTGGGAGGGGTATGGTCCCGAGGAACGCTCCTGGGTGAAAAGGAGCTTCATCCTGGACCCGGCCCTCCTGGCCGACTTCTACGCCCGGCACCCGGATAAACCTGGTCGGGCACCAGGAGGCGCCCGTTGAGGGGGGGGTCCTGTTGTGTGGGCCGCTGAAGAGGAGGTACTGCTGGCCCACCACCACCAGATGGCGCCCTGCTTGGAGTGCGGGCTCCAAGCACGAGAGGGCGTCGGAGCCGCTGGAGGTGACAGCTGTCATCTATCAACACCAGCTGTCACCCATCACCACCACTACAAAGACTGGACTGCAACTCCACCTCCTCGCCGAGAAATCAGCTACCATTCAGGTAATTTTCTCTGCTGACTCCAAACATTGAGTATTAATCTGAACTTCTTTGCAGCCGTTTTCCTGGTGTGTCCTTATCTGTGGGATTGGCGTTTGGTGTGATCAGTGACGGCTTTGCCTCACACCCCAAAGCAGATAAGTGGTGAAACAGGAGCTGCACGAGTGTGTGATTGGAGGTGGAGGTGCTCCCTCCTAACTAAACACTGACTGTGGGATTACTGAGTGTGCGAACTCACACTCATCAGGACTGTCTCTGTTTTCTGCCAGCAGTACCAGGTCTGACTGCTGAAGACAGCGGCCACCTGGGGCGCAGGGCTTGGCGGCTCCGGTGTTCTTCAGCTCCGTTGGTGGTGAAGGCTGTGTGGGGATCCGGCTCTTCTCTCGCCAGGCGTCTTCTATCGTCGAGCCTGCCCACACGTCACCTGGTGTATGATTGACAGTCCACCATATTGTTATTGTCTGTACGTCGTTGTGCGATTCACAACATTAAATTGTTACTTTTGGCTTATCCATTGTCCGTTCATTAACGCCCCCTGTTGTGGGTCCGTGTCACGACACTTTCACAACATATACCTTTTTGGAATATTTATGATCAGATAAATAATGTGGTATAGTTTTCAATATGACTGGCAAATCTTTTCATTTTGGCCCCTGTGTAATTCTTCAGTTGACCCTATCTGCCTATTGAAAATTCAAGTGGCCAATCGTTTTTTGTTTTTTTTCAGAAGAGTAATGTCTAAGGAGTATTTGTGCTGAATTTGGTGCTTGTTTCACCATTTGAAAGATTCCTCTGTAAATATTCTGTGATCTGCTGCACTATAAAAGCTAAATACTGAGACGGACACGAGTAGACCTCCGTGAGTGTTGTTGGTCTTCTGGCTGCAGCACATTGTATAATTTTTAAAATCAGCTTCTTTCTCGTGTCTAACGCAAGTACAGGACCCGCCGCATGCAAACATAGTTCATATTCTATCATCACCACTCTAACGACAATAAAATTATACAATAAAATGTATAAATAGCTTTTAACCCATCAGAATTGTTCACAAGCATGACAACAGTCGGCACGTTGCACTTGGGTTGGTCCTCAAAGCACAAAACGGCCATTTTGAAAAGAGAGCGCAGAACCAGTTTTAGCATTGTTACGGATACATGATGTCACACTTTGATACTCTAGAAAAAACCCTATTAAAAGACCCAGGAAATGCTTACTGTCTCTTCACTGGAAACAACTTCATTGTTAAATAAACAGTTCTGGACTCACTGACTCTGATCCACTGTTTGGTTTGGACCCAACCCATCACAGTCCACCTTCCACAATTCCATTTCATTTTAGTCCTCGAAGTCATGGCTGCCCATGTCACTTTTATTTTCTTTATTTTTGTAAGTTTAGGATTTGTTTTAATTTATTTACTTCATGTTTTCATTTTTGTCATAGGGCGCAACAATAAAGAGAAACGAGATCACAGGGGAGATTTTTGTTGCGCGGGTGATTCACGGTGGGCTGGCTGATCGAAGTGGTGAGCTTCTCTTTCTTTCACACTCTTAAGACTGTTTTTTTTTTCTTTCTTGGAATATGTTCTGAATTTGTGCCACAGCACAGACCTTAGAGGATTGTGGTGTACTAATTTGCAGTTGGACACTGAAAAAGCAGTGTTTGTCATGTGCACTGCTGGACAATCATGTGTGTTTATGTAGGTCTGCTCCATGCAGGGGACCGAATCATTGAGGTGAACGGCTTTTCTGTTGATGGAATGGAACCTGAGCAAGTTATTCAGGTTGTGGTAGGTCAGAATTTATTGTATTTCAAACACTGAATCCCTTTTTGATTCTTATTTCCGGTGTCGCCGACCGAACGGTTCCCTCTAAAAATTGGTCCACCCTGCCTTCACTGTGCATGTGTCTGAGACTGACTCTCTGAGTCTGACTCTACACCCAGAGTGATCAAAGGGAATAATGTGATTACTAACCATCAGATGACAAAGTAAAACCTCTCAAATCATTCTAAAGTCAGTTTTAAGCAGAAACGAGGCTGTTTTGAGCAGAAATGAGACGTTAATCTGTGGGTTGCTACTGACTCTACAAAATGACGTAGGCACAGCAGCAGCATGTCAGACTCAGATGGTTGCTGTGGCCAGGGTCAGATTGGGAACAAATTTCGGCCCTGGCATTTCTCCTCTGGACCAGCCCACTATTGGCGATGAATCCACCCCCAAACACGCACACCCACCTGTGTATACCGAACCCCCAATGAACAAATACTATACACTTAAACACCATGAACACACACTTTTACTGTCATTTCACCTTGATCATAGTACAAAACGGAAGCAAAAGCACACAAGCGGAAAAAAGCTTTTGTGTCTCCAAAGTGTGTGTGTGTGTGAGAGAGAGAGAGAAAGGTAATGTGTGTGTGTGTGAGAGAGAGAGAGAGAGAGAGAAAGGTAATGTGTGTGTGTGAGAGAGAGAGGTAATGTGTGTGTGAGAGAGAGAGAGAGAGAGAGAGAGAGAGAGAGAGAGAGGTAATGTGTGTGTGTGAGAGAGAGAGAGAGAGAGAGAGAGAGAGAGGTAATGTGTGTGTGTGTGAGAGAGAGAGAGAGGTAATGTGTGTGTGTGTGTGTGTGTGTGTGTGTGTGTGTGTGTGTGTGTGTGTGTGTGTGTGTGTGTGTGTGTGTGTGTGTGTGTGAGAGAGAGAGAGAGAGGTAATGTGTGTGTGTGTGTGTGTGTGTGTGTGAGAGAGAGAGAGGTAATGTGTGTGTGTGTGAGAGAGAGAGAGAGAGGTAATGTGTGTGTGTGTGTGAGAGAGAGAGAGGTAATGTGTGTGTGTGTGTGAGAGAGAGAGGTAATGCGTGTGTGTGTGAGAGAGAGAGAGGTAATGTGTGTGTGTGTGTGAGAGAGAGAGAGAGAGAGAAGTAATGTGTGTGTGCGTGTGTTTAGTTTAGTTTATCTTACCTTACAGCAGACAGTCTCGGGGAACACAACCACTTATTCAGGGTATTTTTTGTGTTCGGTGTTGGGTGTTTTTCAAAAAATAAAGACAGCTCGTTTCAGTTAGGGCGGCTGAAATAATCCATAGCAGGCTGGGCCTCAGACGTAGCTGAAGGGACGTTGACAGTAGAAGCACTAGCATGATGAACTTCAGGTTCTGTCACCTCCTGTGCGTCCTTTCCCACGACCTGCTCACTGGACACGGAATCCTCCGATTCCGACCCAACATAGACATCAATTGGCTTTGAGCCTGGACTAACCTCTCCAGTAAAGTTGTCCTCATTTTCGCCCATTGAAGTTGCATTTTCGCCCGTTGTAGTAGGGACGTCGGGAGCACTAGCAGCAATGCTAGAAGTAGTATTGGCCACAGCAAACAAATTATCTATTTTAAAACACCCGGAAGCCTCAGCTTGTAGAGCTTTCTGCTTTTTGTCCCGAATCTTCTCCGCTCCCCCTTCCTCTTTTTGCCACCTCTTTCCATGATTTATCTAGTGAAAATATATGCGCGACATGCATCCGTGTTCCCATGGACCTGCGCCACTCATCACATCAGCAGGGTTGCCAGATGTGACTGACTGATGATTTCCAGCCCAAAAAAATGCTCAAAAACTGCCTGGATGCACTAAATCTCGCCCAATTTGAACAAAAGTCTATTGATCTCTATGGCCATAAATCTACAGAAAAACATTTTTTACCTGCAGACGGCCATCCTAAACAGCCCAATTGGGAAACTGCCCAATCTGGCAACATTGCACATCAGATGGAAAACGACAGCCTTTAGATCAGGGGTGGGCAACCTGTTCCAGAAAGAGCCAAGAGGGTGCAGGTTTTCTTTGCAGCCACTGACTCCACCAGGTGATTTTACTGATTAATATCACTTTGAGCATATGGAATCAGTTAATCAGTGAAATCACCTGGTGGAGTCAGTGGCTGCAAAGAAAACCTGCACCCTCTTGGCTCTTTCTGGAACAGGTTGCCTACCCCTGCTTTAGATGCATACTCCCATGCACCGCAACACATTTTTTGCAAAATCTTTGGACATAAATCCGCCAAATACAAGAGGAACATCGTAGTTTTGCTTAAACAAAGTAATATTTATTATAATTTAGTTTGTTGCAAGGATTTTACAATTTAAAAAAGAAAAAGAAAATTACACCATATTCCAACCGTCACAAAGATGTTTACTACAAGTAAAGGGTATATAAACTGCACGTACCTCCTTATCAATTAATAGTAAAAGTTAAACCTCAATAACGGTTTTTTTGAGTTGTCACTACCTACTCGCAGTTACAAAGTAGAGAACAGGGCCGGTGGGTAGAGAACGGGGCCGGTGTGAACTTGGGAGGGCCGGCCCACGCACGTCTAAACGTGCAGCGGCCCACCGGGCAAATGCCCAAAATCACAGATTACCAGTCCGAGTGTGGCTGTGGCACTCTGATCGCTCCCCCGTCTTTTATTATGAAATAATGCTGAATTTATGTGGAAATGATTGTTGTACAAAAGCTTCAGATACCTGTCGCTGAGATAGATAATGACTGGAGTGCAGTTTGAAGTAGAAATGATGTGATAATCAGTGAATTGCTACTGATGCTCCGAAATGATGCATGCTCAGTGAAGGCAGGGCGGACTGATTTTTTTGGGGGGGACCATTCGGTCAGCGACACCGGCATAAATAAAACATCAGAATGCTTCAAATGGTTGAATTAATGAAAGAATTGATAGTTCTCAACAATATACCAAACATAATGTGTGTACAACCCCATTTCCAAAAGCAGCTGGGACGCTGTGTAGATGTAAATCAAAACAGCATGTGATGATTGGAAAATCATGCAAAACCTGCACAGTAAATTTAGCAAAGGAAAAGTAAATTCTGTCAGGTCTACATTTGGTCCCACTCCAAAGAGCACTAAATAAGCTGTTTCATAGTGTGCAGCCATCGTGGCTCCCACCACATGCCATCTGTGTGCACTTGGCCTTGCACTGTTAAGAAAGGCAGAGTGTGATTTTTGTCCTCCTGGAAGATGCAGGGACTTCCCTGAAAAAGGCCTGTCGCATTGGAGCATATGTTGCTTTAAGATGAGTACATATACGATCTTTCTAAAGTACATTTCTCCATGACCCATGTCACGGGCACTAATAACCTCATACCATCACAGACATTTTTATTTGTTTAGTTTTTTGCCTGGTGCTTTTGGAATAGTGGATGCTCTTTTTCCTCTTTGGCACAGGGGAGCATGGACTCTTCAGTCTGCATACGCGATTCCTCTGTGCTGCTGTCCATGTGACCACTGGAGTATTTTACATATCTGTCCAAAAATGCCTCATTAAGAAAAAAATATATATATATATAATTAGTATCAGTCAATAAGTCTCATTTATTTTTGCACTATGGTGCTCAATGGCGAAAACCTTCATGTGTGTGTAACCAGACAGAACGCATGTTTGGTTGTTTGCAGACTGTCCATTGGAGAACATTGCCTGGTCCTGTGAAGTTCACTAAAATGCTGGCTGTCTTTGTCATTGAGAACATTGAAACGTTTTGAAATGTGAATTCAGTCAAATCTGTTGTGCTTGCTGAGGCACTTTACAAACTTTTGAACTGTGGAATGACGAAGGCAATACGAGTGAGTGTCAAGTGTAGTTGGAAACACCGCACAATATACAAATAATGAATGTTTATGAGTGCAATAGTACGAATATTTCATGAGGTGAAAGATGGAATGTTACATTCAATGAGGCTCGAATGAAAAAACATTTATTATTTGTTAAATACATCTAAAAATTTGATATTTTATTAATTTTTAAGCAAGAGAAAGGGACTTACATTTTGGTATGTGTCACTGGTCCTTTGACATCAAGAGGTTCCAAACAGTCCAACACGAATTTTAAACAGGAGTCCAATCTAATCCAAAACTGTTCTCGTTCAACTTGCAAAAACAATCATATAGTTAAAAAACAATCCTGACAGTCATCCATAGCTGATGCTGTGTACTGACTTGTTTGTGTACTTCTGCTTTTCTCAGTCCAATGAAAACTCGTGACCGGAATTTGTTATGCTCTTCATCCGACAGCACTTCTTCTTTAGCTAGATACATCCCAGCGAATATTGCAAATGCCACCAGACAGCTTACGGCGTACTGGATTTGTTTTTCTTTTGTGTTAGAAGAATGAGCACCGTCAATAAGCTATAAAGTGCTGTCACCACTCGTGTGTGCATGCGGTGGTCGTAGTGTGCAATGGAACAAATAATATGGAACCAAATTTGCACGCTCAGTGGAACCAGAATTGCACGGTAAATGGAGCACAATGGCAAATTGAATGAATGATCAATATCACATGACATACAATATCACGTGACATACAAACCAGCAATCAAATGATAAGAATCTATCCAGGCGTTATATAATGCTTCATATTCAGTCAAGAGAAGAACAGTGTCCAGTGGCCTTACTTGTGCTGGCGATCACAACTGTAAGCTTCCTGTAGTGTCAGTCCAGATGACGTCCAAGAAAAGCAATAAGACAGTGATCACTTTGGCGTTCCTAGACAAAGGTAGCACTGCTGTTTTCTGTACTGTGAATTTGCTAAATAAGCTTGATTTATTGGTAAAGAGAACATGTATCCTTTAACATACTATGAGTCAAGAAAAAGTGGACAGCTATGTAGTCACTGGGTTAGATGTTGCAGGTTTAGACTGAATAGTTCTTGATGATCTTTGGCGGAAGCAGTTTAAAACTGATTTTCCAGAATCAGTGCTCTCCTCAGAAATTTACTGTACAATAGTGTTAGAGTTGAGGTCGACTTTTGCATGCCGGCGGGGGGTAGGTCCCCCTCTTTGGGGGAGAAGCTCTATTATTATATGGCTATGAGGCTACACGTGCTCTGATTGGTTGATTACCGGTCAGATATTTTTCCATATCAGGCCGGTTACCATGACAATCGTCCGCTTTTTGTTACAAACCAGAAAGCTAAAAACATGATTAGAAAGTCACGCATGAACGTACTCCGTAAATCTCTAAACAGCATCAGAAAAAACACACAGATTGAAAGCTTACTAGCTAATTACAGGACCGTCTGTTAGAAACTTCTTCATGGAGGTGAAGAAAGCGAAGAGCCCAACACCATCAGCAGCATATTCGGGCTATACTGTAAGTTTGCATGTTTTATATATATATATATATATATATATATATATATATATATATCAAATATCCATATAATAAACAAATTATTAACCTCGCTTGCTCAGTCTGTATGGGGATATCAGACCTCTGTGTGCACAGAGGTCTGACGCTCGGTCCGTACTGTCAATACCTTGGTCTAATATTTCCCCGTACAGACCTCTCGCTTAGTTATAAATCCTTTAGTATTTTACCTTTTTCAAATACCAATGTAAGTAATTTCCTGCAACTTCAGCTTTACATCTTATCTAAAATTACAAACTGAAGAGACAGGGGGAAAAAAAATCAAAAAGTCACAATACATTGTGAAATCTGATTTCAAGTAAACATTTTTTATGTTGTTCCTCAATTCCACTTAGCACAGAATTGTAGGAGTAAAACTAGGACACTCAGCATAATACTGATTGAATGTTTTAATTATTAAAAATATGTTATTATCATTATTATTATTATTAGTAGTAGTAGTAGTAGTTGTACGTATGTGCAAAATGTCTTCAAAAGTGGATCTTTACTCGCTAAGGGGGTTGGGGGGCTGTTCCCACCCGTTGCCCTGCTGCCTACGCCTCTGTCACAGACGGTGATTAATATCATTTTGAGCAGATGGAATCAGTTAATCAGTGAAATCACCTGGTGGAATCAGTGGCTGAAAAAACCCTGCACCCTCTTGGCCTTTTCTGGAACAAGTTGCCCACCCCTGACTTACAGTATGTGGAAAGTGGCATCTGATTAACAGCTAAGGATTTATCTGTGCCATCCTCAGAAACAGACTTCAGTAGGGGGTGGTATTATTTTGTAAAATTAAACATTTCAGTGTTACCCCCTTAAAAATGGGGATGGTTATTATGAACAAGAAAATGCATATCATTGACCAAATGATCTGTACATATCCCCTGAAGTCGAAAACCCCCAAATCATGCATTTTTCACTCCAAAATGCTGCCTGACAATGGCAGGACATCTATACCTGGAGGTTTGCTATCCTCGAGATACCTCACTTTCCCTGCCAAAATCAAATGACCTTTTTTGCCTCATGAAGGACCACAAGAAGCTCCCACTGAACTATGACCGACATGTTCAGAAACAGACCATTATGGACATAAATGCTCACATTATTTAAGCCCAACAATATCTACAATGTTCATGTAATATTATTTTTTTGTGTGTGATGGTCTAGTGGTTAAGTGTTGGGCTTCGGACCAGAGGATCCTTGATTCAAAGCCCAGCCAGACTGGAAAATCACTAAGGGCCCTTGGGCAAGGTCCTTAATCCCCAGTTGCTCCTGGTGTGTAGTGAGCGTCTTGCATGGCAGCACCCTGACATCGATGGGTGAGTGTGTCTGTGTGAATGGGTGAAAGCGAGGCACCATTGTAAAGCGCTTTGAGCTTCTGATGCAGATGGAAAAGTGCTATAAAAAGATAGTCCATTTACCCTGTGCCTCCTTGCCATCATGATCTCCTCCATCATCATCAGCCTCCATATCTGAATACTCCTCATCTTCATCCCTCATATACACATATTTTTCCTCTTCATTTATGCATTAATTTGTTCCTCTTTCTGTAGCCTTCTCGTGCTCTGAACCACCTGGTCTCTCCAGCATAATGTCTTCTCTGTTTTCATTTCTTCCCTAGTCATCCTGCTCAGTCTTCACTTTCTAAAAAAAAAAAAAAAACCTGGCAATATCCCCACTTTAATATGTATTTTTCATTTATAATCCTGCTGGAAGCTACTCTGGCCTGCAAGACTGAGTCAAGATGTATTATAATTAAGATATATTATAATAGCCAAGTGACCTCTGTGTATACGTGCGTGTGTGATGGCTTCGATCACGGAGAAACTGGGGAGAGCTGACATTTGCAGTTTGGTACGCTAATGTATTTTGGGTCAAGCATGAACACTGCCAAAACAGGAGGTTGTTAGAATAAATATATTTTGGAGAAATTGGGGATATTAGGTAACAACATTCAACAATGGATGTTTTGCTGCAATGCACCATGGGAGATCGGGTTTTTGGAGTTTTAAATGTTGCTATTGTAGTTCATGTCAGTTTAACAGTGTTAGTGTTATTGATTTATTGTTGCCATTACCATGAGTGAAAAGTGTAGTGCGTTTGATGTCTTCCGTCAACATCTGTTTGTGGGTGTGTAAAAATAAAAGCGCCTGCTTGGGGCAGAATGCAGAAAAGATAAAAAGCTTTCTCTGTGTTTGTGCGCTTGTGCGTGTGAAAACTTCAATAACGGAAAAACTGGAGAGAGCTGACATTTTCTGTTTGGTATGCTTATGTATTTTGGGTCAAGGATGAACGCTGCTGAAACAGATCATTGATAGGACTAACATTTTTGCAGAAACTACAGATATTAGCTGACAACAATGAACAATGGATGTTGATAATTACATTCTGGACTCACATGTCATTCCAGCAGGGAGCGGTAAAGAGCAGCTGAAGGGACTTACTATTAAAAGCGTGCGTGCATGCGCGTGTGCATATATGCATGCATGCGTGCGTGCCTGATTTTATTTAGTAAGTTCAGTGTAAGTACATAATTGTAAATACGTTAAAAATACATAGATGACACAAGAAAGTGAAAACACTTATTTCCATTGTGGTCCATTTATAAATCAAATGACAAAACATAAGAAATAAAATTAAATAATAATAATAATAATGACAATAATAATAATAATAGTGTATAGGATAACAAGAACCTAGACAATTTATGAATACAGTAAGACAGCAAATTAACATAAAAAATATGTAATTAACAGGAAACAAAAGGATTGAGTTCCTCTTCTAAAAACTGTTAAGATCTAAGGTTCTAAAAACATTCTGGACTCACTGTTGTGTGGGCCGCTGAAGAGGAGGTACCGCTGGCCCACCACCACCAGAGGGCGACCTGCCTGGAGTGCGGGCTCCAGGCACCAGAGGGCGCTGCCGCCTCACAGGAGCAGCCAGGGTGACAGCTGTCACCCATCACCTGAGACAGCTGACAGCAATCATCAGAGGGGTATATCAGCAGGACGGCATCTCCACCTCATTGCCGAGATATCGTTTTTCCCGAGGAGGTAACGTATCCAGCCGACTATATCAACCTTGAATACTTTTTTGCCTTTATACAGAGAGAGAGAAGAGCAGCAGAAGACAGTGTTGGATAAGTACTCACACTCCTGCACTTCAGTGTTTACTTGACGAGAGGGGGAGGTGGTGTTACCACCGTCCGTGTTGCTGGGTGCAGCGCACCCACCCTTGACTGTTTTTGTTCCTCGCCAGCAGTACCAGATCCGACAAGCGGAGGCAGTGGTCACCTGGGAGTTCGGGACTTGGCAGCTCCAGTATTCCCGGGGTTCGGTGGCGATGGAAATAGAGTGGTTCCGGTTCGACTTGGACAGACGTCTCCTACCTTCGAGCCTGCCCACACGACACCATTGGAATTCGGCTTGTTCCCGAAATTGTAATCTGTTGTGTTTGTTGTGCGAGTTTCACAACAGTAAAGCTTTGTTATTTGACTTACTCCATTGTCCGTTCATTTGCGCCCCCTGTTGTGGGTCCGTGTACCTACACTTTCACAACACTCACACACCATTCCAATTCATTATAGAAACTTTGCATAATTTATTACTGCCCCTGAAAAATGTCAGCTACCTATTTTATAAACACTACCCAATCTAGAGCCCATGGATCCCCATGGGCAACACACTAGTGTGTGTGTGTATATATGCAGTGGGGAAAATTTGACCCTGTGTCAGTTTTGCAGGTTTTCCCACCTACAAAGAATGGAGAGGTCTGTAATTTTTATCGTAGGGACACTTCAACTGTGAGAGAGAGAATCTACAAAAACAAAAATCCAGAAAATCACATTGTATGATTTTAAAATAATTAATTTGCATTTTATTGCATAAAATAAGTATTTGACCCCCTACCAACCAACAAGAATTCTGGCTCACACAGACCTAATTTTTCTTTAAGAAGCTCTGTTATTCCGTCATCTTGTGTTTCTTCCACTTTCTAATAAATAATCATAACACTTGTTGTCTTCTACCAAGCTGCTTGCCTGTTGTCCTGTAGTCCATCCCAGCCTTGTGCAGGTCTACAGTTTTGTCCCTGGTGTCCTTAGACAGCTCTTTGGTCTTGGCTATGGTGATTGAGTGTGATTGACTGAGTGTGTGAAGAGGTGTCTTTTATACAGGTAACAAGTTCAAACAGGTGCAATTAATACAGGCAAAAAGTGCAGAATAAGAGGGCTTCTTAAAGAAAAATGAACTGTTGTGTGTTGGGGGGTTTGGCTGGATGTTTTTGTGTTGTTTTCTTTTCTTTGCTCTCCAGGTGGTATGCAAACTGGTTTTTGTCTGTGGAGACGGTGCTGGCAGAAGAATCCTTCACCCTCATCAACATTATTGGCTGCACTTGTGGAGGATGTTCACATGCAGACTTAAGGACTTTCAGCTGAAGCAGATAATTAGATGGCGTTCTGCATTTAAGCCATGAGTGGTTCAAGCAGAATTGCCGGGAACTCGACCTTGTGACGTTCGTTTGTGAGACGCTGAGGACCGCGCCTGGGTTTGACACATTGTGCCTGTGAAGGAGGACGGGTGAGGGACACATGCTGTCAGCACACATCAGAGGTGATTGATTGTCTGAATAAGTGTTAATAGTAATTTGGTATTTTGTTACGCAGTATATTTGAACATTGATGAGAATTGTGCAGCTCGCTTCTCACGGCCGTGGCGTGCAGACTGATGATCCTCCACCTGTTGTGAGAAGCTGCTCATTTACATAAAGCTTAAATTCAGACCTGAATGTGTTGCTGATAGCATGTGCCTTTGAAGGATATTAGTTGTAGCTGTTGACTTACCTCACCTCTTCTATCCTTCACAGTGTTATGTGTCGGACGCAGCCCGGAGAACCGACCAGCGTTTGAAGGACCCAGTATAAAATAAGCAGAGCACGGTACAAAGGATAACAGAGTTTAATAAACATAACAGTGATGTGAAAAAATACAAACAAATAAGTGCGCGGTCTGGCGTGGCGGATTTGCGGTGTGCTCCCAGCAGCACAAAACGGTCCGGAGCCAGAACCAGTTCGGACCCAAGGACCCCGCCGACACCCCCCAGGTGGCCGCGACAAACCGAGTCTGTGAAAGAAGAAATCATCATGTGAGTCCACACTCTACACACAGAGGGACCGCTCAAAGGTGTACAAACAGCAAACACTTCCTGGCTTAATTACTAATCAGCTTCCCACCCTGCAGGCATGGAACATCCAGTTCACAAAACTCCACCGCAGTGGAAGCTGATTAAACGACTACATACAGCTCAATAAAATAAGGTGTGAGGGACACCACATTTACTGACTGTATAAATGTTAGTCACAAAATCTAACGTACCTCAGGAAGTGTGCTGACGAGCGTGAGACCTCACCCCCTCCTCTTTCACAGACCATGCATCAAACCTGGACGTTCTCTGCATCCACTGATGATGAGATGGCTCTCGAGACGACGATCTCACCCGTCTGGTCACAAGGTCGAGTCTCTGGCAAATACACACTGTGTACTCCAGTCTTAAATGCCACCATGTTCCAATCCATGTAGATGCACCACAGCTGAGAGTCCTGACGAGCCGCAGATGATCAGCCTCAGGTGATCAGGGTGAGGTCCTGATAAACTCAGCAACACAGCCACTCAGTCCCAAATGCAAGCCACCTGGAAGGAAAAACAAAAGACAGGACAGAAAACAGAAACAAAAGGCAGCCAGGCCCCCCCAGCCACACAACACACAGAGTCAGTTTGTCGTGTCCACCTGGGGGGTGTTTGGCGGTGAATTTGAGTCCAGAAGCGCCGGGCTTCGATCCCTTTGGGCGCTGGAGAGCGCGCCGTCCTTCACTCCGCCAGACAAGCTATATATTATGTTGTACACAATTATTGCACGGAAAGGGAAATAAATGTTTTGTTTTTGGAACCGCTTTCTGGTTATTTAGCGCTGGGTTCAGTCAGACGCAGGTCCGCTCCTCAACCCGCGTCGGCACATAACATGAACAGGTCTGTGAGAGCCAGAATTCTTGTTGGCTGGTAGGGGGTCAAATACTTATTTTATGCAATAAAATGCAAATTAATTATTTAAAAATCATACAATGTGATTTTCTGTTGGTTTTTTTTTTTTTTTTTTTAGATTCTGTCTCTCACAGTTGAAGTGTACCTATGATAAAAATTACAGACCTCTCCTCTTCTTTGTAGGTGGGAAAACCTGCAAAACTAACAGGGGGTCAAATACTTATTTTCCCCACTGTATATAAGTATATAAGAAACACAAATAACAAAGTGTATGGACTTCAACATTTCATATCATGTCTTTGTACTGTTTTCAATTAAATATTGGCTTTAAATGACTTGCATATAATCCCATTCATTTTTTATTCATATTATTCGGCGTCCCAGCTCCTTGGAAATAGTGTGTGTGTGTGTGTGTGTGTGTGTGTGTGTGTGTGTGTGTGTGTGCGCACATTTGTACATGTTCATTTAGCTTGTTAAACTGAAGTAAACTAAATGAACAAACAGTGTTTTATAAGTCACATTATGATATAGTTATTTAAGTGTGTATTCATTAATTGATTCATCATTATTCTTTGCAAATAATCAGCAAGCCAAAGCTCAAGGCACCATCATGTTCAAGGTCATTCCCATCACTGACAGGCCGGTCCACAACCAGTCGATGGTACGTCATTTTCTGCTCCTGTCTTGCGCTTTCACACCCTTGTTTTTTTTAAATATAATTTTTTTTTTTTTTAATTCTGAGTCGCTCTCTCGTCATCTACATTAGCTCTACATGCGGGCCATGACTGACTACAGTCCACAGCAGGACCCCACCATCCCCTGCGTTGATGCTGGTATGAGCTTCAGGAAGGGTGACATTCTGCAGATTGTGGACCAAACCGATGCCCTCTGGTGGCAGGCCAAGAAACTGCCCAGCAACACAGCCTGTGCTGGTCTGGTTCCCTCCACCCACCTGCTGAAACAGTAAGCAGTTTGTCTTTAGTAGGATTTTGTTTTTGTAGCTTTTCCATAATTGTTTTTGTGCTGTAAAAAATGTCAAAGGTGTTCATTATAACATTTCATCACCAGGAATTTTTTGAGGTTGTTTTTGCTTTCATCACAGAACAGCTGTCTTTCCATATTTGTCACCTCAAAGGTGAGGCTTTGCAACGGCATCTGTGTGTTAGCCTGTCTGTGTGTCTGCACAGATCAGCCAGGAGCTATTGAGTCAATCCCTTTACTCCTTCAAGATCATCCAAATGCAGATTTTCCAACTTCAGAGAGATGGGACAATTTTCTACAGTTTCTTTGTTCTGAAGTTAAATGATCTGCCCGCTCATGTCTGCCAAACTGCTACCACACTCTTGAACATTACTGCCAAGATAAGTTAAGGTAGACAATGAAAGCCTAGATATTAAACTTCATCATAATCATCGCCTGCTACCCCTCCTCGTGCATAGTCCAGCGAGAAGAGATTTCCAAGCATCTTTGTATTGGGCTTTCTGCTACAACTGACCCCATTCTTTTAGTGTTAGCTTCAAGGTCTTGGCACTGTGTTTCTGATCCGTCCTCTGTTCCTCTTGCCTTGGGGATTCCACTTAAGCACTTGTTTGGTGATGTCATGAGGCTGTCTCCAGCGCAGTTTCAGGATCTCGTTTTCTGCAGGAAGCTGGATAGTTTTCTGCCAAAGGTTGTGGTTGCTTACAGTGTTTGGTCAACAAATCATCTTCTTGACCTAGAACAATTATGAATCCAGACACTCCAATGCTTCCCTCAGCATTACAAGTAGTGCAGTCAGGGCATGAATTAATTCCACAAAGTTCACAACAATGTGAAGATCAATGAACCTTTATTCACCCACAAAGGCACCTGTAAATAGACTCCATGACTTTTCCCAAAACACAGACCATGCAAGCACTGAACAGAGTAGTAACCAGAACACATCCCTGAAGAATCCCAAAATTCAGTGAGCCAGAGACTCTCTCTACTCCACAAAGTACTCACAATACTTTTGTGTGGGTCATCTGTGGTGTCCTACAACTTATTGGGGATCTTGCACATTCTCAGGATGTTCCAAAGAGCAGCCAAATCAGCCCAGTCCACTGCTTTGGAAAAATTAACATAGAGCTCATTAAAGCCCTGTTGATATTCAGCTAAGATATTTTTCCATGTGTTGCATTTCTGTGGGAATGATCCAGATCACAGGAGCATCAGTGTTAATGATCCAAACCACTAGCTGCATCAGATACATGGTTACTTTTGGGAGTTGGGCTTGGCTTGTTGTCTAATAATGGTTACCATCCAGGACCCAAGGCAGTTCTGTAGAGTAGTGGCTGTGGTGAGCCACATGGGGTGTGCAGCCAGTACATTCTGAGTGCTGGTCCCAAGCACAGATAAATGAGGAGGGTTGTGTCAGGAAGGGCATCTGGTGTAAAACGCATCAAATTTAAAGATGCAGATAACAAATCAAATTCCCATACCGGATGGGTCAAGGCCCGGGTTGACAACGACCAACACTGGTGCTGTTGCCCAACAGGGTGCCGGTGGAAATTGGGCTACTGCTGGGCAAAGAAGAGGAGGAAACCGTGTCCAGAGACAGTGGGAGAAGAGGAAAGCTAGAAGGGTGGAAGTAAGAGTCAGGACTTTGAATGTTGGCAGTATGACTGGTAAAGGGAGAGAGCTGGCTGACATGATGGAGAGGAGAAAGGTAGAGAAAATGTAGGTGGGTGTGTGCAAGTGACCAAGTGGAAGGAAAGTAAGAGCAGGAGTATAGGCAGTGGGTTCAAGTTGTTGTATCATAGTGTGGATACACAGGAAATTTTGCTGAGTAATTTACTCTACTGGGATAGCATTTGATCCCAGTCCAAATACAGTGAATTATATATCACAGAGCTAAACAGTTGAAAATCAATTCTTATTGGAGTAAAACCACTTGCATTGACCAAATGGTGTCGCAGACCGAACGGTCCTCCTTCAGCCCTGCTACCTTCACTGCGCTTACGTCATCAGCCATGGTTCACTGATAATCACCTCTTTTCTGCTTAAAACCACACTCCAGTCATCAAGTATCTCAGCGACAGTCAGATATCTGAAGCTTTTGTACAACAATCCTGTCTGCATAAATTCAGCATTATTCCATAATAACAGATGGAGGAAGCGATCAGACCACCGTGGCTGCACAAGCTGATGGCTGATGCGTTCACTGCGTGTCGGACATTTCATTGTGTCACCGTTTAAAGCCTCTCTTCTGCTTAATACGGCCTTGTTTCTGCTTATACCTGACTTTGGAATGATTCAAGAGGTTTTACCTTGTCGTCTGATGGTTAATAATCCCATTAATCCATTTGATCGCTTTGGGTGGAGAGACTCTGTGTCCCACGGGTGGCTGGGCTCCAGAATGACACATGCACAGTGGAAGCAGGGCGGACCAATGTTTAGGGGGTGGACCATTCAGTCAGTGATAACTGTCGAGCTGATTCACTCTATGATAGAGTGCAATGTACTCTATTTAGACTGGATCAAATGCTATCCCAGCAGAGTAAATTTTACTCAGCAAAATTTCCTGTGTGGGAAGAGAAATCACGTTGGGGTCATTTTAAATGAATGAATGAATTTATTTGGCACACAAACTCAACAATAACAAAAAACTGATACACAAGACAATTCCACAGTGACATGTGTGACCAAAAGGGGGTGAGCAGAAGCAAAGCTTATAAACGCCCACCCCTTATATACATACATACATATATACATACATACATACTCATTACCAACCCCCAGAGCAAGAACACAGGCGACAGTGGTAAAGAAAAACTCCCTCTGATGTTTTGAGGAAGAAACCTCAAGCAGACCAGACTCTTAAGGGGTGACCCTCTGCTTGGGCCATGCTACAAACACATTTAACAACACAAACTCAATTCACTCTTTTAAATGAAGAGTATGTTAAGACTGTGTTGAAGGTTAAGCGAGTGTCTGACAGGGTGATGAGTGTGAAGTTTGAAATCGAAGGGGTGATGATGAATATCATCAGTGCATATGACCCAGAGGTAGGTTGCGAGATGAAGGATATCGAAGACTTCTGGAGTGAGTTAGATGAGGTGGTGGAGAGTGTGCCCAAACATGAAAGAGTGGTGGTAGGAGCGAACTTCAATGGGCATGTTGGCATGTCGGAACAGAAGTGATGAGAAAGTAATGGGTAGATATGGTATCAAGGACAGGAATGTGGAAGGGCAGATGGTAGTTGATTTTGCAAAAAGGATGGAAATGGCTGTAGTGAACACCTACTTTAAGAAAAGGGAGGAGCACAGGGTGACAAATAAGAGTGGAGAAAGGTGCACGCAGGTGGATTGCATTCTGTGTAGGAGATGCAAGCCAAAAGAAATTAGAGACTGTAAGGTGGTGGCAGGAGAGAGTGTCACTAGACAGCATAAGATGGTGGTTTGTAGGATGACTTTAGAGGTGATAAGAAGATAGTGAGAGCTCAACAAAGGACCAGGTGGTGGAAGCTGAAGGAGGAAGAATGTTGTGTGAAATTTCGTGAGCAGGTAAGAGAAGCACTGGATGGACTGGAAGCAGTTTTGGACAACTGGATAAATACTGCAAATGTGGTGAGGGAGACAGCTAGGAAGGCACTGGGTGTGACATCTGGACAATGGAAGGGAGGCAGGAAGACTTGGTGGTGGAACGAAGATGTCCAGGAAAGCATAAGGAGAAATAATTGGCAAAAAGAATTGGGATAGTCAGAGAGATGAAGAAAGTAGACAGGAGTACAGGGACATGTGACGTAAGACAAAAAAGAAGTGGCAAAAGCTAAGGAAAAGGCATTTAGTGAACTGTACAAGAAGTTGAATAGGAAGGACAGAGAAAAGGACATGTACAGATTGGCCAGACAAAGGGACAGAGATGGAAAGGATGTGCAGCAGGTTAGGGTGGTAAAAGATGCAGATGGTAATGTGCTGACAAGTGAGGAGAGTGTGTTGAGAAGGTAGAGGGAATATTTTGAGGAGCTGATGAATGAAGAAAATGAGAGAGAGAAAAGGCTGAATGACATGGAGAGAGTAAATCAGGAATTACAAGGGATAAGTAAGGATGAAGTGAGAGCAGCTATGAAGATGATGAAGAGTGGAAAGGCAGTTGGTCCAGATGACATTCCGGTGGAGGCATGTCTTGCAGAGATAGCAGTGGAGTTTCTAATAAGATTGTTTAATAAAATCTTGGAAAGAGAAAGGATGCCTGAAGAGGGGAGGCGAAGTGTACTGGTTCCTGTTTTTAAGAACAAGGGTGATGTGCAGAGCTGCAGTAACTACAGAGGCATAAAGTTGATCAGACACAGCATGAAGTTATGGGAAAGAGTAGCAGAAGCTAGGAGCAATACAGATGCAATGTTTGCTTTGAGAAAACTGATGGAGAAATATAGAGAAGGCCAGAAGGAGTTACACTGTGTGTTTGTGGATTTAGAGCAGGGGTCACCAACCCTGTTCCTGAAGAGCACCTATCCTGCATGTTTCCAAGTCTACCTACTCAAGTCACACCTGGTGTTTTCCAGCTCTTGATTGGCTGAGCACACCTGATAGAGTTAATTGCCTGGGAGTGGAACAGGGAGAATTAGAAAACATGCAGGGCAGGTGCCCTCCAGGAACAGGGTTGGTGACCCCTGATTTAGAGAAAGCTTATGACAGGATGCCAAGAGAACAGTTGTGGTATTGCACGAGGAAGTCTGGAGTGGCAGAGAAGTATGTGAAGGTAGTGCAGGTCATGTACTAGGATAGTGTGACAGCGGTGAGTTGCACAGTTGGACTGACCGACTCATTCAAGGGGGAGGTGAGTTACACCAAGGATCAGCTCTGAGTCCTTTCTTGTTTGCAATGGTGATGGACAGGTTGACTGATGAGACAGCCAGGAGTCTCCATGGACCATGATGTTTATAGATGACATTGTGATCTGTAGTGAGAGTAGAGAACATGTTGAGTCTAGCCTGGAAAGGTGGAGATATGCTCTGGAGAAAAGAGGAATGAAGGTCAGTAGGAGCAACACTGAGTACATGTGTGTGAATGAGAGGGAGCCCGGTGGAATAGTGCGGTTACAAGGAATAGAAGTGGTGAAAGTAGATGAGTTTAAATACTTGAGGTCAACTGTCCAAAGTAATGGAGAGTGTGGTAGAGAGGCGAAGAAAGACAGGATGGGGTGGGTGGAGAAAGGTGGCAGGAGTGATTTGTGATAGAAGAATTTCTGCAAGAGTGAAGCAAATAGTTTACAAGACAGTAGTGAGACCAGCTATGATGTACAGCTTAGAGACGGTGGCACTAACCAAAAGACAGGAGGCAGAGCTGAAGGTGGCACAGCTGAAGATGTTGCGATTCTCGATGGGAGTGACGAGATCAGAGGGACAGCTCAGGTGAGACGGTTTGGAGACAAAGTCACGGAGGTGAGATTGAGATGGTTTGGACATGTGCAGAGGAAGAACCTAGGGTATATAGGGAGAAAAATGCTGGGGATGGAGCCACCAGGCAGGAGAAGAAGGAGGCCAAAGAGGAGGTTTATGTATGTGATGAGGGAGGACATGCAGGTGGTTGGTGTGACAGGACCAGCTCATGCTCCCTGACTTAATATAATATAAAGTCACACTGTATTACTTTGAATCTGTTGTTGTGACAGGAAACAGAGCGAGTTTTGGTGGTCTCAGTCTTTTCAACCACACACCTGCAATCACACGTGTGAGTTACCTTTTCTCTGAAATACTGTCTTTCTGCAGCTCTGTTTTATAAGTGCATTTAATGTTTTATTTTCACCTTGTGCTATCTGAAGTGACCATTGTAGAAGAAGGTAAGAAAAAACTGATGGGGTCTTGTAACAATATTTCCCATTTTTGCCAGTCAGTTGTGATTACTATTTTGTATAATTTTGTCATTAATTTTTTTTTTTTGTTTGTTTACTTTTTTGCACACAGAGGAAGATCTGATGGCCATTGATGACAGATGTGTTGAAGCAGGTACAGCATCAACTGTAGTTCATTGCTTTATTTTGCAAAACCTCCTGTATCTATTTTCATCTAGTGAAAATGTATTCCCTGTGCTCATGAAGCTTGTACAGTCAAAATGGAAGGCGATGCGATCAAGTACTTTCATGTAAGAAGCATAAAGAACAACAGCAAAAAAAGAACTCAGGAGTAACAATTCACAATGGACCACTGTTGACAGACAGATGAGGAAGTGCTTAAGTAACAGGTGAGATTGACAGCAGGTGGGGAGAAAACTGCAAGCAACTATAAGTGAAGAGAAGAGGAAATCACAAAGCCATGAACCAACATAGAACTTAGAAGTGCCAGAGTGAAAGAACAACATAAACATCTAAGGAAGTGAACAGAACATAAAGACTAATAATCAACACAGAAAAGCCAACTGAACAAAATCAATATGTGAAAGAGTGCAAAAGGAAGACAAACACTACTGACAGAGGTGAATGCAAGGGTGGAACAAGAGGGGCCAGACCACTGACAGAAGAATAAACAAATCTATACAGGACGTAAGACAAAATTAACACATACTCAAAACGTAAAGAAAGACACGACTGAAAACATATAGCATATGAAATACTGAAAGAATTCAAAATTCAATCAACTGAAAACCCCCAAAATACGATAAAACCCTTAAAATCCCAGCCTAACGGGCTGCAGGACAGGATCTCAACAAACAATACACACAATCATCTTGTAACTCACCAAATTGAAGGAGCACATAATGATGATGAGCTTGTTTGGACTTTAACTTTAACCTTCTACCAGATCAGTTGACAAAAACAATGTTACCTATGTAATATCCCAGGTCCATAAGTATTTGTATTATTCCAATTTTTGAAATTTTGCTTCTGTACTTCATCACAATGGAGTTCAAATGAAACAGTCAAGATGTGCTTGTAGTGACAAATTTCAACTTTAATTCAAGGGGTTTTACAAATATAGCACATTAATCATTTAGGAATTATAGCTATTTTATACATGGTTCCTCCATTTACAGAGGCCATAAGTAACTTGACAAACTAAATATTAAAACAAGAGCAAACAGAGATTTCTGACGTCCGCCAGTCCGGATCTGGATAACCTCCAAAATTCAGTGGAGTCTTCCATGGCCTAATATGTATCTGTGGTGAAAATTTGGTGAGAATCTGTGAAGTAGTTTTGACCTAATCCTTCAAAGCCTAATGAAAGTGAATCTTGATCCAGAATCTGGATCCGAATCACCTCCAAAATTTAATGGGTTCTTCTATGGCCTAATATCTATCTGTGGTGAAAATTTTGTCAAAATCTGTTTAGCAGTTTTGGCATAATCCTGCTAACAGACAGACAGACAGACAGACAAATAAACGCAGATCATTTTATTACGCCCTTGACAGATGTAACAAGTCACAGGAAGGGATTGGATTCATGAAAATTTCCAAATCACTGAATATGTCTTTGGAGTACTTTGATTGGTTTTATTTATTTATTTATTTTGGCTTGATGTAAATGAAGTAAACAGCACTGTACCGCATGGTAAATGTATCTGAAGTTGGTAGTTCTCAATAACAGAGTGAAAGTGCAAGACTAGTGAGGGAAGCCACAGTAGAAGCACATCTTGAGTGTTTCTTTTCAACTCCATTGTGGTGGTGTATTGAGGAAAAGTTATAAAAATTCTATCTTTGTCCAATTAATTATGGACCTGACGGCAGAGGTGCCGGATGTGGGAATCGCTTGACCATCAACTAACACATTTGGTGCTGTGTGGAGAAACATGATTCTCACAATGCGGACAAATACCAGACACAGTATACAACAGATGTCAAATTAATGTAAAACTGGAATTATAGAATGAATAGAATGTGTGGCTGGGGATAATACCAAAACTTTTCATTGAAACTGTAAGTTAGTGATGGCAAACGGCAAAGACTTTTCTGAAACATTTCAAAAACTTTGCAACAACCAGCTTTTGGAATATTGTTCAGCTCTGCATGAAAAAGGAAAAGACATCACAAGCTAAATCTAAATATCGACACATACTAGCAGCTACATTGCTTGCTCACAAAGCCTGTCAAAAGCTTGGGTCAGCCTCGACTAATGCAATTACAATTTGGGCTACATGCACATAAATGTGCAGAACAAAAGAAAAACATTTCCTTGTGAGAGGGGGAATTTACTAAGAGTACCTAATTTTCACAAAGCAGAAAGGTTGAGCAGGAGCTGATGGAGATTTTGTTAAATTTGGGGCAATCCAGCCAGTGGGCGGAGCTAGTTTTTGTTAGATGGTGAGATGACAAATTCAATGAATAAAACCTAGTACAGATTCAAGACAAGAAATCTATATTCAAAGTGATGGAAATGTGCACACACTATTTCTCTACATTCATAAAACCATGTGCACAAACATTCCCATTTTGTCAAACTGTGCACCATGCACAAACCTGATCTCCACTCCCACATTCAGTATGCGCATGCATCCTTATTGTACATGTGGTCTGAGGCGTTTTGGCCCATAACTACTGTATGTACTGTCCAAGTAATCATGTAGTTGTAACAGGTGTTTTTAACTGCTGGTAAACAAACTTGATTTATATAGAAATATGTACCTGTGAGTCATTCATTCTCTGTGGTTTTCTTTTTTTGTTTCCAGATGAGGAGGCATTTGAATCTGGTAGGTAAGTCTTTGTTGAGTAAATTCCCTGTGATTTGTTGTCTGAATTCAGTTTTACAATGTGTAGTTTTGAAATGTTATACAAATAATGAATGTTTACGAGTTCAATGGTACGAATATTCCATGAGGTGAAAAATGGAATGTTCCATTCAACTCAGCTTCGCCTCGTTGAATGGAACATTCCATTTTTCACTGAATTAAATATTCGTTCCATTGAAAAAATGTAAAAACATTCATGATTTGTTTTATAGATCCTTGTCATTTGATATTATATTAATTTATAAACAACAGAAAATAGACTTACCTTTCGGTGTGCATCACTGGTGCCTTGACATCAACAGTCCAACATGAACTTTAAATCGGAGTCAAGAATTGTTCTCAGTCAACTTGGAAAAACAGTTAGATAGTTCAGTAATAATTTCGATGATGTTGTCCGTGATGCCATGCAGTGACTTCGTGTACTTCCACACACAAAAAAGAGACCTTGTGTACTTCCTCAGTCCAGCGAAAAATTGCATCAGAAATTTGGCCAGGTTTTCATCCTAACAGCTTTTCATGCCTCCAGACAGCTTGCAGTGTAGTGGATTTGTTTTTGTGTGTGTGTGTTTGAACCATGCTTAGCTAAATACCGCCCCCACTAACATGTGCGTGGGTGGGGTTCAGAGTGTGCAGTGGTACAAAACGTATGGACCCAAATTTGCACTGTAAATGCAACGCAACACATATGGGATGAATAATCCATGTCACGTAACATACAAAGCACCAAGCAAATGACAAGGATCCACTCAGCCGTTATATAAATGACATCAGTAAAGACTTACTGTCTTTGTTTTTAACCCTTGCTGCTCTCACGGGAAACGTCAGAGGAGCTTAGAGAAGGTGAGCATGTGTTTCTCTGCAGAACTCAACCATTAGTATGAGTTTTGAAAGTGAAACAGAGAAGGTGAGATGGATTGTTAGAGATTGTTGTGGAATTATTTGTCTTGAGTGCACATGTGACAGAGGCCAGCAGGAGTCGCTGTGCATGTGGTAGTCAGTAGGTGTCACTCCCCCGACAGCCAAAAGATACTCTGGCAACTCAGGTCAGCACCCGGGTTTTAGCCGACTGGACAGAGCGCCTGCCTCCCATGCCGAAGATTGTGAGTTTGTGTCCTGATGGGAGTGAGTGGGAGGAGTCAAACACAAAACACAGAGCAAGTCGCTACACACACTCCAGTCATTAGTAAGATAAACTGTAGGTTAGAATCCTGGAACCACTGAGCCACAAGTGAACTTTGAAACTTGCTCACAGATAGCATTGTTGCCTCACAGTGAGGAGATTTTGGATGTTTTTCGGTATTATTATTTACCTGCATTCAGTGGCGCCAGCAAAAAAAATTCTAAGGGTGGCTAGTGGGGACTAGGCAAAATCTTAGGGTGGCATACCCAACCAAAAAAAAAAAAAAACCCAAAAAAACTATTTGATATACCGGTGCGGAGGACCCCATTGTGCTCTGTTTCTTATTCTTATTATATTATATATTATTATTATTGTTGTTGTTGTTGATGATGATGATGTCGCTGTTGCTCTTGTTTTAACACTGTTTTCACATTATTAACTGTTGTGATTTAAAATATATTTGCTAAATCCACACAAATCCAATGCGCCCTCATGTGGTGGCTGGGGGGTGGCTCAGAGTAATCTGGTGGTGGCTGTAGCCACCCCCAGCCACCACATGGGGGCGCCACTGCCTGCATTGTCCAGAGCAGGTCTAGGGACTGCTTGACCCTGTGTGCGCCTGTTTCTGTGTGGTTGATTTGTGAGCGAAATCTTGACACAAACTTTGTGCATCAAGGTGAAATTTGATACCTCGTTAAGATCTCAGACATGTTCAGTGTTGGGCCTGTTTTGATTTAAACTGTAGTCATCACATGGCCGAGTCTCTGAAACATTGCATAAAAAGACTTCATGTATCAAAGTAAATTTTGTTGCATAATGTTACCTCACTAAGATCTTGGATAGTCAAAGTGTTGAATATGTTTCAGTTGTAACTGTAGCCACTAGGTAGCAGAGTATTAAAACCTTGTACCTGTGATATCTTGAAAAAGTCTTCGTATATTATAGTGACTCTTGCTCCATAAGGTCACTTCACTAAAATATCAGAAATATTAAACACTGGGTGCAGTTCATTTCTAACTGTGGCCACTAGGAGGCTGAATCTTTGAAATGTTGTTTTCATTAGACAATCTCCGCACAACTGCACTGCAAAAACTGATATTTAAGAAACTAAAAAAAAAGACTTGTCTAAAGAAAATTTGACTTAATTTTTGTCTAAATAAAAAAAAAAAAAATCTTGTTAAGCATTTTTTACAAAAGAAAAAAATGTCTTATTTTTGGGACAATGTATCTCACTTTTTCTTAAGTTTTTTCCAGCTAATAATAAACTGCATTTAACCAGTAACAAGGAAAGGCAATGGATTTCAAATCATCCAAGCAAAGAAATAAGATTGTTTTCCTTATTTTACGACAGAGGCTAATCTTACAACCCCAATTCCAATGAAGTTGGGATGTTATGTGAAATGTAAATAAAAACAGAATACAATGATTTGCAAATCCTCTTCAACCTATATTCAATTAAATACACCACAAAGACAAGATATTTAATGCAGAAAAACTGATAAACTTTCTTGTTTTTGTGCAAATATTTGCTCATTTTGAAATGGATGCCTGCAACACGTTTCAAAAAAGTTGGGACGGGGCAACAAAAGACTGGGAAACTTGATGAACGTGTTGGGAAAGTGTAGTGACACGGACCCACAACAGGGGGCGTAAATGAACGGACAATGGAAGGAGTTAAATTAGAACACTTTACTGTTGTGAATGTCACAACCAAACACAGCAGATTACAGAATGTACACAAGTCAATTAATAAAGGTGTCGTGTGGGCAGGCTCGACGATAGGAGACGCCCGTCTGGAGACGAACCGGAACCACACGATTTCCACCGCCACCGAACCCGAGGGATACTGGAGCCGCCAAGTCCCGAAGTCCCCAGGTGGCCACCGTCTCGGCGTGTCGGATCTGGTACTGCTGGCAGAAAACAAAAACAGTCAAGTGTGGGTGTGTGTGCACCCAGAACAATTATGGTGGGAATTCCACCTCCACCTCTCACTCAATACGTGTTGCAGCGATCCCTCAGAGGAAAAGAGTGCCGTCCTGCACAGCCTCCACAAACTAAGGACCGGTACTCCTGCAAACACTCACAATAGATAGATTTAGAAAATTACCACAAAGGCTGAGGATATTACCTCTTGATGAAGATGATATCTCGGCAATGTGGTGGAGGTGTCTTCCTGCTTTTATTCCAGATGTGGAGTAGATGATCAGTGACAGCTGTCATGGTTGATGGGTGACAGCTGTCACCACGGCTTGTTCCTGGAGGCGGCAGCGCCCTCTCATGCCTGAAGCCCGCACTTCAGGCAGGGCGCCCTCTGGTGGTGGGCCAGCAGTACCTCCTCTTCTGGCGGCCCACACAACAGGACCCCCCCCCTCAACGGGCGCCGCCTGGCACCCAACCAGGCTTGTTCGGGTGGCGACGGTAGAAATCGGCCAGGAGGGCCGGGTCCAGGATGAAGCTCCTCTTCACCCAGGAGCGTTCTTCGGGTCCATACCCTTCCCAGTCCACCAAATACTGAAAGCCCCGGCCCATTCGACGGACGTCCAAGAGCCGGCGTACTGTCCAAGCCGGCTCCCCGTCGATGATACGGGCAGGAGGCGGCGCTGGACCGGGTGCACAGAGGGGTGAGGTGTGATGCGGTTTAATCCTGGAGACATGGAAGACCGGATGGATCCGCAGTGAGGCCGGGAGTCGGAGCCTCACTGCGGTAGGACTGAGGACCTTAAGGATGGTGAATGGTCCGATGAAACGGTCTTTTAACTTGGGCGACTCGACCTGGAGTGGAATGTCCTTGGTGGATAGCCATACCTCCTGCCCGGGCTGATATGCGGGGGCCGAGATATCCTGTTGGGAAAGTGTAGTGACACGGACCCACAACAGGGGGCGTAAATGAACGGACAATGGAAGAAGTTAAATTAGAACACTTTACTGTTGTGAATGTCACAACCAAACACAGCAGATTACAGAATGTACACAAGTCAATTAATAAAGGTGTCGTGTGGGCAGGCTCGACGATAGGAGACGCCCGTCTGGAGACGAACCGGAACCACACGATTTCCACCGCCACCGAACCCAAGGGATACTGGAGCCGCCAAGTCCCGAACTCCCCAGGTGGCCACCGTCTCGGCGTGTCGGATCTGGTACTGCTCGCAGAAAACAAAAACAGTCAAGTGTGGGTGTGTGTGCACCCAGAACAATTATGGTGGGAATTCCACCTCCACCTCTCACTCAATACGTGTTGCAGCGATCCCTCAGAGGAAAAGAGTGCCGTCCTGCACAGCCTCCACAAACTAAGGACCGGTACTCCTGCAAACACTCACAATAGATAGATTTAGAAAATTACCACAAAGGCTGAGGATATTACCTCTTGATGAAGATTATATCTCGGCAATGTGGTGGAGGTGTCTTCCTGCTTTTATTCCAGATGTGGAGTAGATGATCAGTGACAGCTGTCATGGTTGATGGGTGACAGCTGTCACCACGGCTTGTTCCTGGAGGCGGCAGCGCCCTCTCATGCCTGAAGCCCGCACTTCAGGCAGGGCGCCCTCTGGTGGTGGGCCAGCAGTACCTCCTCTTCTGGCGGCCCACACAACAGAACGCTCAAAGAACACCTAATTGGAAACAGGTGAGTGTCATGATTGGGTATAGAAAGAGCATCCCCAAAAGGCTCAGCCCTTCACAAGCAAAGATGGGGCGAGGATCACCACTTTGTGAACAACTACGTGAAAAAAATAGTCCAACAGTTTAAGAACAATGTTTCTCAACATTCAATTGCAAGGAATTTAGGGATTCCATCATCTACAGTCCATAATATAATCAGAAGATTCCAAGAATGTGGAGAACTTTCTACACGTAAGCAGCAAGGCCGGAAACCAACATTGAATGCCTGTGACCTTCAATCCCTCAGGCGTCACTGCATTAAAAACTGACATCACTGTGTAAAGGAGCTTACCGTGTGGGCTCAGGAACACTTCAGAAAACTATTGTCAGTTAACACAGTTTGTCACTACATCTACAAGTTAAAGTTAAAACTCTACCATGCAAAGTGAAACCACACATCAACAACATTCAGAAACACTGCCGCCTTCTCTGGGCCCGAGCTCATTTGAAATGGACAGATGCAAAGTGGAAAGTGTGCTGTGGTCTGATGAGTCCACTTTTCAAATTGTTTTTGGAAATCATGGACCATCCAGATTGTTAGCAGCACAAAGTTCAAAAGCACACATCTGTGATGGTATGGGTGTGTTAGTGCCCATGGCATGGGCAACTTACACATTTGTGATGGCACCATCAATGATGAAAGGTACATCCAGGTTTTGGAGCAACACATGCTGCCATCCAAGCGTCTTTTTCAGGGATGTCCCTGCTTATTTCAGCAAGACAATGCCTAGACACATTCTGCACATGTTACAACAGTGTAGCTTCGTAGTAAAAGAGTGCAGGTAATAGACTGGCCTGCCTGCAGTCCAGAACTGTTGCCCATTGAAAATGTGTGGCGCATTATGAAGCACAAAATACGACAACGGAGACCCCGGACTGTTGAACAACTGAAGTCGTACATCAAGCAAGAATGGGAAAGAATTCCACCTACAAAGCTTCAACAATTAGTGTCCTCAGTTCCCAAACGCTTATTGAGTGTTGTTAGAAGGAAAGGTGATGTAACACAGTGGTAAATATACCACTGTCCCAGCTTTTTTTAAATATGTTGCAGGAATCCATTTCAAAATGAGCAAATATTTGCACAAAAACAATAAAGTTTATCAGTTTGAACATTAAATATCTTGTCTTTGTGGTGTATTCAACTGAATATAAGTTGAAGAGGATTTTCAAATCATTGTATTCTGTTTTTATTTACATTTTACACAACATCCCAACTTCACTGAAATTGGGGCTGTACAATTTTGCTCTGAAACATAAAAAAAATATAAAGTTTCTTGTTTCATTTTTGTTCCTAGCAAATACCAAAAGTTTCTGGTTTTCTTTTTCGTTCAAAGCCTTGATTGTAAGTGTTGTTTGGCCACCTTAAATGCTACAGATTAGATCAAAATTGGCTTCGGTCTCATACTCTATTAGGAGCTACACCGCCAGCTGTCATTCATAAATACCAGGCTCCCACTTCACCGTGTTGCAGATCATAGTCCTGATTTCATTCAGTTAAATTCGAGCGTTAATAATTGTTTATTCTGATTGCAGCCTTTACTAATTCATGCTTCACCTTGCTCAGTGTATTCCACCAGCCTGACTCCTGCCTTTGCATCCGCTCATCCACTTCATGTCATAGAATCTGGGGATAAATACCAACAGGCCTCAGGGCTTACACAGGACGCACTTTTCTCTTCTTGTTCATGAGTTACTGTATTTGTTTGATTCAGCAGCTTTGGTGATGATATACAACACTATTGGACAGATTTATTCATTTTGTAAATGTATTTATTTATGCACAACTGTCATGAATTTCATAATGTTTTCCTCCACTGTGCATATTTTCCTCTCTACTTCCGTCCATGTCGTATTAGAGGATGACGACTTCAACATTAATACTGAAGGAATCTATTTATGTAAGTTTTGAAAGTATTTTCAAGAGTTGTACAACAAATGTCCACCTTTGTCAAATGGTTATAAATAAATAATGCACATTTTCAAGTTGTTATATATCTCTGTATTGCACTGTATGATTTAAAATTTGCCCCAACTATATTATTAAATATTATTTATTGTCTTAAAAAAAAAATCCAGTGTTCTTTACATTTGAGGCTTCAAGGTTACATTCAGAACTGTCAAACTAAGTGTTCCTCAACTCTGCACGTCAGGTAGGCAAACACTACTTATTGACTCATCTTCAACGTTAACATAAAATTATCAAAGAAATAATAGTTAATATATTTATGGGGGGGGGTCCAACTAAAATATGAAAGTCTTGACCCAAGCTGAATATAACCTTAAGGCCTCACCTGCACACACACACACACACACACACACACACACACACACACACACACACACACACACACACACACACACACACACACACACACACACACACACACACACACACACACACACACACACACACAGTATGTTGATATGATCAGTTTAGTGGGTTTCCGTCCCCTGCAGCAGGCTTTAGGAGCAGCATGCGTCTGTGTCGGCGGCGGTCCAGCAGCACCAGCCAACCAAACTGTAACACTCACAGCCCCAGGGGCTGCTGCGGTGACCTAACCAGCCCTTATGAGGAGGTGGTGCGCTACCAGCGGCACCCACAGGATGCACACCGCCTCATTGCCCTCTTAGGTACAGTCATTCTTGGTGCTCTGTTACCACTTGTCATGATTCATTCATTTTCTACCGCTTCTCCGAGTCCGGGTCGCGGGCAGCAGCAGGCCAAGCAGCTCAACCCACACTTCCCAATCCTCAGCCAAATCCTACAACTCTCACCGGGGGTCAGAATCGAATTTATTGCCAAGTAAGATCTCACATACAAGGAATTTGATCTGGTGTCATTGTTGCATAAACAACAATAAAAAGAAAAGGAAAAAATCCACTTCATCCACTTCTGTAAGACGTGAAAGAGTCAAATAGACAAATAATAGTCAAATAAATATAACATAGTGGAACGGGGCTCTGCAAAAACATGCAGATGTACGCAGATGTTGATCCCAAGACATTCCCAAACCAGCTGGGAAATATAACCCCTTCAGCATGTCCCATGTCTTCTCTGGGGCCTATTCCCAGCTGGACATGTCTGGAAGATCTCCTTAGGGAGAAGACCAGGGGGCGTTCTGACCATATGCCAAAACCACCACAACTGGCTCCTTTTGATGTGACCTCCCTCGGGATTTGAGAGAAGCATCTTCACAGGTGTGAGTTAAAGGCTGTCTGGACAGGTTCTTCCACCAAACATTCCCAGAAACCTCTCACCACACGTTTAGGTGTTCCAGGTTGCTTCGGTTTGCTCACCCTGCCATCTGACCCACTCATCGCCAGGTGGTGTCCAGTTGACAGCTCTGCCCCTCTCTTCCCCCGAGTGTCCAAGACACACTGTCACAGGTCTGATGACACGATTACAAAATTGATCATCGACCTTTGGCCTAGGGTCCTCATCATAATGTGAAAACTAAAGCGGCACTTGAGAAGGTGTGCGTCAATGTATGCTGTATATTTATCTTGATTTGTGGAAGATGCTGAAATAAGAGTTTGGAGTTGAAATATTACTTCTGTTTCCAGGAGTTTATTTTACACTTTGTCCTCCTTCAGGTCCATCTGGAGTGGGTGTGAATAAACTCCGGAAGCGACTGATTGAATTGAACCCAAACATCTTCCAGGGAGCAGTGCCTCGTATGTACCAGCTGCTATCATTTTTCATGTTACCGTTGAGCAAATATGATGCTGGAGTTCACTGTTGATATAAGAACTAGAACTGCACACAGAGAAACAGACCTGGGAACAGAAACAAGTGCCAGCAAGCTTAAAAACATCATCCAGCTTCATGTTTTGACTGTTAATGCGACATACAGGGATCAAATGTCAAGTTATCTTTTTAACTTGACCTTTGATCCCGTTAGTGTTCCTTTAGTCCGTACAGTGGTGACACATATGAAGTGTTTCTGATTTCCTTTACCAGACACAACAAGAACACCCAAAGTATATGAAGAGTCTGGCAGAGAATATTACTTCACCAGCCGAGAAATCTTTGACAACATGGTACACAACAACAGGTACAAGTGTGAATTTGTCAGTAATCAATGAATGAAGTGAAGATATTTGCAATTACAAATGCATTACAAGCTGAACTACATATAAATGATCCATAAATCAAGAACTGATCAATACTAGATTATAGTACCCGTGGGTATGATAGCAGAAGGGGCTGCGGTAATCTGACCTTTGAGTCCAATACAACGTTTGGTAGAAATCAGCCTCTGGATTGTTCAGATACATGTTTAACATGACCTGTATCTGATCTGAACAGTCACACTGAGACAAATCAGATATAAATCAGAACCAGGACAACGTGTGCAAACGGTTCTACTCTGATTGGGGGGGAGATGGGACCTGTTCATATGTATCAGAAAATACCAGCTCTGTGGCACAAACAGACAAATAAACAAACACGTAAACATGAAAATTTGACAAGAATTGTGATATAACTATGATTATTATAGACTCTTTCTTTTTTAGCGATTCTGAGGTGAAAATAAAACTGTTGATTCATTTTCTGCCGCCTATCGGGGTCCAGGTTGCAGTGGCAGCAGACTAAGCAGCTCATCCCATGCTTCCCTATCTTCGGCCAAGTTCTGTAACTCTTCCTGTGGTATCCCAAACCAGCTGGGAAATATAATCCTTCCACAGTGTGTCCTGGATTTTTGCTGAGGCTTCCTCCCAGTTGGACATAGCTGGAAGATCTCCCGAGGGAGATAACAAGGGGGCATCCTCACCAGATGCCCAAACTACCTCAGCTGGCTCCTTTTCGATGTGAAGAAGCAGCAGCTCTACTCCGAGTCCCGCACGGATAGTCAAGCTGCTCACCCTGCCCAGGGTTGTAAACCAAGATACCTGAAGGAGGAATCTCATTTCCGCCGCTTGTATCCGCAACCTTATTTTTTTGGTCATCACCCAAAGCTCATGCCCATAGGTGAGGATAGGACCATAAATTGACTGGTAAATTGAGAAACTCGCCTTCTGGCTCCACTCCTTCTACACCACAATGGTTCGCCCCAATCCGTCTCTTGATCTCATGCTCCAGTTTACCCCCACTCATGAATAAGACTCTGAGATACCGAAACTCCTCCATCTGGGGAAATAACTCTCCCCTGACCCAGTGTGGACAATCCATGTTTTCCGACAAAGGACCATGGACTCAGATTTGGAGGTGCTGATTCTCATCCCAGTCGCTTCACTCTTTCTCATACCTGCTGAGTGCACCTCTGAGGTCACTGCTTGATGAAGCCAACAGATCCACACCATCCACGAGGGCGTTTTATGTGGATAACAGTTTTGGGCAGGCTGTGATGATTAATCCAGCTCAAAGGATGCAACAGGTCAGATTAAAAGACTTCATTTTACTCAGTGTGCCACTTTGTAAAGTTCTCACTTCTGCCGCTACATTGATTAGCTCCTTACACCGGTTATGCGCATGCTGCACATCATCTTCTCCATTTTTTGTGGGAGTGTTACAGCACAACTTACAGGCCTGGCATATATACTACACTGTTTTCAGGGGATTTGTGTATATGCAGAAAGGGTGACGTGTTTATGGAGTACTTTTTGAAAATGACAAAGGAAAACATTGTATCAATGCCAGTGTCAGTGACAAGGCCTTAGTTTATCATTTTAAATAAGATCTAAAGCTGATCTTCGAGCACCGTCATGCTCTAAATTTCTGGGGAGAGGACATCAGAGGGCTGTCAATCAGTCCTCTGATGTCTTTAATTTTATATATGGTTATTTGAAACATTTTGAATACATCAAGCTGATTGTCCTAAATTGGAGGCTGGTGTATGTTTTTGCTCAATGGTCATTGTGATGTCTCCACTGCTGGAGTTGGACAAACTAATGGGGTGTTGTCTGTTGTATCTTAAAATGACAAGAAAAAAAAAAAGAAAAAGTTCTTTCCTTATGTGGGATGGAAACCCACTAATTTAATTATGTTAGAAATTTCTTTATCAATTAGTTCCATTCTACTGGATCTAATCAATTCCCTTGTGATGTTCAACAGGTTTCTGGAGTATGCAGAGTCTAAAGGAAACCTGTATGGCAGCAGTGTGGAGTCAGTGAGAGACGTTTTAAGCAGCGGAAAGATCTGTGTTATTGATATTGAGCCTCATGTAAGTCCAACATAAACACCTTTTGACATGTTGAATGTGCATTCTGGTGGATTATCTTTATGCAAGAGTGGCTGTTAAATGTGACCATCAAAGGTTAGAATGTCACAGCTGGTGTTCCCTCCAGTCAGAGTAGGCCAGGTATGGAGGCATGTGCTTGTTCCATTTGTCGCCACATCTACCACACCATGAAACTCCCTTGTGTGCTGGTTGGCATCCACCCAGGTAGACGATGAGTCCTTCCCCAGCTCCTGAACATAGACATCTATCTATCACAGCCAGGTGATACTGGTTGGTGGGCAACTCAACGGTGAGCCACCTGTGCAGCACTTCATGCTCAGAATGCTGCACATGGTGTCTCCCCACCATCAGTTAGAATGGAGCAGAAGACTCCTAAAGATTCAGGCTTTATTTCTCTTGTAAAGGTATTGGAATTGCTAAACAACGGCAGGTCGGTTATGATGTCTATCAACTTACTGGGAATCCCACAAAACCTTGATTGTCCCTCAGAGAAACCCCATCAACCAAATAAAATTCTTTGAGACACAAAGTGGCTTGCAAAAGTATTCAGCCCCTTGGTATTTCATGCATTTTTAATTTGTTTATAGAATTTCAAATGCAAAAATTAAATCAGGCTTCTCAATATAAAATTTTTTAAATATCTTCCTTAGAGTCAAACTGAAAGTAAATCTCTACAACATGATATAAATTAATTAAAAATATAAAAGCCAAGATGATGGGTTGCATAAGTAATCAGCCCCTTTTGTATAATACCTGTAAATAATCAGTTTAATTGCCAGTTTTCTTCAGATAAGTCAGGAGATGGATACATGAACATTTCCAAGTCACTAAATATGTCTTGGAATTTATTTACATAAATTATGAAGAAATACAAACAGTATGGCACTCTATGGTATTTTTTTTTTTTTACCTTTATTTAACCAGGTAAGTTATTAAGAAAAAAAAAAATTCTTATTTACAATAACGACCTGGAATAAATCTGTGTGGGGTAGACAGTTCTCAAAAACTGAGTGACTGTGCAAGAAGGAGAAGAGTGAGGAAAGCCGCCAAAACACCCAGATGACCCAGAAGAGGTTACAAGCTTCTGTGGCTGTGATTGGAGAAATTGTGCCTAGTGCATGTTTTGCATTTTGTACCCCCAAATATACAGCTTCATGATGAAGTGATACAGAGGAGGGTTTTATTAAAAAGAAGACCTGAAAGTTGAGCTAAAATTTGCCAGAAGGTACATCTGAGATGCAAGCCTGGATGTGATGTTTTGGTGAAAGAAACCAGCACCCACAACGTGTGTGTTACAGTCCCTCCTGCTGCCACAATGGGTGTGTCCAATCCCACTCACACCCACGAAACGCTAAGCACACAATTATAGAGATACATTGATTTTGTGTGTTCTCCCGTTCCACGGGAATAAACACATCATTTAGGCTTATTAATAAAGAAATTCATGGATTGTTTGTTTCATTGAATCCCTGGCCTGTATATCTTTTGACGCACTGATCAGGAATAGCGTTGCTATTTTGTTGTTTTCAGTGACAGTTCAGTTCAATACAACCCTATAAGGGCATGCAGCAACTCGCTGTGCTGTGACAAAGAGAGCGAGAGACAGACTCGCTGTGCTCCGCTGTCTCTCTCTTTCTTTGCTCCTGTAATGTCCTCTGCTCCTGTTAAAATACTTGAGATGAAAGTAGCGTGTGGACACACAATTTACACTATTCTCCTTTGTTGACTGAGTCATCTTATCACTTCTGTTCCTGCAGTGTTTATTTTTAGCTGCCCACTCCCATCCACAGCGACGTTCTGTCCACCTGCTCCTGCAACATTTGTGTTAGGTCCCACGGGACCCATTCCCAATGCTTCCCTCTACTCTGCAGCTCTACTGTCACCATCAACAAAGAGAAAACACATGAATGATAACAAAAACATATTTGAATGCGCACATGCCCAAATGTGCCCGTGTTGGTTTTCGTTCAGAACAGTTATATAAATATACTGTTTAACCACCAAGCAGCCACCCATCGCGCGCTGCGCCAGCCTGCCTGTTCCCATCCTGACACAATGCATTTGGCATTCCATATGATTTGAACATTGATGGAATGAAATTGTTTCCTATTAACAAAAGCAAATTCATCATGTGATGGTGCCTTGATAGCAATATGTGTGCACTCCTGACCGTTCGGCCAGCTCCCACTGGAATGCCCCTGTAGCCAAGAAGCCCAGCGTCAGCGTGGTCAGCACCTGTGTGGGCACAGACAGCCCCCGGCTCCTTGCCGTATTGCGCTCTGGGCCAGCTGCAGTTCTGCACACAACTCCAGTAACAGTGGCCTTGGTAATTGAAATTGTCTTATAAGCCAATTATCTTCTTTTGCAAGTAAATCCTCGTGTTCCCTGAAGACACACTCACGTCGTGTGGCACCATTTGCAAGGTCCTCTGACAACACTAACGGAGCCACTGTTAGTGCCATTTTACGCATCACTTTGCACATGCTTTTATGTCCACCCATATAACTGCGAACACGTGGGCGTGTTAATTGCTCATCAGTGTGTCCCTGATGTGCGCATCACTCTGATGGCTTCATGTTTTCATACTATTGACGGTTTCCCAGCATCAGCTCTACATGTCGGCAGTGGACAATAGCTGTAGAAACGTGCGTATGCAGTCATGATTTTTGCGTGACACATGGCACATTTCCACGCTCATTTCACTTTTGATACATCTGAACGTTAGTGTGGAGACGGACATATGCCACATTTTTGTGCATACACAGCCTTTGTACATGAGGCCCCTAGAGAAAAGTATCTCTGTGGTACTGGTGTTGAAAGAGTTCAGCCCTAGTACCACAGAGTATCACTTAGAATACAGATACAAAGCTGTACATTTGCAACCTTGCATACAAATTTGAATAATTGTTGAATTTTTGTTCATAACTATATAGAACATGAGGCTCGTCAGGAAATAACATTAAGATTATCAAATATTTTCAGAATGTTATGAGCTTCCTAAAAGGAAAATTAGAAAGTCTTTGCATAATGGTTATTGTGATAACCACTAGGAGGAATTTGTGTTGTAGGTCAGTATGTAGATGTTTTCTAGAATCCTTCATCTCGGCCCACCAAGAATGAAGCAGGTTATGAGTTCAAAGGTTCTATTTGGTCAAAGTTATGTTGTTTTGCTAAGCTATAGTTGTCTAAATTACAATATCTATCAAAAATACTACTCACAAAACATGTTTTTAGTAAAAAGTTTGGTGTGTTGAAAGTTATTCTTTCTGTAATGTGTTGTTGCTGGGAGCAGGCCATTCAGGCAGTGAGGACCCATGAACTGAGAGCCTACATTATCTACGTGAAGCCCCCAACACTGGAGCGACTCAGACAGACCAGACAGGAGTCCTACATCACCACCGACTACTACATCACACGGCCGTTCAAAGTGAGTCCAGAAGATGTCTCTTTCCTGCTGTGCTAAAGTCCTATGTAGCTTTTGGGAAATATTTTTGAGAGCAGCAATCATCACATCTTCCAGCCCACCTTTCTGAATTTCTTACCTCAACCAAGGAGGGTGTGTTTTTGTATTTGTTGGTCAGCCTATACAACCTGTGTTATCCAGTGATTAAAGTTTTTCAAAAATTATCCGGTTTCTAGGTGTGCAGCATACTGCTGATACTCAGCACAGATAATTTATCATCACGTTTAACGCTTAGGTTGTTGGTTTGTGTTGGGTGTTGTTACCATCATCCAAGGTTGGCATCAAGCACAGTGTCTTGAATAAATGTTCAGGGTCACCACAGCTGTTCCAAAAGATGTCCATCCCAATGTAACTCCAGATGTATAAGGAGAATGGGTATGGTGTATGGTGTATGGTGGCTGATAAGGACCATAGCACTCCCAAATTAAGACAGCACAATATGAGAAAATCCATGCAAAAAACAAACAACAACAAAAACACTTGCTGACACTGACAGGTACCGTTGTAGTTGCATCAAAAATGGTTTGCAGATTGAAAAAAAAGGTTGTAAACATAGAAAATACAAACAAATATAACCTGCAGCACATTCAACAATTTCATAACCTCCACCAACAAAATGAGGTAATGAGGGGCAAAAACACAACCTCTGCCAATTTCGTTGGCGGAGGTTGTGTTTTTGACCATGTTTGTTTGTTTGTTTGTTTGTTTGTGTACAGCCTGGAGCACACAATTTTTCATGTATCATTATGATTTTTTTTTTTAACTGAAGATTCATATCCTGATAGGCAAGAACTGATTAAATTTTCAAGGTCATAGGTCAAAGGGCAAAGTCAGGAAAAAATCTTGGAAAAATCCCTATCTAACATTGAATGAATTTTCAAAAATTCCTAACTCAAAAAAGATCAAATTTCTTTCATATCTGAGAGTGTTATGTAGGATGGTATACTTTACCGCCTGACACAGTTTGATCTGAATCTGATCCGGATTGTGGATTTTGTGGATATTTGAATTTAATATTGAAAAGCCCATTTGCATTTTGCATTATATCTCAATCAAAACTGCTTCAATCGCTCTCATTTGTGACAGTGAGGTGCAAACTGGCACTCAAAATGAAAAGACCAAGTTTGATCCGCATCTGATCCGTATTGCTGATTTAGTGGATATTTCATTTTGAAATTGAAAAGGCTGTTTGATCTATACATATTTTGCATTATATCTCAATAAAAATGCTTCTGTCACTCATGTTTGATAGTGAAGTGCAGACGAACAGCCTCTATCAAATGATAAGATTTGATCTGGATCTGACCCAGAGTGCCAGCCTGCTCCTCCATGTCAAATACAAAACGAGTGTTAGTGGAGGTCTGCGCTCTACGAGCTCGGTGCTCTCCTTACACAATGTGTCTGCTGTAAATTCAGACAACATACACAAAACTCAGATACACTACAAAGATCCACAACACAACAGAAGTACTAACAACTTGAAAAGAGGTTTTTGCCCAAAGGACTATCTGATGAACTGCTCACATCATCACGGTGCATCACTCATTATATCTATCTGGTCGGTAGAACTAAGTTCATCAATTTACTTTATTGCTGATTCAACTCTTATTTTTTATGGTTTATTATTACCTCCGCCAAGGAGGTTATGTTTTCTGTCGCGTTTGTTTGTTTGTCTGTCTGTCAGCAGGATAACTCAAAACGTTTTAAATGGATTTTGATGAAATTTTGTGGAGTGGTTGGAAATGACAAGAGGAACAAGTGATTAAATTTTAGTGGTGATCCGGATCACGATCCGGATCCCGATGCTAACACATTAGCATGTCTATGGCATTTTCCATGTTAAAAGTTAGCATTAAGCAGTTGCAGCTGTCATCACGTTCGGGTGCATTTGTTTTCAAATTGTAATATTTCTTAAATTTATTTTTGTTCATATATTAATAATCTGATTATTATATACAATTTTAGACAAAGAGACAAAAAGAAATAGATCACTGTGCCAAGGAGGGAATCTCTTTAGGGTCAGTGACCCTATGGCCGTGTTTAGAGAATAAATGTTAAAAAATTCATATATTTGCAGTTTAGTTGAATAATAAATTGAATTTTGTCTCTTATTTGTTTTTGTCTATAAGCACATGCAATATCAGTATCAGTGCTCAGATGACAGTAGCTTCTGGGAAAGGTGCAAGTTGCAATAAACTGTGATGCCAAGCGCTAAGGATACATGCTATCCAGTCACAGCAGAGGAAACTTTTTTACTACTGAGCAAACATCATTGTTAGACTTTTTTAGGTTCAATGATTCCACGGCGTGTAGATGTTATGCAGTCAGTGACCCCATGGCCTTGGTGGAGGTTTGCACTCTCTGAGTGCTTCTAGTTTTATTTGTGATACACTGAATAGTAGAACTCAGTTAAAGTGTTTCAGTCAGAAACCTCCTTTTGTGTTGTTAGTACTTCCATCGTGTACAAAGCATTTCTGTATTTTGGTGCATCGTCTGAATTTGGGTTATATTGAAATGAATGAATCCAACTTTTTAAGCTTTATTTCACTCTGACAGGATGAGGACTTCCAGGAGATGGAAGAAACTGCGAGGAGAATGGAGGCCCATTATTGGCAGTTCTTTGATCATGTGATTGTGAACGATGACTTGCAGGACTCCTGCATTCAGCTGCTGACTGCGGTGAAGAAGGCCCAGGAGGAACCACAGTGGGTACCTGCCAGCTGGATTCGACCTGCTGCGGAGTCGTAACTTTGGCGGCGTTCACAGTCTGCACAATTCTGCATTAAAGGAATGAGATGTCCTCCAACCAACAGCAGATAGTTTATTACTGTTCCTCTATATTTCTTGTGTTAATATCATTTGTCTGTTTTGTTATAGCAGAAAGAAAAGTGCCAAAAGCCAAAACTCAGATCTGTGTTTAGTAAACTACTGTATCACAACCAAGTACTCTGGTTTTCCAACATGTTGAAGCACAGCAGTGACATTTTGATATTTATACGGCTGGGATGAGGATCAGCACCTCTAAATCTGAGGCCATGGTTCTCAGCAGGACACCGATGGATTGCCTACTCCAGGTAGGGAATGAGGTCTTGCCCCAAGTGAAGGAGTTCAAGTACCTCAAGGTCTTGTTCACAAGTGAGGGGACAATGGAGCGTGCATTCGCTCTACCGTACTGTTGTAACAAAAAAGGAGCTGAGCCAAAAGGCGAAGCCCTCAATCTACTGGTCAATCATTGTTCCTACACTCACCTATGGTCATGAGGGTTGGGTCACGACCGAAAGAACTAGATCACGGGTACAAGTGGCCAAAATGGGTTTCCTCAGGAGGGTGGCTGGTGTCTCCCTTAGAGATATGGTGAGAAGCTCGGTCATCCGTGAGGAGCTCGGAGTAGAGCTGCTGCTCCTTCATGTTGAAAGGAGCCAGCTGAGGTGGTTTGGGCATCTGATAAGGATGCCCCCTGGGCACCGCCCTAGGGAGGTGTTCCAGGCATGTCCGGTTGGGAGGAGAATCCAGGGAAGACCCAGGACTAGGTGGAGAGATTACATCTCCACACTGACTGAACACCTCGGTATGCCCCAGTCAGAGGTGGTCAATGTGGCCTGGGAAAGGGAAGTTGGGGTCCACTGGTGAAGTCGTTGCCCCCACGACCAGGTCTCAGATAAGTGGTTGAAGATGAGTGAGTGTGAGTTATCAAACGCGACAAAAATAAATAAGAGCAACAACAAAGATTTCTCTACATTGATTATAGACCTGCAGCGGGTCTGTAATCAACTTTTCTGCAGCGCGGATTTGCTTTGAACCTTGTCTGTGAGTAATATTTAATATTTTTATGTTAAACCGACCTGTTATGATCTTCTGAAACAGTTGATAGATGTATTTTATAACTTAAAAACTGTACCGATGCTAACGCGTTAGCATGTCTATGGCGTTTTCACTGTTAAAGTTAGCATTAAGCTGTTCACATCAGCACGTTTGTGTTGATTTGTTTTCTGTATAATTAATGGCTCAGAGTTCGTTGTTGTAAAAGAATCAAATTGTAATTTTTTTTTTTTATTCATATATTAATAATAATAGCAACAACAATAATAGTCTACATAATAGACAATAATGGTCAATAATAATAGACTAATAATGTTACAATAAAATTTTAGAGAAAGAGACAAAAAGAACCTAATGAAACAAAACACAACAGAAAAGATAAAACCATGTAACAATGAAAATAAATAAATACATATAGAAATAAATAACTTACCTGTGAACACCTAGTGAGTAGCCTACTCTTGTTTAGGTTTTGAAACCTTGTTTCTGAAGTGTTTTTGTGTGATGTGCACAATTTTCAGTATTTTGAGAAATACTACCAGTCATTTACAAGCCTAGATAAACTTTGTAATAGAAAAAAATCAGTCCGTTTTTGATGATTAACATTTACTTGTACTTTTACTTTCAATACTTGAGTATATTTAGTTGTACATTACTTGTCATACTTAAGTACAATAAATACTAGATACTTTAAGACTTTTACTTGAGTAGCATTTCAATCGGTGACTTGAACTTCTACCAAAGTCATTTTTTAATGGGTATCTGTACTTTTACTTAAGTGTGATTTTCCGGTACTTTATACAACACTGCTAGACACCATCAAAACCTCTGGTTTCCACACAGCTGGCTTTTATGAAGTCATGTATTTGGCATGAAGTTGGCCTGATTTAGCATCTTCATACATGTGAGCAGTGTTGTGAAAGTGTAGGAACACGGACCCACAACAGGGGGCGCAAATGAACGGACAATGGAGGAAGTCAAATAACAACACTTTACTGTTGTGAATAAGCACAACAAACACAACGGATTACAACAATAGACAAAGAAGTCAATTCACAAAAATGTGTCACGTGGGCAGGCTTGAAGATAAGAGACGTCTGTCCAAAGCAGAACCGGAACCACACGATTTCCTCCGCCACCGAACCCCGGGAATAATGGAGCCGCCAAGTCCCGAACTCCCAGGTGGCCACTGCCTCCGCGTGTCGGATCTGGTACTGCTGGCGAGGAACAAAAACAGTTAAATATGGGTGCGTTTGCACCCAGCAACCCGTATGGCGGGAAAACCACCTCCACCTCTCGTTGGAAGAATGTCTGCTATTTAACGCACAAAAGTAATAAAGGGTTACTGTCAAAAAAGACAACACAGTCAGCTGAGTACGGTACCTTCTAGGTAGAGCGATATCTCGGCAAAGAGGTGGAGATGTCGTCCTGCTGATATACCACTGCTGATCAGATGATTGGTGACAGCTGTTGTAGGCGATAAGTGACAGCTGTCACCCCGGCTGCTCCTGTGAGGCGGCAGCGCCCTCTGGTGCCTGGAGCCCGCACTCCAGACAGGGCGCCCTCTGGTGGTGGTGGGCCAGCAGTACCTCCTCTTCAGCGGCCCACACAACAGGACCCCCCCCTCAACGGGCGCCTCCTGGCGCCCGACCAGGCTTGTCCGGGTGGCGGCGGTAGAAATCGGCCAGGAGGGCCGGGTCCAGGATGAAGCTCCTCTTCACCCAGGAGCGTTCTTCGGGTCTGTACCCCTCCCAGTCCACCAAATACTGGAAGCCCCTGCCCATCCTACGGACATCCAAGAGCCGGCGCACAGTCCAAGCCGGCTCGCCATCGATGATCCGGGCAGGAGGCGGCGCCGGACCCGGAGCACAGAGGGGTGAGGTGTGATGCGGCTTTATCCGGGACACATGGAAAACAGGATGGATCCGCAGTGAGGCCGGAAGCTGAAGCCTCACTGCGGCTGGACTGATGACCTTAAGGATTTTGAAGGGGCCGATGTAACGGTCCTGTAGTTTGGGGGAGTCCACTTTCAGGGGAATGTCCTTTGTGGACAACCACACCTCCTGCCCTGGCTGATACGCAGGGGCCGGGGTCCGCCGACGGTCTGCATGGGCTTTTGCCCTCGTCCGGGCCTTTAGCAAAGCAGAACGGGCGGCGCGCCACACCCAACGGCACTTCCACAGGTGGGCCTGGACCGAGGGCACACCGACCTCTCCCTCAACCACCGGAAACAACGGGGGCTGATACCCCAGACACACCTCAAAAGGGGAGAGGCCGGTGGCTGAAGACACCTACTGTTATGGGCATACTCGATCCAGGCCAAATGGGTACTCCAGGCCGCCGGGTGCGCAGCCATCACGCAGCGCAGGGCCTGTTCCACCTCCTGATTTACCCGTTCTGCTTGCCCGTTGGTCTGAGGATGATACCCGGACGAGAGACTCACCGTGGCCCCCAGTTCCCGGCAGAAGCTCCTCCAGACTTGCGAGGAGAACTGGTGACCGCGATCGGAGACGATGTCTGTTGGAATCCCATGCACCCGGACGACGTGGTGGACCAGGAGGTCCGCTGTCTCCTGGGCAGTCGGGAGCTTCGGGAGGGCCACGAAGTGGGCCGCCTTGGAGAATCGGTCCACTATCGTGAGGATGGTGGTGTTGCCCTGGGACGGCGGGAGGCCCGTGACAAAATCCAGGCCGATGTGGGACCAGGGGCGATGAGGCACAGGCAGCGGCTGGAGCAGTCCCGATGCCCTGCGGTGGTCAGCCTTGCCCCTGGCGCAGGTGGTGCAGGCCTGGATATAATCCCGGACGTCGGCCTCCAGGGACACCCACCAGAAGCGCTGCCGGACAACTGCCACGGTCCTACGCACCCCTGGATGACAGGAGAACTTGGAGCCGTGACAGAAGTCCAGGACTGCAGCCCTGGCCTCTGGTGGGACATAAAGTCTGTTCTTCGGCCCAGTTCCGGGATCCGGGCTCCATGCCAGGGCCTCCCGGACGGTTTTCTCTACGTCCCAGGTGAGGGTGGCCACGATAGCGGACTCCGGGATGATAGGTTCCGGTGGATCCGACAACTCCGTTTTGACTTCGTCTTCATGCACCCGGGACAAGGCATTCGATCTCTGGTTTTTGGTCCCGGGACGGTAGGTGATCCGGAAGTCAAAACGGCCGAAGAACAGTGACCAGCGGGCTTGCCTGGGGTTCAGCCGCTTGGCGGTCCTGATATACTCCAGGTTCCGGTGGTCAGTGAAAACCGTGAATGGCACGGACGTTCCCTCCAACAGATGTCTCCACTCTTCAAGAGCCTCTTTCACCGCAAGGAGTTCTCGATTGCCGACGTCATAGTTCCGTTCGGCCGGGGTCAACCTGCGGGAAAAATAGGCACACGGGTGAAGGACCTTATCGGCCTTTCCGCTCTGAGATAGCACGGCTCCTATCCCTGAGTCCGAGGCGTCCATTTCAACCACAAACTGGCGACTAGGATCGGGCTGCACCAGAACAGGTGCAGACGAGAAGCGCTGTTTCAACTCCTTGAACGCGGCATCGCACCGATCCGACCAGGTGAAGGGAACTTTTGGAGAGGTCAGGGCTGTCAGGGGGCTAACTACCTGACTGTAGCCTTTAATGAACCTCCTGTAGAAATTCGCAAAGCCGAGGAACTGTTGCAGCTTCCTACGGCTGGTGGGTTGGGGCCAGTCTCTCACCGCCGCAACCTTGGCCGGATCAGGAGCGACGGAGTTGGGGGAGATGATAAACCCCAGGAAGGACAAAGAGGTGCGGTGAAACTCACACTTCTCGCCCTTCACAAACAGCCGGTTCTCCAACAACCGCTGCAGGACCTGACGTACATGCCGGACATGAGTCTCAGGATCCGGAGAAAAGATGAGTATATCGTCTAGATATACGAAGACGAATCGGTGCAGGAAATCCCGCAAGACATCATTAACTAATGCTTGGAACGTCGCGGGGGCGTTTGTGAGGCCGAACGGCATGACCAGGTACTCAAAAGTGACCTAAGGGGGTGTTAAATGCCGTCTTCCACTCGTCTCCCTTCTGGATCCGAACCAGGTGATACGCATTTCTAAGATCTAGCTTAGTGAATATCTGGGCTCCATGCAGGGGCGTGAACACTGAAACCAACAAGGGCAACGGGTATCGATTACGAACCGTGATTTCGTTCAGCCCCCTATAATCAATGCATGGACGAAGTCCGCCGTCTTTTTTACCCACAAAAAAGAAACCTGCACCCATCGGGGAGGTGGAATTCCAGATCAACCCGGCGGCTAAAGAGTCCCGGATGTAGGTCTCCATTGATTTGCGCTCAGGTCATGAGAGGTTGTACAGCCTGCTGGACGGGAACTCAACGCCTGGAACCAAATCAATGGCACAATCGTACGGACGGTGGGGGAGAAGGGTGAGTGCCAGATCCTTACTGAACACATCCACAAGGTCATGGTACTCCACCGGCACCGTCCCAAGATTGGGCGGGACTCTGACCTCCTCCTTAGCCTGGGAACCGGGAGGAACCGAGGAACCTAAACATACCCGATGGCAGGTCTTGCTCCACTGAACCACTACCCCGGACGGCCTATCGATCCGGGGATTGTGTTTTAACATCCAAGGGAACCCGAGAATCACACGGGAGGTGGCAGGAGTCACAAAAAACTCGATCTCCTCCCGGTGGTTTTGTTGTGTGGGCCGCTGAAGAGGAGGTACTGCTGGCCCACCACCACCAGAGGGCGCCCTGCCTGGAGTGCGGGCTCCAGGCACCAGAGGGCGCTGCCGCCGACGAAGGCTGTCAGGATGACAGCTGTCACCCATTACTAGACACAGCTGACTGCACTCAGGACGGAGTATATCAGCAGGACAGCGTCTCCACCTCAGTGCCGAGATATCGCCTTGAGATTAAGGTAACCTTCTTTGCTAGTATATATATTGAGGACTCTGATAAACCTTGCTAAACCATTTCAGGACAGCTGATTACAGAAAGCACCTTGCTTGGATAAGTACTCACCTTCCTGCTTCATTATTACAAGAGGTGGAGGCGGCTTCTCCCCTCTCCGTCTACTGGGTGCTGTCGCATCCATACCTGTGTGTTTGTGCTCTTTCCCGCCAGCAGTACCGGATCCGACGAGCGAAGGCAGTGGCCACCTGGGAATTCGGGACTTGGCGGTTCCAGTACTCCTGGTTTTCGGTGGCAGAGGAAATCTGGGTGGTTCCGGTTCGACTGGGACGGACGTCTCCTACCTTCGAGCCTGCCCACACAACACCAGCAGATTTCGACTTACAACTCTAAAGTATTAATTGTTGTATTGGTTGTGCCCTGTTCACAACAGTAAAACTTGTTATTCACCTTTCTCTATTGTCCGTTCATTGCGCCCCCTGTTGTGGGTCCGTGTACCTACACTTTCACAACAGGTTTCCTGACACCACCAGAGTTACTGGTGGTGTCTTATGTGTGATTAGAGGGAGTAGGGAGCCATCTAGTGCCCGCACCTGCACAGGCGAGGTAAGCGCCACCAGAGGGAGCCCTGCCTCCCTGGCCCATCTGCTGTCTAGCAGATTCCCTTCAGAGCCCGTGTCCACCAGTGCTGGGGCCTTCAGGGTTAAATCCTCATAAAGGATTGTCACTGGGAGTCATGTGGCAATATGGGTATGTCCCACGTGAATGTTTTGGCCCACCCCTAACCCAGTTTCTAGGGGCGGGCGTTGGTGTTTAACCGCTCGGGGCAGTCCCTCACTTGATGCTCTATTGAGCCACAAACAAAGCACGCTCCGCGGACCAGCCTCCTCTGTCTATCTGGTGGCCTAAATGTGGCCCTGCTCGTGTCCATAGCTTCATCAGCAGGGGGAGCTGTAACCACACGGAGCGTAGAGGCCGTGGAGCGTGGGGAGGGCGGAACTCGGTCGGAACCGGAAGGGAGAGGGACGGCGTGTGCCCGGCCACGCCCTTCGTCTCGTTCCCGACGGCGTTCTTCTAACCGATTGTCTAATCGTATAACGAGATCAATAAGCCCGTCTAAATCCCGCGGTTCGTCCTTGGCCACCAGGTGCTCCTTCAGGACCAACGACAGTCCGTTTACGAAGGCAGCACGGAGGGCAGTGCTATTCCAGCCGGACCTCACAGCCGCGATGCGGAAGTCGACTGCATAAGCAGCTGCGCTCCGGCGCCCCTGTCTCATTGACAGCAGCACGGCTGAAGCGGTCTCTCCTCTATTTGGGTGATCGAACACTGTTCTGAACTCCCTCACAAACCCATCATATGTCAGAAGGAGCCGTGAATTTTGCTCCCAGAGCGCTGTAGCCCAAGCGCGTGCCTCGCCGCGAAGCAGATTAATTACATAAGCTATCTTACTAGCATCAGTCGCGTACATGACGGGATGTTGTGTGAAGACGAGCGAACACTGCATAAGAAAGTCCGCGCATGTCTCCACACAACCCCCGTACGGCTCTGGAGGGCTTATGTATGCTTCAGGGGAAGGTGGGAGGGGTCGTTGAACGACCTGTGGAACGTCACTGTTGCGCACAGGATCGACAGGAGGGGGAGCCGCAGCAGCGCCCTGAGGGTGCGCTTCCACCTGCGCGGCGAGAGCCTCCACCCTGCGGTTAAGGAGGACGTTCTGCTCGGTCATTAGATCCAATCGAGCCGTAAAAGCGGTGAGGATTCGCTGCAACTCACCGATCATTCCTCCTGCAGACGCCTGTGCGCCCTGCTCTTCCATTGGCCGTTCAACAGCCGGTTGACGCCCCTCGGGGTCCGTCACGGTGGCCGAGATATCCTGTTGTGAAAGTGTAGGAACACGGACCCACAACAGGGGGCGCAAATGAACGGACAATGGAGGAAGTCAAATAACAACACTTTACTGTTGTGAATAAGCACAACAAACACAACGGATTACAACAATAGACAAAGAAGTCAATTCACAAAAATGTGTCACGTGGGCAGGCTCGAAGATAAGAGACGTCTGTCCAAAGCAGAACCGGAACCACACGATTTCCTCCGCCACCGAACCCCGGGAATACTGGAGCCGCCAAGTCCCGAACTCCCAGGTGGCCACTGCCTCCGCGTGTCGGATCTGGTACTGCTGGCGAGGAACAAAAACAGTTAAATGTGGGTGCGTTTGCACCCAGCAACCCGTATGGCGGGAAAACCACCTCCACCTCTCGTTGGAAGAATGTCTGCTATTTAACGCACAAAATTAATAAAGGGTTACTGTCAAAAAAGACAACACAGTCAGCTGAGTACGGTACCTTCTAGGTAGAGCGATATCTCGGCAAAGAGGTGGAGATGTCGTCCTGCTGATATACCACTGCTGATCAGATGATTTGTGACAGCTGTTGTAGGCGATAAGTGACAGCTGTCACCCTGGCTGCTCCTGTGAGGCGGCAGCGCCCTCTGGTGCCTGGAGCCCGCACTCCAGACAGGGCGCCCTCTGGTGGTGGTGGGCCAGCAGTACCTCCTCTTCAGCAGCCCACACAACAGGCAGAAGAGAAGAAAGGAGATAAGACTTTATTGGTCCCACACCAGGGACATTCATTTGTTACTAGCACACGACCAATATGTTGCCTGGTTGATATCTGAATCAAGTTTATTGCCAAGTAAGTTTTCACATACAAGGGATTTGCTGTGTTGTTTGGGACAAAATAAACATAACTGGAATAAAACCAGTACTATAATTTCAGGAGCTAAAGTAGAATATATAGGTTTGCCTATTGACCTCTATAAATGTGTACAATGTGCTGTTAAAATGAGCAGGTCAAATTTTCTGTACGTTAATGTATCATATGGACTCTCAGGAGAGAGGTGCGTGGTAGAGTGAGACCGTGTCAGTGGCCATCCCAATGAGGCCGACTACAGATGGAAAATAATTTTTTGTGGTGAAAGGTTTGAGTCCTGATGGACAGCAGCCTACTACCAGAGAGGAGTGTCTAAAAAATGTATGAGGTGAGGGTGGATCCAGTGATGACTGTGTAGAAGTGCACCTGTTGGGCCATTAAAAATTGAAATAATAAGGGAAAGGGATAAAGAAGAAAGTCTATGAGCCAGTCATCAATTTGTACCAGGGTCAAAAGTTAAAGGTGCTCCAATTTCAGTAAAAAATGATGCAAATTATTGGTTGAAATAAAAGGATTAATAAATGAAACAGGTTTGACTGTGTTGAATGTTTGGCCTCCAAAGTAAAGGTCAAACAACGTCAGTGTACATTGGATTGGATTCTTTGACATGTGACACATGTTACCCTGTAACATGATAACTAAGCATGACAGACAGTATAAACTATTCATTTTTAGAACCCTATTAACCCAAATAATAATTTGGAAGCTGAAATGTGCAGTGCATCACATAATTGTTCAACAGTCAGTTGGTATAATGCTCCTTTGACCTCCAGTTGTCGGTTCTTTAACTCAGACTGCATTTTATCAGGAAAGTAGGCAGAAGTCGGAAAATCATGTTTTTAATTGGGTTTTTGCTAGAGGTGGGCAGATTGATCCTAATATCGATAATATCGAATGCTGGTATTGATATTGAATAATCTGTTGTGTGGTCGCCAGAAGAGGAGGTACTGCTGGCCCACCACCAGAGGGCGTCCTGCCTGAATGGCGGGCTTCAGGCACGAGAGGGCGCAGCCGTCTCACGGGAGCAGCTGGAGATGACAGCTGTCCCTCGTCACCACCTGACAGTTGTCCCTCATCATTATCACGATCACCATAAAAGCCGGGCAGCAACTCCACCTCGCTGCCGAGAAATCAGTCTACCTTACAGGTAAACCTCTCAGCAAGTTTTGGTGCCGATTGCACAATTGTTTGAGTATTTCGCAGGCGCTCCTGGACCGTGCCACAGCGGGAGGCTGGAATAGTGGAACCTTCAGGCGATGACATATCTCTCTCCTTAAGGATAAGTAGAGTCAGGACCTGCACGTAGTTGTTTGGAGGTGGAGGTGTCTGCCCTCCATACGGAACTGTTTTGCTGACTGTTTACTGGGTGTGTGCACACACACCTACCGTTAACTGTCTCTGCTTCCTGCCAGCAGTACCAGATCTGACAGCTGGAGACGGTGGCCACCTGGGGACTCAGGACTTGCCGGCTCTGGTGTGTTCCAGATCCGTTGGCAGTGGAAATCGTGTGGGACTCGGCTCTTCTCTGGACAGACATCTTCTATCCTCGAGCCTGCCCACACGTCACCATTGTACATTGTGTAACTCCAAAAACTGTAATTGTTTGTATCTCGTTGTGCACTTCACAACAGTAAATTGTTACTTTTGGCTATTCCATTGTCCATTCATTTACGCCCCCTGTTGTGGGTCCGTGTCATGACACTTTCCCAACATGATCCTCGTGTAAAAAGATAGATACTCAAGCTTTTTTTTTCTCCCGCAAGCAGTGTCTGTAAGAGCAGCGCTGTGCTGTGTCACACAACATGGAGCAGTGCACCCTTGTATTGTGGTGTGTCAGCCCTCTACCTCAGGAGATTTTGTTTTAAGTTGGGTTGAGTGATATTTTTTTTTAAACAAAAAATTTTATTGTGATAATAAAGTATTTTGTTGTCACGTACAATGTTTGGCAAAATTCTATCCTAGGTCTTTTATATCCTTTGGATCTATGAAGCTTAAATATGAAAAAGTATCGGTGTGGATATCGGCAATATTGGGCCTGTATTTACTTGGTATCGGATCAATACCAAAATTCCCGGTATCGCCCACCTCTAGTTTTTGCTGCTCCCTAGTGGTTACTTTTGCTCATTTTAGGATACACGTTGCCAATGTCTATCTGAAGACCAACTCTGGTTCTTCTTTGCTAGATGGATGATCAGCGAGAGGGTTCCACTTTCAGCTCAGACTATATGCGGGTACGTGCACGCTCTCGTAGGAGGCAGTGTTGCCAGATCAGTTTCCAGTTGCAACGCGTTATTTTTATTTTTATCATGGACTACTCGTGCTTCATGTTCAGTCGTGCACTTCTCTAATGTTGAGTGGTGGCTCCGCCTTCATAACCTTTCGAAGCTGTAGTGATACAGTGGCTGGATTGCAGCCGTCACAACTTTATATGTCAGTCTACTCCATACTAATACGTATATGTACTTAGCTGACTTTATGCCTCAAGAGTGCTGCCCATAGCTGAGTACTAATGCGAACTATTTATATTTATAAGAAAATGATAAAAACTATATTTTAAAACGTGTGTGCATAATCATTTGTTTGTTAGAATTCTGCCACCGGCATTTTTAGTCATTATCTGGCAACACGTAGGAGAAGACTGCTTCATGTGTTCGAGCATTGTTTCACGCTTCGAAGCTCGCAGCAGCCGAAACATAACTGATTTTCACTTTTCGCCTGGACATAATTTAAACCCCTGTACATAAAAACTGTTTTAATAACTCTTCCAAGCATGGATACGAAAGGCTTAAAGGTAGCGTCTATTGGCTTTAGCAACTCACGTTATAATGCGTGGATAAGATAGCTTCAAAGCTAAATATCGATGAATGATGCTAACGTTATTTCCACAAGTCTTTTTAAGACGATTAAAAAAATGTAATGCTCTTAATGAAATATGTGTTATGTTTGCGTGTAAACGAGCTAATATCTTGTTAATGCTGATAGTTATTGCTTTTTCCACTTAATATTCCCAATCATTTATTTTATAGACACCACGAGAGCTTCCTCCTCTTCCACAGGTAAGTCAAGAAGAAAAAAAATCAAGTAATGTCACTTTTGTCAGTAACGATTAAGACTATTACTTAAGAGTTCTATTTTTTTCTTTTATTAAAGATCTTTTTGCATCTGTTGACTAAGTCACCCACTCATGTTTTTCCAGTTCAAGGAATTGGCCACGTTTCATAAAAATCTGAATTCATTGAAATATGACAAAGTTCTTGAGAGTTCATGCCTTTTTTGGCAAATAGATGTGCCTCAGTGCATAGAAAGCAGATCTTCTCCACTTGCTTGCATTCATGACTTTATTTATAAAGTCATAAATACTCTCTTGGGCCGACTGTGCTGGAAATTCTTAATCTTTCTTTAACTTCTGTATCTGTTCCTAAACGTTTCAAATCTGCAGTGATTAAATCATTACTTAAGAAACCTGATCTTGACCCTGGTGTGTTGAAAACTATCGGCCGATATCAAATCTATCATTTTGCTCTAAAATTATGGAAAAGGTGGTGTCACAGCAGCTCGTGGACTATCTTACTGAGAATAATCTCTTTGAGCCACTGCAGTTTGCTTTTAGAAAATATCATTCCACAGAGACGACACTCACTAAAGTGGTAAATGATCTTCTGCTTGCAATGGATTTGGACACCGCTACGGTTCTGGTGCTGTTAGATCTCAGTGCTGCGTTTGATACCATGGATCATCATATTCTACTTGATAGGCTGGAAAATTACTTTGGGATTACTGGAAGTGCCCTTGCATGGTCGACATCATACTTGACCAGTTGTTCTCACTGTGTTTTGTACAGTAACACTACCTTTAACCTTAGTGACATGAAATTTGGTGTTCCACAGGGGTCCGTCTTAGGCCCCCTGCTTTTCTTCCTTTATATAGCACCCCTTGGACACATATTGTGGTGTTTTGGGATTACCTTTCACTGCTATGCTGATGATACTCAGTTATACATGTCGATAACTGCTGGTAATCTCATTCACATAAAATCCTTAGAAGATTGCCTTGCATCAGTGAGAAGTTGGATGTCTAGAAACGTCCTACTTTTAAACTCTGATAAGACTGAAATGATAGTTCATGGTCCAGTGAGACATCGGCATCAATTTGACCAGTTAACGCTTTGCTTAGGCTCGTGTGTCATACATCACACTGACAAAGTGAGGAACCTTGGGGTAATTTTTGATCCTACATTGTCCTTTGACCTCCGGAATTAGAAATATTACGAGGACTGCTTTCTTCCACCTGTGAAATATAGTGAAAATTTATCCCATCCTGTCTATGGCTGATGGTGAGACCCTAAGCCGTGCGTGTATCTCTTCTAGATTGGACTACTGCAATGTTCTATTGTCTGGTTTACCGCAGTCCAGCATTAGGGCTCTCCAAGTGGTTCAAAATGCTGCAGCCAGACTTTTGACACAAAGCAGAAAGTTCGACCACATTACACCCATTTTGGCATCTCTTCACTGGCTTCCTGTCCCAGTGAGACCAGATTTTAAGGTTCTGTTACTAGTCTATAAAATTGTTCATGGACTGGCACCTCCCTACCTAGTTGACCTTATTAAACCTTATGTACTGGCCCGGGCTTTGTGTTCTCAGGGCTGCTTTGTGTCCCTCGGGTGAATAAGAAGTCTGCGGGTCACAGAGCTCCCTCTTATCGTGCCCCTGTTTTGTGGAATGATCTCCCTGCATCAATAAAACAGTCAGATTCTGTGGAGACTTTCAAGTCCAGACTTAAGATGCACTTATTTTCCCTTTCGTATGGCTAGCATACTGGCATAGTATAGTTCTATGCTTTTTACTCTTTTAAATCGTTTCATTAGGAAATGGAGCATGCCGCTGCCTCAACTTTACCTAAATTCTGGGTCTTTTAGTGAAGCTTAGGGCTAGGGGCCGGTGATCACCTTAGTATTTCCTGTTTTTGTTGTTGTTTAATGCTGGTAAATTGTACTGTATTTCTTGTCTTTCTGAAGCCTGATTCTGTTTTTTTTTTCTCTCTGTTTAAGGTGCAGCTCCATCCAGAGATGGGTGTGGTATTTGTGCTAGAGACCCTCCTGTCCTGTGCAACAACAGCATTTCCTGTATGTTCCTTTTGTGAATTGTTCTGTAATTTGTGTCTGTAGCATGGCCCAAGCAGACGGTCACCCCTTTGAGTCTGGTCTGCTTGAGGTTTCTTCCTCAGAGGGACTTTTTCCTTACCACTGCTGCTCTGGGGATTAGTAAAGTTAGACCTTTCTTGTGTGAAGTGTCTTAAGACAATTCTCTTGTGATTTGTTGTGATTGCCTCTACTGGTGGTTGGCTCTCACTGCGGTATTGTATCACTTCCTGTTCCGGAGCATAGTGGTGTTTTGCTGTATCTGTTAGCTGTTTAATCTGCGCAGTTAGATTGATCTAGATAACTAGATAACGATTTGTTTCACAGTGTAATCTTCACGTGCCTTAACTAAAGCACTCCCTCTGCTGAATCACCTCTAAATTATTTACACATTATTCACTTTGTGTGTTTTTAGGAATCTGCTAGCTTAGCGCAGCTACTAGCTCTTAGTCGATTTAGCATGGCGGCTTCTCCTGTCTCTCCCGCACTTTTCTGCTCTGGGTGTGAAATGTTTAGTTATTCCTCAGCCTCCTTTAGCAGTAATGGTACTTGTAATAAGTGTAGCTTAGTCGTAGCTTTGGAGGCCAGGCTGGGCGAATTGGAGACTCGGCTTCGCACCGTGGAAAATTCTACAGCTAGCCAAGCCCCTGTAGTCAGTGCGGACAAAGGTAGCTTAGCCGCCGTTAGTTCCCTTCCAGCAGATCCCGAGCAGCCGGGAAAGCAGGCCGACTGGGTGACTGTGAGGAGGAAGCGTAGCCCTAAACAGAAGCCCCGTGTACACCGCCAACCCGTTCACATTTCTAACCGTTTTTCCCCACTCGGCGACACACCCACCGAGGATCAAACTCTGGTTATTGGCGACTGTTTTGAGAAATGTGAAGTTAACGACACCAGCAACCATAGTCAAATGTCTTCCGGGGGCCAGAGCAGGCGACATTGAAGGAAATTTGAAACTGCTGGCTAAGGCTAAGCGTAAATTTGGTAAGGTTGTAATTCACGTCGGCAGTAATGACACCCGGTTATGCCAATTGGAGGTCACTAAAATTAACATTGAATCGGTGTGTAACTTTGCAAAAACAATGTTGGACTCTGTAGTTTTCTCTTGGCCCCTCCCCAATCGGACCGGGAGTGACATGTTTAGCCGCATGTTCTCCTTGAATTGCTGGCTGTCTGAGTGGTGTCCAAAAAATGAGGTGGGCTTCATAGATAATTGGCAAAGCTTCTGGGGAGAACCTGGTCTTGTTAGGAGAGACGGCATCCATCCCACTTTGGATGAAGCAGCTCTCATTTCTAGAAATCTGGCCAATTTTCTTAATTCCTCCAAACCGTGACTATCCAGGGTTGGGACCAGGAAGCAGAGTTGTAGTCTTACACACCTCTCTGCAGCTTCTCTCCCCCTGCCATCCCCTCATTACCCCATCCCCGTAGAGACGGTGCCTGCTCCCAGACCACCAATAACCAGTAAAAATCTATTTAAGCATAAAAATTCAAAAAGAAAAAATAATATAGCACCTTCAACTGCACCACAGACTAAAACAGTTAAATGTGGTCTATTAAACATTAGGTCTCTCTCTTCTAAGTCCCTGTTAGTAAATGATATAATAATTGACCAACATATTGATTTATTCTGCCTTACAGAAACCTGGTTACAGCAGGATGAATATGTTAATTTAATTGAGTCAACACCCCCGAGTCACACTAACTGCCAGAACGCTCGTAGCACGGGCCGAGGTGGAGGATTAGCAGCAATCTTCCATTCCAGTTTATTAATTAATCAAAAACCCAGACAGAGCTTTAATTCATTTGAAAGCTTGACTCTTAGTCTTGTCCATCCAAATTGGAAGTCCCAAAAAACAGTTTTATTTGTTATTATCTATCGTCCACCTGGTCGTTATTGTGAATTTCTCTGTGAATTTTCAGACCTTTTGTCTGACTTAGTGCTTAGCTCAGATAAGATAATTATAGTGGGTGATTTTAACATCCACACAGATGCTGAGAATGACAGCCTCAACACTGCATTTAATCTATTATTAGACTCAATTGGCTTTGCTCAAAATGTAAATGAGTCCACCCACCACTTTAATCATATCTTAGATCTTGTTCTGACTTATGGTATGGAAATTGAAGACTTAACAGTATTCCCTGAAAACTCCCTTCTGTCTGATCATTTCTTAATAACATTTACATTTACTCTGATGGCCTACCCAGCAGTGGGGAATAAGTTTCATTACACTAGAAGTCTTTCAGAAAGCGCTGTAACTAGGTTTAAGGATATGATTCCTTCTTTATGTTCTCCAATGCCATATACCAACACAGTGCAGAGTAGCTACCTAAACTCTGTAAGTGAGATAGAGTATCTCGTCAATAGTTTTACATCCTCATTGAAGACAACTTTGGATGCTGTAGCTCCTCTGAAAAAGAGAGCTTTAAATCAGAAGTGCCTGACTCCGTGGTATAACTCACAAACTCGCAGCTTAAAGCAGATAACCCGTAAGTTGGAGAGGAAATGGCGTGTCACTAATTTAGAAGATCTTCACTTAGCCTGGAAAAAGAGTCTGTTGCTCTATAAAAAAGCCCTCCATAAAGCTAGGACATCTTACTACTCATCACTAATTGAAGAAAATAAGAACAACCCCAGGTTTCTTTTCAGCACTGTAGCCAGGCTGACAAAGAGTCAGAGCTCTATTGAGCCGAGTATTCCTTTAACTTTAACCAGTAATGACTTCATGACTTTCTTTGCTAATAAAATTTTAACTATTAGAGAAAAAATTACTCATAACCAGTGATGCCGGTTGTTACTTAGTGTTACTTAGTAACGCGTTACTCTAATCTGACCACTTTTTTTAGTAACGAGTAATCTAACGCGTTAATCTTTCCAAATCAGTAATCAGATTAAAGTTACTTCTCCATGTCACTGTGCGTTACTATTATTTTTCATTGTGGGTCGATAGCAGCATTAAACTTGGTCCGTGGGCAGGAGGTCGGGGTTCGACTGAACTGCCCACTTTAAGTGAGCTGTGAGCTTTTCATCCGCGGTTTTTTGCAGCTGCTCGACTCGTCCTCACCTCACCTTAAAGCGTGGTGATCAGCACACCTGCACTGAGCTTTACAAAGACATTTTTATACTTTTTTTCCTCCTTTATTTAGAATTCTGAGCTGAGCCGCTCTGTATCTGGTCGTTAAAAACAGCTGATCCTCCGCGACGCGTCAACAACTAACACTATTTTCCACTCAAATGCACCTAAACACTCTTTCTGAGGACCACATGATGTGAAAACGCAATAAAACTTTCTTACCTGTAAATCTGGTCATGTTTTCTGCATAAATAAATGTTATCCATTCTTTGTGCTCAAACGCCAAAGCAGGGGCGAATCCAGATGGAATGGGGGCGTGGGGCAAGGATGTGCCCCCCTCCCCCACAACACCCCTAGATTAAAGGTCCAGTTTTGAAGCCGTTTTTTACTACAACTACTAATATTGCTTAAAATAATGATAATTTCGACAAGTAAAATGTTTAGAGAGAATTTAAATGTTAGAGAAATGTTAGAATTTAATAGTTACATTTATAAACAATGTAGGTTCAAAATTGCAAGTTTTACTGTTACAGTGCTGTCAACAGTTAAATATGAGGTCAAGAAAGAGGTCTTTATTGTACTTTTTATAAAACAAGTATTTATTTTCATTGAAGTCAAGAAAGGGTGACTATAAAGTTTGTTTTGGCAAAACAGGTATCATTGTCATGTTGAGGTGGCAGAGGGTTGTTGTCGGCAGCTGGGAAAAGTAACTAAAAAAGTAACTAGTAATCTAACTTAATTACTTTTACAATTGAGTAATCAGTAAAGTAACTAAGTTACTTTTTCAAGGAGTAATCAGTAATCAGTAATTGGATTACTTTTTCAAAGTAACTGTGGCAACACTGCTCATAACCATCCCAAAGACGTATCGTTATCTTTGGCTGCTTTCAGTGATGCCGGTATTTGGTTAGACTCTTTCTCTCCGATTGTTCTGAGTTATTTTCATTAGTTACTTCCTCCAAACCATCAACATGTCTATTAGACCCCATTCCTACCAGGCTGCTCAAGGAAGCCCTACCATTAATTAATGCTTTGATCTTAAATATGATCAATCTATCTTTATTAGTTGGCTATGTACCACAGGCTTTTAAGGTGGCAGTAATTAAACCATTACTTAAAAAGCCATCACTTGACCCAGCTATCTTAGCTAATTATAGGCCAATCTCCAACCTTCCTTTTCTCTCAAAAATTCTTGAAAGGGTAGCTGTAAAATAGCTAACTGATCATCTGCAGAGGAATGGTCTATTTGAAGAGTTTCAGTCAGGTTTTAGAATTCATCATACTACAGAAACAGCATTAGTGAAGGTTACAAATGATCTTCTTATGGCCTCAGACAGTGGACTCATCTCTGTGCTTGTTCTGTTAGACCTCAGTGCTGCTTTTGATAGTGTTGACCATAAAATTTTATTACAGAGATTAGAGCATGCCATAGGTATTAAAGGCACTGCGCTGCAGTGGTTTGAATCATATTTATCTAATAGATTACAATTTGTTCATGTAAATGGGGAATCTTCTTCACAGACTAAGGTTAATTATGGAGTTCCACAAGGTTCTGTGCTAGGACCAATTTTATTCACTTTATACATGTTTCCCTTAGGCAGTATTATTAGACGGCATTGCTTAAATTTTCATTGTTACGCAGATGATACCCAGCTTTATCTAGCCATGAAGCCAGAGGGGACACACCAATTAGCTAAACTGCAGGATTGTCTTACAGACATAAAGACATGGATGACCTCTAATTTCCTGCTTTTAAACTCAGATAAAACTGAAGTTATTGTACTTGGCCCCACAAATCTTAGAAACATGGTGTCTAACCAGATCCTTACTCTGGTGGCATTACCCTGACCTCTAGTAATACTGTGAGAAATCTTGGAGTCATTTTTGATCAGGATATGTCATTCAGTATCTCTAAAATTAGAAAGGTCTTGTCTCAGAGTGATGCTGAAAAACTAATTCATGCATTTATTTCCTCTAGGCTGGACTATTGTAATTAATTATTATCAGGTTGTCCTAAAAGTTCCCTGAAAAGCCTTCAGTTAATTCAAAATGCTGCAGCTAGAGTACTGACAGGGACTAGAAGGAGAGAGCATATCTCACCCATATTGGCCTCTCTTCATTGGCTTCCTGTTAATTCTAGAATAGAATTTAAAATTCTTCTTCTTACTTATAAGGTTTTGAATAATCAGGTCCCATCTTATCTTAGGGACCTCATAGTACCATATCACCCCAATAGAGCGCTTCGCTCTCAGACTGCAGGCTTACTTGTAGTTCCTAGGGTTTGTAAGAGTAGAATGGGAGGCAGAGCCTTCAGCTTTCAGGCTCCTCTCCTGTGGAAACAGCTCCCAATTCAGATTAGGGAGACAGACACCCTCTCTACTTTTAAGATTAGGTTTAAAACCTTCCTTTTTGCTAAAGCTTATAGTTAGGGCTGGATCAGGTGACCCTGAACCATCCCTTAGTTATGCTGCTATAGACTTAGACTGCTGGGGGGTTTCCCATGATGCACTGAGTGTTTCTCTTTTTGCTCTGTATGCACCACTCTGCATTTAATCATTAGTGATTGATCTCTGCTCCCCTCCACAGCATGTCTTTTTCCTGGTTCTCTCCCTCAGCCCCAACCAGTCCCAGCAGAAGACTGCCCCTCCCTGAGCCTGGTTCTGCTGGAGGTTTCTTCCTGTTAAAAGGGAGTTTTTCCTTCCCACTGTTGCCAAGTGCGTGCTCACAGGGGGTCGTTTTGACCGTTGGGGTTTTTCCGTAATTATTGTATGGCCTTGCCTTACAATATAAAGCGCCTTGGGGCAACTGTTTGTTGTGATTTGGCGCTATATAAATAAAATTGATTTGATTTGATTTGGCGCTATATAAATGAAAATAAATTGAAAATTTAAATTGAATAACACACCCACAAAATATCTGTAAGAATGTATAAAGTGTATGATGGTAAAGACCAGAGAGAAGTAAGTGGCCAGCTTGACCTCCTCTGCATTTAAAGTGACAGACACAAAAGAAGTTCCCGTAATTTATGGACAATAAGCCGCTACTTGTTTCACATGCTTTGAACACTTAAACCATGATGCGGCTAATTTATGGATTTTTACAGGTTTTCTCATAAGTCGAAATATGTCAGTTAATGCTGTCCATTGATTGGCTGAAAGCTGTGGTCCTCATGTGGAGTAAATTAACACATGGAGTAAATATAAAGTATTACCTGTTCATTTCAGTGATTTCATCACATCCTGAAGAAAAATTATCCACATAAAGCCTCCTGTTTTTTGAAAACGACGTCTGAAAATACTTTAATTCCTTGTCGTGGCTGAAGAAAAATCCCTCTGTGACACGGGTACTTTGCACCACAGTTGCTCCGTCAAATCAGTCAGCGGAGCCTTCTCTCCCGCACCGGGTCTCTGTCTTTGCGTCACAAGTTGAAAAAGTCACAGCGCTTTATTACATCTCAGTTACCATAGGCACCACGGGATTCTGGCTGCACGCGATGATAGTATCTCAAGATCCACAAAGAAAAAAAAAAAACAAAAAGTCAGTTTTGCCTTCGTGTGGAGACACCGCACGACACCGTGCTCATCAATATTTACGTGTAACACCTTCAGAAAAACGAGCATTTATGGTATATATTTAATTCGAAGTTAAAAAATCTTTCTGTCTAACATCTTTCTGTGTAAATATCTCATGTTACAACGTTGAGACCTGCGGCTTATAGAGAAGCGTGGCCTATTTATGTACAATTTCTTTCTTTTTAAAATTGGTGGGTACGACTTATATTCAGGTGCGCTCTATAGTCCAGAGATTACGGTATCGATATGCCCGCAGTCCATCTGAAAAATTCAGCAAAAGTCAGTGAACCCAGCAGTCATTCCTCAAACTGGGTCAGAATAGGTTTGTTTCCGTGTTTTTTGGTATTTAAGGAGTTTCAAGATCAGAGGCTTGACAACAGAACCTTATGATGCTATGTATAAAAGTGTATCTGTATGTTATGTCTGCACAAACTTGAACTCTGTGAGAAAATGTTTATGAAACGTAGGGTTTGGTGGTACATCAGTGTAGTATTGCACAGTGATGTGAAAAATTGGGCCAACGAAAAGTCCGCCAAGCCAGAAATATTCTTTTAATGATGCCAATGCAAAATAATGAAAAATAACACCAGTTATCTGTTCATTTGGTAATCAATAATGCAGTGCTGAGGTTGTGGTGTTCAAAGCTCTGTTTATTTTCTGTTTTGCTGAGCTTCGAATGAGTCAGAACACCTGTTAAATACTTTCCTTGTACTGTTACTGACTATATTTACACATGAAGAATTAAGTGAACAGTCATGGAAATACTGTGATTCTGTTGTGTGAACCAGCTAATTTTTGCACTTCAGGCTTGTGAATGATTGTTAATTATACACAGCCATAGCTTTTTTTGTGAACATAACACTAAAAATCTTTGATTCATTTAGTTTTTCATCCAGATTTTAACTTTGTAGGAGTATATTTGAAACATGAAAATAGTCCAGATTAAACTTGTTCAAACAACATAATTATTGAAGGGCTCAGTAATAATAATGCAAGACCTGTTTTTTCTACACTTTACATTTTCACGTGTTTGAGGTTGAATGTTAAATGCCACATTTTAATCTCCAAAGTATCATAATTTTGTGAGTTTTTTTCACAGACGTTTTCCTGCTTTTTAGGCTGGACATAGCTTGTTTGAGACCTCTGTGACTTCTGTAACAGAAATACACCTCAGAAGGTTTGATTTTTTTTTTTTTTTGCCTCGGATTATTCAAATACCGCCCCATACTCAATTTTGAGAACATATAATACTCTACCATGTGTCCCAGTTGAAAATAATTATCAAACAGACTTAAATGTTTTTGTATTTACATAAAAGGATGATGCATGATACTCCATCCAAAATGTGGGAAGAATGTAATACCATGATGCAATACGTCACCTTCTAAAAAATGAAAAACACCATATTATTGATTTCTGGTTATATTGGTCATGATTCTGGAGTGGAGAACAATACAACATTTTTGCTTCTCTTTCATTTTTTTATACCCGCTTTCTCCAATCAAAGGTGATGTTTGTGGGGGGGGCTATCAGTCATGAGTCAGGCAGGGTACACCGTGGACAGGATGTTGGTCAGTCACAGGGCTACATATGAACAGACAAACACATTCACACCTGCAGCAGACCCATCAATATCATCAAAGACCCCACCCACCCAGCACATGAACTGTTCACCCTCCTACCATCTGGTAAGCATTACCGTAGCATGTGGTACAAAACTACCAGACATAGCAACAGCTTTTTGCCAGGCCATCAGTCCACTTAACTCACTTGAGAAAATTCCAAAAACATGATAACCCCTACACCCACAAAGACCAGTTGACTGTTAAAATGTCTGTACAATGACCTTTATATGCACAAGAACATATAGGTTTACATACATATGGATCTCCATGCTGCTATTCTGCTTTTTGCACCTTGCAGGGGTGGTGGCCAAGTAGTTAATGCGCTTGGTTTCAGTTCAGAAGGCTCTGGGTTCAAATCCCACCCCTGCCACATTTCTCCATGTAATGTGGAGTTGCGTCAGGAAGGGCATCCGAACTTGTGCCAATTCAACATGCAGATCCACCTTGGATTTGCTGTGGCGACCCCAAGTGCAAACAAGGGAGCAGCCGAAGGGACTTACTAGTAACATACCTCATAACTGACTACACTTTTGGCACACTGAATATTCTGCAGAATGTAGTATATGCTTGCTGTCTGTCTGCTTATGTTGCATTTATTTACTTACTAGCTGGGGTACCCGGCGCTGCCCGGGTTAACATAAGACATAAGCCAAATGCCAATCATTTTAATCAAAACAATTGCCCAACATTTGTTTTTGTAATGCTGATGTCTTATAAATATAATAGTTAATGGGCTAAAGTTTGTCCAGCAGAACTCTAAGAGGTGGACTCCCCAAACTAAGTGGAAGTACTTGGTTAAAAGACAAACGCATTTGAAGTCCTTCATGCAGACTTTGTTTTACAATCAAATTTATAACAAAATTACAAAAGGTAGGTAACAGTAAATGTAAATATCAACGAATCAAAATTGAGGTAGTGGTGTATTTCACTATTTTTACGTTGCAATTTTACAAACATAAAATGAATGTATTCAGATAGGAAGGCAAACTGGGTTGTACAGGACAGTCAGGCGCTTATCAGTTGAGAACATAAAGTAGCTGAAGAAAGGGATTAAATAAACATAGATGGCCAACACATATACAGGGCTGGAAATTTGAATCTGCCTGGTCATACCCACAGCCTCAGCCTAAGCATGTTGTTGTTTTGCTGAGTGTGCTGTGGCTGTGCTGTGCTGAGTGTGCTGTAGAAAGGGATTAAATAAACAGAGGTGGCCAACACATATATAGGGCTGGAAACTTGAATCTGCCCGCTCATACCCACAGCCGGCTATTTTGGGGTAATTTTCAGTTCAACTTTTAAAAAAAATGGTACCAGTTTGTTCCCCATACCATGAGGATTCAGAATATATATAGTTTTTAGGGCTACATATTATAGTTTGGGTGTTTATCCCGGACAGATAGAAAGACAGACAGAAGTGGCAGCATGAAAAGCACATGTTACAACACTGTATGGTCTTACATAAAAGGCTATTTCTTACATAAAAGGCTATTGTGGGGTTAATTTTCAGTTGAACATTTTAAAAAATGGTACCAGTTTGTTCCCCATGTCATGAGGATTCAGAATATATATAGTTTTTAGGGCTACATATTATAGTTTGGGTGGGGTGGAATTAGAATTCTGACCGCTTTATACTTTTTGTACTCAGGCTTTCTTGATGACATCATCAGGATGGGGGGGGGGGGGGTGGAAGCTGAATTCTGCAATGGATAAATAGATAAAGAGAATAGAATAGAGTATTAAATTATTGGTTGCTCAGAACTTTAAAAAAAAATCTGCCTGGTCATACCCACAGCCGGCTATTTTGGGGGTAATTTTCAGTTCAACTTTAAAAAAAAAATGGTACCAGTTTGTTCCCCATGTCATGAGGATTCAGAATATATATAGTTTTTAGGGCTACATATTATAGTTTGGGAGTTTATCCCAGACAGATGGACAGACAGAATTAGCCTTTTATGTATATAGATTAACTAGCTGGGGTACCCAGCGCTGCCCGGGTTAACCTGTTTTAGACATAGGCCAAATGCCAATCATTTTAATCAAAACAATTGCCCAACATTTGTTTTTGTGATGCTGATGTCTTACAAATGTAATATTTAATAGGCTAAAGTTTGTCCAGCAGAACTATAAGAGGTGGACTCCCCAAACTAAGTGGAAATACTTGGTTAAAAGACAAACATATTTGAAGTCCTTCATGCAGACTTTGTTTTGCAATCAAATTTATAACAAAATTACACACAAACGATAGGTAACAGTAAATGTAAATATCAATCAAAATTGAGGTAGTGGTGTATTTCACTGTTTTTACATTGCAATTTTACAAACATAAACTGGCTTTAAACAGCAAATGTAAATATTACAATGGAGAAATATTTCTTCATGAAATTCAATTAGTGTTTTCTGACCATTAATTTTGAAGGGCCTCTTGATAGACAATGTTCCTTGTCATGCCACCTCGTGAGTGGATGTACAGCTGTTCTGGGTTACCAACCCTGGAGCAGCCGACATACAACTGGCCATGGGAGAACACAGGCTCTGCCAGATTCAGTCCAACCACCTTAAGAAACTGTCCCTGAGCCTTGTTGATGGACATTGCAAAGCTGGGTTTGACTGGGAACTGCAGACGCCTGAACTCAAATGGCATGTCTGATAACCTAGACAGAGCTTTAATTCATTTGAAAGCTTGTCTCTTAGTCTTGTCCATCCAAATTGGAAGTCCCAAAAACCAGTTTTATTTGTTATTATCTATCGTCCACCTGGTCGTTACTGTGAGTTTCTCTGTGAATTTTCAGACCTTTTGTCTGACTTAGTGCTTAGCTCAGATAAGATAATTATAGTGGGCGATTTTAACATCCACACAGATGCTGAGAATGACAGCCTCAACACTGCATTTAATCTATTATTAGACTCTATTGGCTTTGCTCAAAAAGTAAATGAGTCCACCCACCACTTTAATCATATCTTAGATCTTGTTCTGACTTATGGTATGGAAATAGAAGACTTAACAGTATTCCCTGAAAACTCCCTTCTGTCTGATCATTTTTTAATAACATTTACATTTACCCTGATGGACTACCCTGCAGTGGGGAATAAGTTTCATTACACTAGAAGTCTTTCAGAAAGCGCTGTAACTAGGTTTAAGGATATGATTCCTTCTTTATGTTCTCTAATGTCATATACCAACACAGAGCAGAGTAGCTACCTAAACTCTGTAAGGGAGTTAGAGTATCTCGCCAATAGTTTTACATCCTCATTGAAGACAACTTTGGATGCTGTAGCTCCTCTGAAAAAGAGAGCTTTAAATCAGAAGTGTCTGACTCCGTGGTATAACTCTCAAACTCGTAGCTTAAAGCAGATAACCCGTAAGTTGGAGAGGAAATGGCGTCTCACTAATTTAGAAGATCTTCACTTAGCCTGGAAAAAGAGTTTGTTGCTCTATAAAAAAGCCCTCCGTAAAGCTAGGACATCTTTCTACTCATCACTAATTGAAGAAAATAAGAACAACCCCAGGTTTCTTTTCAGCACTGTAGCCAGGCTGACAAAGAGTCAGAGCTCTATTGAGCTGAGTATTCCATTAACTAGTAATGACTTCATGACTTTCTTTGCTAACAAAATTTTGACTATTAGAGAAAAAATTACTCATAACCATCCCAAAGATGTATCGTTATCTTTGGCTGCTTTCAGTGATGCCGGTATTTGGTTAGACTCTTTCTCTCCGATTGTTCTGTCTGAGTTATTTTCATTAGTTACTTCATCCAAACCATCAACATGTTTATTAGACCCCATTCCTGCCAGGCTGCTCAAGGAGGTCCTACCATTATTTAATGCTTCAATCTTAAATATGATCAATCTATCTTTGTTAGTTGGTTATGTACCACAGGCTTTTAAGGTGGCAGTAATTAAACCATTACTTAAAAAGCCATCACTTGACCCAGCTATCTTAGCTAATTATAGGCCAATCTCCAACCTTCCTTTTCTCTCAAAGATTCTTGAGAGGGTAGTTGTAAAACAGCTAACTGAACACCTGCAGAGGAATGGTCTATTTGAAGAGTTTCAGTCAGGTTTTAGAATTCATCATAGTACAGAAACAGCATTAGTGAAGGTTACAAATGATCTTCTTATGGCTTCGGACAGTGGACTTATCTCTGTGCTTGTTCTGTTGGACCTCAGTGCTGCTTTTGATACTGTTGACCATAAAATTTTATTACAGAGATTAGAGCATGTCATAGGTATTAAAGGCACTGCGCTGCGGTGGTTTGAATCATATTTGTCTAATAGATTACAGTTTGTTCATGTAAATGGGGAATCTTCTTCACAGACTAAAGTTAATTATGGAGTTCCACAAGGTTCTGTGCTAGGACCAATTTTATTCACTTTATACATGCTTCCCTTAGGCAGTATTATTAGACGGTATTGCTTAAATTTTCATTGTTACGCAGATGATACCCAGCTTTATCTATCCATGAAGCCAGAGGATACACACCAATTAGCTAAACTGCAGGATTGTCTTACAGACATAAAGACATGGATGACCTCTAATTTCCTGCTTTTAAACTCAGATAAAACTGAAGTTATTGTACTTGGCCCCACAAATCTTAGAAGCATGGTGTCTAACCAGATCTTTACTCTGGATGTCATTTCCCTGACCTCTAGTAATACTGTGAGAAATCTTGGAGTCATTTTTGATCAGGATATGTAATTCAAAGCGCATATTAAACAAATATGTAGGACTGCCTTTTTGCATTTACGCAATATCTCTAAAATCAGAAAGGTCTTGTCTCAGAGTGATGCTGAAAAACTAATTAATGCATTTATTTCCTCTAGGTTGGACTATTGTAATTCATTATTATCAGGTTGTCCTAAAAGTTCCCTAAAAAGCCTTCAGTTGGTTCAGAATGCTGCAGCTAGAGTACTGACGGGGACTAGCAGGAGAGAGCATATCTCACCCGTGTTGGCCTCTCTTCATTGGCTTCCTGTTAATTCTAGAATAGAATTTAAAATTCTTCTTCTTACTTATAAGGTTTTGAATAATCAGGTCCCATCTTATCTTAGGGACCTCGTAGTACCATATTACCCCATTAGAGCGCTTCGCTCTCAGACTGCAGGCTTACTTGTAGTTCCTAGGGTTTGTAAGAGTAGAATGGGAGGCAGAGCCTTCAGCTTTCAGGCTCCTCTCCTGTGGAACCAGCTCCCAATTCAGATCAGGGAGACAGATACCCTCTCTACTTTTAAGATTAGGCTTAAAACTTTCCTTTTCGCTAAGGCTTATAGTTAGGGCTGGATCAGGTGACCCTGGACCATCCCTTGGTTATGCTGCTTTAGACGTAGACTGTGGGGGGGTTCCCATGATGCACTGTTTCTTTCTCTTTTTGCTCCGTATGCATCACTCTGCATTTAATCATTAGTGATCGATCTCTGCCCCCCTCCACAGCATGTCTTTTTCCTGGTTCTTTCCCTCAGCCCCAACCAGTCTCAGCAGAAGACTGCCCCTCCCTGAGCCTGGTTCTGCTGGAGGTTTCTTCCTGTTAAAAGGGAGTTTTTCCTTCCCACTGTAGCCAAGTGCTTGCTCATAGGGGGTCGTTTTGACCGTTGGGGTTTTTCATAATTATTGTATGGCCTTGCCTTACAATATAGAGCGCCTTGGGGCAACTGTTTGTTGTGATTTGGCGCTATATAAAAAAAAAGTTGATTGATTGATTGATTGATGGGATAAGTGGAATCCTTGGTATAAAGACATCTTCTCCCTTGGCTTTGCCTGTCATTACTGTGGCCTCCAGGACTCTTGGCATCAACTTCTTAATTGTGCGTCGTGTTCCGTTGCAGAGCTTGGGTGGGTCGAGATTCCGCAGGAGCATGACTGGGGCACCAACTTTGAGCACCAAGCTGTGTGGTGGGAGGCCTGCTGGTGCCAGGCTGTTAAGGAATTCAACTGGGTAGTTAACCACCTCATCTGGATCAGGCACTGTGTCAGTTGACATGTAGCTGGAGGCCTGTCCTGGAAGCTGGGCCAGAAGCTTAGCATTGATGTCATCCACTGCCAAGTTCTTTGGAGCAAGGATAGCACACTCGCTCAGCCAGTTGTGGTTCTGGTAGTTACCCTGGAGGTTTGGAAAGACTTTGGCCACCAATTCACATATGTCATGAACAGTGTGACCAAAGGGCAGCTTGACCTGGTCATCCAGAGTGTCAGGGTGCCCAGTAACCATAAAAGATTAATAGATAAAGAGAATAGATTAAAGCATTAAATTATTGGTTGCCCAGTAACTATAAAGTATTAAAGTGAAAGTTCTTTTTGTCTAAGATTTTTAGCAATAATGATTAAAGCAGAATTCTGTAACAGATAAATAGATAAAGAGAATAGATGAAAGCATTAGTCCAGTAACCATAAAAAATTAAAGTGAAAGTTCTTTTTTTCTAAGATTTCTAGCAGTAATGAATAAAGCTGAATTCTGTAATAGATAAAGAGAATAGATTAAGGCATTAAATTATTGGTTGCCCTTAATAGTGTCTTTAGCAAGTAAAAGATGTCTTACCTTTAACCTTTATGTATCTTGCCAGCTTTTTCTGTCCTGTCATAAATGGTGAAAATACAAAGTTTTCAGACAGCAGATCTTCAAACTGTACTGGGTTGTACCCAAAGGTAATTTTATTTTACAGATTCAGTATAATGTTATGTTGAATCACATAACTTATTTGGTTGAATGTATTCAGACAGGAAGGAAAACTGGGTTGTACAGGACAGTCAGGTGCTTAACAGTTGAGAACAGTTGAGAAACCACATGGTACAACACTGTATGGTCTTACATAAAAGGCTATTGTGGGGTTAATTTTCAGTTAAATGTTTTAAAAAAAATGGTACCAGTTTGTTCCCCATGTCATGAGGCTTCAGAATATATATAGTTTTTAGGGCTACATATTATAGTTTGGGTGAGGTGGAATTAGAATTCTCACCGCTTTATACTTTTTGTACTCAGGGTTTCTTGATGACATCATCAGGATGGGAGGGGGATTAGAATACTGACCGCTTTCTAATTGTACTCAGGCTTTCTTAACGAGATTATCAGGATTGGGGGGGGGGTAGAATTAGAATTCTGACAGCTTCATACTTTCTGTATTTCTTGATGACATCCTCGGGGTGGGGGGTGGGGGTGGGGGGTTGAAATTACAATTCTGACCGCTTTGTAATTTTTGTACTCAGGCTTTCTTGATTACATCAAGTAACCATAATTGATAAATAGATAAAGAGAATAGATTAAAGCATTAAATTAAACTATGTAACAAATTTTTATTTTTGTTTTGTTCCTGGGTACACAGTGTGTTTTCCTAACCTTTTATGCCTTAAATAAATAGAAAATAGCTGTTATTCCACAGAAACTTTGCTTCTGTGATCAGGACAATGACATTTTGAAATTTGTCTGTTTTCAAGAATATTCTCGATTCACCTTCACTACTACTGAGTAGTCTTCCAGAATATTCTTTAACTGCTAGAACTGGCCAGAATTTTCTAGACGTTTCCAGAATTATCTAGAAATTTCAAGAAACTTTTAGAACTTTCTAGAATGTATTAAAAAATAAAATCAAAGTTTGTGCTGAATGTAGTCATTTTTCCATAGACTTTAGACATAAGCATTTGAAATATAACACTTAGAAGCCAGGAACAAAAATTGTGTTACATAGTGTTATTGGTTGCCCAGAACGTAAAAAAAAAATGGCACCAGTTTGTTCCCCATGTCATGAGGATTCAGAATATATATATAGTTTTTAGGGCTGCATATTATAATTTTGGAGTTTATCCCGGACAGACAGACAGACAGACAGAATTAGCCCTTTATGTATATAGATAACTTCTCCACCTTTAACATTTATGAATCCAGATGAACATGAAGTTTAGTGAATGTTTCATGTATTCACACGATGATCGTCCCTGAGGTTGAAAAGCTTTGATGTGTGACCTCTGCACTGAATAATCCCCAGTCCTGGCAGATGCATGATTACCGATTTAGCCACAGATTTAACACTGTCAGTCGGATGTGACGTGTTACTCTAACTCTCCTCTGACTTGATTCTTGGGTGGATGTTTGAAAACTCTGCGGTAAAGTTTCCTTTTTTCTAGGTTCTTGTTAGTGCGAAGTGTCAAGTGCTTTTTCCAACAATGATTTATGGTCTAATTAATAAATAATTTGGATAATAATGGTACTTACATAATCTTAGGGGGACCTTAAGGTAGTTTTAATTGTGCAGGGTTTCAGCTCTGGTTAGTAGTTAATTTTCTTGTTTGTTTGGAGTGTGCTTCTTTCCAGTCAGTGTTGCATTTGTTAGTTGTGTGTTTAATCGTTCACTGTGATTTAACAATGTTGAGCGTGTCAGTCAGTCTGACACAGTTTGCACAAGAAGTATTTTCTTTTTGTTCCCTTTTGACATGTTTAAGAAAGTATGTGCTCTGAATTGCATAAATAATCTACTGGCGATGTTCCACCACAGGAACATCAGAAAAATTATTCTTTACTTCACATAAGCATAAAAACAAATCTTTCAATCTGCTAAATGCCAGTATGTTAAAGGTGTTGTGTTAAACATTTGAATTAACATTATTGGCTTGTGATTTTGATTTTCTCTCTCATAAGCGAGGGCATCAAGCACGTCCCACAATGCCGAGGTAGGTGAATGCGCATGTGTGTACCACACGTGTTAAAATCTTGTGTACATGTTTGTTGTAAAATAACATATTTCCTTCTCTCTGCTGGGCGCCACATGGACATATGAAGTCAAGACACAGTTGGTAAGATTTCTGATATAAAAAATACTGATCTTTGTTGTGAAGTACTTGGTATAATTCATTCTTGTCAATTATCATTTTGTGCAGGGGACATTTCAGGACACAAACATAAGAAGAAAAAGGCGAGGAAGGAGACAGAAGGAGTGGACGACTTGGACAGTATGCATAATGACCAGACATGCTTTTGCAGTATTTGCCATATTCAGGTCACAAGGGCTTTTCAGAGCGAGTGTGCAGCGCGCTCAATTTGTTCTCTCCATTTGTGTATGTTTTTGTTTTTTTTTTGCAAAAGTGAATGTGGCAACAACACACTTGGACGTGCAGACGGGGTGGGGATTTCTACATCACTATCTGGCTTTTTAAACATCCGGTGAACAATGTTGACAATCACCATCAGGGATTCACGACAGTAAAAAGCGAAACAGTCTGCGAGTCATAACCAAAAGATTAGGAATAAAAAGCAGAGGAACAAGTGACGGCTATCATCCTGCTGGGAGGGTTTTTTTTTTCGTGGCTGTTCAGTGAAGCCAGGCAGAACTGAAACAGCCGGCCTGGCCAAAGACCCAGAGACCCGGTCAGAGAGGAAGAGAGACAGCGGTCGGTGAGATCAAGCCGACACAATCAAACTGAAATTCTTCACTTTTGGATATATACACACATCCAGTTTGAGCAATGGAGCATCTGCAAATTTGTCTAAAGTGAGTAATCTGAAAATAAAATGTTACTTTAGTGCTCCAGTGAACACTGAAGTTTAATGGGTTAGCTTAGCCTTTAACTGCAGAATCATTCACTCAGTCGAGCTAAGTGAATGGTTTATAATTGGAATAGAGCTGGACAACGATTAAAAATTTTAATCGCGATTAGTTGTATGATTTCCACAATTAATTATGATTAATCGCATTGTTATACTCAAAATCCAAAAATGAATTCAAAAGTAGTGTATAGCACAATTTTATTTTAAATGTTCTGCCATATGAACGAAAGCATCGGTGGTGCCAGGGGGGCACTAGGGGGTGCTAGAGCTCCCCTATGTCATAGCACCCCCAAGAAAATAATTCCTCATTTGTTATTTTAATTTAATTTCATCCCGTGTTTTTAAGGCCTTGTCTGCACTGAAACTGAACTTCTCCTATACAAGCTTTTTCTTTGTCATTTTCAAAAAGTGTTCCATTCAAGAAATATCTCCGTTCTCACAAATCCAGTGAAACTGTGTGAAAATGCTGTAGTACATATGCCAGGCCTGTATGTAGTACTGTAACGCTTCTACAAAAAAATGGAGAAGAAATGTGAGCATGACTTCTTTTACTTGCTGATTTTATGTCTTCATAAATTACAAAGGTTAGCAACATTACAATATAAAACAACAGGGTTTCTTTGCCATTGAAAGCCATTTGGACTGGTGTATAACAGCATATTAATACTTGAAGGAAGCTTGTTATTTTCACTTGCTGGTTCTCCTTCAGAACAGGGGACGGAGATGGGAGGTCTCAGCAGCAGGAGGGCATCTGAGACAGTGGAACCACTTCCTCTTGAAGCTACAAGTGATGCTCCGCCACAGAGGAGGAAGAAGAAAAAGAAAACTGCCACCAGAGGTGAGACTGTGGCACTAAACTTTAATTGTGAACTAATGACTGAGATCTTAGTTTTGAAGACATGAAAACTACAGAGTATATTGTAAGTATGCATTTATTTATGTGTTACAGAGGAAGGACTTCTTTATTATGACAAACAGTCTGGCTGACAAGCTGGTGTTTTTAATATAAACACCAATGATGACTAAAAAAAAGTCACACACAGGAAGTAAAATAGTCCAGACAAGATGAACTAATCCTGAATGTCCTGTTTTAAATGAATGTCTGTCGAAAGTGCAGTGGACAAACACAACAAATGAATGGGCCAGAACTGTAACGGTTCAACAGGTCTTTTAAATCTGATTAATGAACAGTTTGTCATGAATGTTAAATAATGTTAATTTGTTATTGGATGTTTCAGAACTCGAGGAGGACCAAGCAGACCTAGTGAATGGATATGACTGTGATCAGACCACAAATACAGAAGAAGTGGCCAGAAAACCAAAAAAGAAAAAGTAAGAAATCAGAGATGAGTTTGATGTATTTAAGTTTCTATCCAGCTTAACAAAACCTGCTTCTTATTTTACTCTTTCTTTCGTTCTTTGTTAAAAAGACCATAAAATTGATGCACCACATTATATCATTACTGATATGTGGGTTGATCTGAAATCAGTGGGTACCCACAGTCATGGGTCAGACAAATACATTTTAAATGGGTCATTTTTGGGTCAGTAACAATACATTTTAAGCACATTAGTCAAACATTACCTAAAGGCTAACATCAGTGTTTAAGAAATAATTGGTTTCTAATACCTGATTAATTGAATAACTCCAATCATGAAAAGACGCAGTGTGTGCTGACCACAGATACTTGTGTGATTGGAGAGTGAACATGGAGATTGTGGGAGAAGTTGAAGATGAGAGAATTAAAAATTTGAAAAATGCAAACCTCAAAGAAAAGTACAGTGTGAGAAGTATTTGGTGAGGTTGTTTGTGAAGACGACAGCAGTGCAGGGTTCTGTCTTCATCAGCATTTGCAGTTTGAGTCGCGGTCAGGCTGAATAAATGAAATCATCATTATCAACACACGTGTCAAATCTTCCGGTCACATTTCACAGATACCCACTTTTCTAAACAATGCACAGAAGCCGCATTATTGGAGTCTTTGATCCACTTATGGTTATATTCGCTGCTTTAAGCAGTGTTAAAGCAACATGCTAGGTCCACATTGCTCCATAGATGATATGTTTGGGCTGCAAAAGTGGAAACAGCAAATTTGTTCACCCAGGAGTGGAAACAATTCACCACACATCACATTTGTGGTCTGGCATATGTCCCATATACTTTTCAGAGGGAATTGTAAGATCCTGTGACGGGATTTTTCAAGGACACTGGTAGGAGTGAGTTTGTCAAGCGCTGAGCAGCGGTTCATAACTCAACTGTGTGGATCCGCCCTGCTAAGCCAGAGATAAAACACATGTAACGTCTTCTAGCTTTGGGGATATACTCAGAACAATGGCTTATTCACTGCTCTGACCTGTATTACTCCCCTTGCAAGGAGAAATAAACTCCACAAAGGCATTTTCAGAATATTTTGAGTCTTTATTTCTGATGTACAGTACTCACAGGTTTTGGTCAACATTTTTTTCGCCACAATCTTGAAGGTTGTGCTGAGTGGATTAAATTAGTAAATTATGATGATTATTTTTACTTACTATTTTTTAATTAATTTATTTATTATTTTTACTTATTATTTTTATATTTATAATGATTATTTTTAATATTATAGGTTACATATCCAAATAAACCCAGCCAAATATTTGATAATGTGATGTATATACAGTTGTATGTAAATGTTTGGGCACCCCTGATGATTTCCATGATTTTTCTTTATAAATCATTGGCTATATGGATCAGCAATTTCACTTAAATATATCATATAGCAGACAAACACAGTAATATTTGATAAATGAAATGACGTTTATAGGATTTACAGAAAGTGTGCAATAATTCTTCAAACAAAATTAGGCAGGTGCATAAATTTGGGCACCCTAACAGAAAAAATACATTAATATTTAGTAGATCCTCCTTTTGCAGAAATAATGGCCTCTAAATGCTTCATATAGCTTCCAATGAGAGTCTGGATTCTGGTTGAAGGTATTTTGGACCATTCTTCTTTACAAAACATCTCCAGTTCAGTCAGGTTTGTTGGTTTCCAAGCATGGACAGCCCTCTTAAAATCATACCACAGATTTTCAATAATATGCAGGTCTGGGGACTGAGATGGCCATTCCAGAACATTGTACTTGTTCCTCTGCATGAATGCCTTAGTAGATTTTGAGCAGTGTTTAGGGTCATTGTCTTGCTGAAAGATCCAGTACCGGCGCAACTTCAGCTTTGTCACTGATTCATGAACATTGTTCTCAAGAATCTGCTGATATTGACTGGAATCCAAGTTACCCTCAACTTTAACAAGATTCCCAGTACCTGCACTGGCCACACAGCCCCACAGCATGATGGAACCATCTCCAAATTTTACTGTAGTTAGCCAGTGTTTTTCTTGGAATGCTGTGTTCTTTTTCAGCCATGCATACCCCACTTGTTATGTCCAGATAACTCAATTTTAGTTTCTCCAGTCCACAGCACCTTATTCCAAAATGAAGCTGGCTTGTCCAAATCTGCTTTAGCATACCTCAAGCGACTGTTTGTGGTGTGTATGCAGAAAAGGCTTCCTCTGCATTACAGCATCATACAGCATCTCCTTGTGCAAAATGCGTTGTATAGTTGAACGATGCACAGAGACACTATCTGCAGCAAGATTATGTTGTACGTCTTTGGAGCAGGTCTGTGGGTTGACTATGACTATTCTCACCATCCTTCGCTTCAGTTTATCAGATTTTTCTTGGCCTGCCACTTTGGGCCTTAACTAGTACTGTGCCTGTGGTCTTCCATTTCCTCACTATGTTCCTCACAGTGGAAACTGACAGCTGAAATCTCTGAGATAGTTTTTTGTATCCTTCCCCTAAACCATGGTGTTGAACAATCTTTTTTCAGGTTATTTGAGAGTTGTTTAGAGGCTCCCATGTTGCCACTCATTAGAAGAGATGCAAAGAGGGGAAACATTTGAAAATGGCCACCTTAAATACCCTTTCTTATGATTGGATTCACCTGTGTACGGAGGTCAAGGGTCAGTGAGCTTACCAAACCAATTTTGTGTTCCAATAATTAGTGCTAAATGTATTCAAATCAATAAAATGACAAGGGTGACCAAATTTATGCACCTGCCTAATTTTGTTTAAATAATTATTGCACACTTTCTGTAAATACTAGAAACTTCATTTCACTTCTCAAATATCAGTGTGTTCGTCTGCTATATGACATATTTAACTGATATTTCTGATCCAGACAACCAATGATTTATAAAGGAAAATCATGAAAATTATCAGGGGTGCCCAAACGTTTGCATACAATTGTATTATGGTACACTACAGTGATTCATAGCATATTATTGCGTGAAATACAGTGTATGTCTGTATATATATATACACATACATACAGACAGAAACATATTACAATGAACATATCAGAGGGAGAGCACAGGTGGGACAATTTGGAGACACAAGTCAAAAAAGGTGAGATTGAGATGGTTTGGACATGTGCGGAGGAGGGAGCCAGGGTATATAGGGAGAAGGATGCTGAGGATAGAGCCACCTGATCTGTAACAGTTGTCAAATTGTTCAGAAAACAAGACATCAGGAACAAGTAAATGGCCCTCTGCATGTAGACACTAACGAGTAATTCATACAGAAAGACAAGCAAAACATCAATGCTCAATTTCTGACAGTAACCTGAGAGAAAAAATAAGTGGTGCATCTAAAATCTGTGCAGAAAATGTTTTCAGTTCATAAATGCTTTATTTTAGAACAGATATTATTTCTGTTTATTGCATTAAAGGTGGAGCTGTACAGCAGACTAGTGCATAAAGAGTCAGTGATACATCAAGAGACTGACCTTCGACTGACCACTGCTGTGCTTACAATGAGAACAAATCTAAACCAAGATGCTACTGCTGCCATTTCAGGAAATCAAAGGTTGTGGAATCACAGCTTCCTGATGATTTGGATTTAGAAGAGGATGATGTCATCAGTGACACACCTCCCCCTATCCCTCAGCATGCTCTCTTCTCTGCCCCACATTGCCAGAGTCAGCCAGTCGGGAAGATCTTTGTCGAGAGGAACAGTGAGTAACAATACTTTGAAGTTTTCTTCTGACATCTTACAAGTTGTCACAGATCTGATGCAGAAGCAACTCAGCAAAACCTCAAATTCAGTGTCATCAGCAGTTAATTTTATACATAGCACCCTGTGTGCACATACAGAGAGGTTTCAGGCAGCAGATCGCTCTGACCGGAGGAAGACCAGCGATCAGGTGGAAACCCTGAATGACTTCCAGCAGATGCAGCCTGTCTGGACCACCAGAGATGTTTCTCTCAGGGTGCACGAAGCCTTCAGGTAAAAGACAAGTGATGTTGTGTGCACAGAAATGTGTCACACAGGTCACATGGACTTTTATGTGGATTGCAACAAGACTGTATATACACTGGGCAAACCCTCTGTGATGTCACACATACTCTAAGTTTTCTGAAGCCTAAATGGGGCGGATCCCAATAATCGCCATCTTGGCTCTGCTCGACTCAGCTTAACTCCTGCGTAACTCCTAAATTGGTAAAACGGTTGAGCATGGGCATGACAGGGTATTTGGATGTTTGATTAATCCATATTTATTCCAGATTGGGCAGTAGATTTCATGACATGTGGCATATGTATGGGTATTCTACGTAGTGATGCACCGATCCACAATTTTTCACTTCCAATCCGATCCCGATACCTGAATTTGGATATCTGCCGATACTGATAATTTTCCAATCCGATACCAGAGCTCTGTTTACTTTATTATCATTATTATTATTATTGTTGATTTTATATGAGGATTTTCTTTAAAAGGATACCTGAAAGCTGAGCTACAATTTTCCAGAAGGTGTATATGAGGTGAAAGCCTAGATTTGATGTTTTGATGAAAGAATTAATTACTTTTATTTTTTTATAGAATTTTATAGCCTTATTTTTATAGACTTAAAGACAAAAGACAACAGTCTCTCTCTCTGTCTCTCAATCTTAGCCTGTCTCTCTCTGTCCCTCCGTCTCTCCGTCTCTCTCCCTCTCTTTGTCTGTCTCTCACTTGCTCTCTCTCTCTCTCTCTCTCTCTCTCTCTCTCTCTCTCTCTCTCTCTCTCTCTCTCTCTCACTCACTCACTTTCTCTCTTCCTCCATCTCTCTCTCTTTTTCTTTCTCGCTGTTTTAAGTGCTGTGCAAACTTCGAACTTTTGGGAAACACGAAGTCTTCCAACTGTATAATAAATGTGTCATCATCGACGCTCACGTGCAGGATTTTAATGGAGACTTTTTTCCTTTCAGCGGACAGAATCTCTGTTCGCTGTCTTCCTCGGCTGCACACTGAGCTGGCGTTATACTGTCTCGGGATAGTGAAGCGGCTAACTTTTTAGCACACATTTTCAGCAATAATTCAGTTAATTTTTCAGAAAATCCCTGCTCGACAAATAGACAATTTGAAGCCCATAACTGGGCAGAAATTTGCCACTAACCGCAGCTAGAACACTGCGTAAGAGAGCTCTCTCAAACAACCCAGCTTCAGAAACCTCCTCCCACTCGGCAGCAAACAAGCAGAGAGCAAACAACAGCAGTTGAGAGGATTCACAGTGGCTCTTCTCCGGTATCGGAAAATGTTGCGGGTTGGATCGGTATTTTCCGATACATGAATTACGTCAGTATCAGAACCAGATACCGATTCGGGATCGGATCGGTCCCATCCCTAATTCTATGACTGACATATTGTCTCAGTAACCATGGAAATAACATCACCAAGCTCTGGATACCTGCTAATTTGTGCAAACTGTGCTGACATACAATTTAAACAATAGCACAGTTAACCACACAGTCAGTTGTATTCTCACAGATATTTGCAATAAAGTGCTCAGTAAGGACAACGTGGTCAAGTCCACGGCTGCCTTATGAACACAGAAACTTGTGATACAGACAAAACTCTTTTTGTTCCAGGTTGTAATCATGTTTATTTCAAGTTGGAGTTTTTAAAATAGGATTTTGTCGGGAGTGACGTGCTTTTGGAGCTAGCACCAATTCCAAGGTTTTGCACTGCTGCAGTGGCTACATTATTTGATCCTGGAGTTTTATGCTTGGGTTTGCACAACAATACTATATTCAATTCTGTCCATACAAAGTACACATTTTTTCTCCATGGCCGCCTGCGCAGTCTGTTATTTCTCATTGGAGACTTGTGAGAAAAGTGTTACTCTCTGAAAGTACTTCTTTTATATATGTAATCCAGGGTATTCGGCCTGTATTGTCATGGCTTCCTGGCAGGCTACGCTGTGTGGAATACTGTGGTGGTGTACATGCTTGCTGGTCAGCACCTGACTGCTCTGTCCAACCTGCTGGAGCACTACCACCCCCTGGTTTACCCATCTCAGTCTCTGTTCTACATGCTTCTGGCCATTAGCACAGTGGCCACCTTCGACAGGTAAGACTGCTGCAGTCAGTATAATGGGAGGCATCATTTAGGGGAGGTGATGGTCTAGTGGTTAAAGAGGATCCTCGGTTCAAATCCCAGCCTGACCGGAAAATCACTAAGGGCCCTTGGGCAAGGTCCTTAATCCCCTAGTTGCTCCTGGTGTGTAGTGTGCACTTTGTATGGCAGCACCCTCACATCGGGGTGAATGTGAGGCATTACTTGTAAAGCTCTTTGAGCATCTGATGCAGATGGAAAAGCGCTATATAAATGCAGTCCATATACCATCAGGGAAGGTTCTCGCTACTATTGAAAACAATCCACAGAATCAGATTAATCCATAACAAGTAGAGCAGCATTTAAGACTGTTGCTATAATGTAATGACAAAGATGTGCATTACCATAATAATCTCTGTCCAAAAACATCATGTAATCTGCCAGATCCAAACCAGAGCACATTTGCTGTGTTTCTTTCTGGGTTAGCATTTGTCGTAGATCAAAACTAAGGTCCAACCTTTCAATCATTTCTTGGACTTGGCCATCAGACGTGTGTCTGCATGTGGTGAAAGTGTTTAACTTGGAGAGACATTCACTTATCTTGGCACTGAAATCCATGTATCAGGGTCCTCAGACTTAAGATTGAGAGATGCCTGGGAATAGTTTATGGAGTTATGAGGTCCATAGATAGATGTGTTTGGGGATGCTGATAACTTTGCAGAAGAATCAAGGCCCAGGTCTTTATGGTTTGGGTGCTTCCTGTCTTACTGTATGGTTGTGACACTTGAACATTAACCAGTGATCTAAGGTGACAACTGGATGTCTTTGGTAGGTCTCTATGGAGGATCCTTGTGTGCCACTGGAATGACTTTTGTCAAACCAGCAGTGACTTAAGGAGACTCAGATGAGAAGTATCACTCTTAAATTAACTATTGGCTTATCTGGTTAACACCCAGATAAAAATATTCCGTTGGTCCGGTCCATATCCCTTTGAAAATCTTCTAATACATTTGACAAAAACATACTGTCATAAAAATGCATGTTGTAACATGTACATTCATAATCTTCATTAGCTACGGTGTTGATTTTCATCTTTATTTTGAGTGAACTCTTTGTTCTCAGAGTGAACTTGGCCAAAGGATTGACGGCTCTGCGGGCTTTAATCACCATGGACCCAGTGGCTCTCGCCTCATTCTGTGAGTCTGCACCGGTCGGGTTCCATCACATTTCCACTCTGTCACATGTAACATTGCTTTTGCTGCATTGTGAATCAGTGTTTAGCAGTAACACAGCGAGGAATCTCTCCTAAAAGAGTCCAAGTCTCCACCCACAGTGCAGCTGTGTGACAGGTCAGGTCTTGCTCATACCATGCTGTCTTCCACCCACAGCTGCCCGAAGCAATCTACAGATGAGGACAAAATTATTAGCCTACCTATGAAATTTGACATTTTCTTCAAAAATTTCCCAAGTGTTTTTTTTAACAACATAAAGAATTTTCAGCTCAGCATTCTGGTTTTATTTTGGATGTTTGCATTATTTTGCTTTGCACACAGAAACAAAATTATTTTGTAAAAAACAAAAACTACCAGGGTCACAATTATTAGCCCCCGTAAAAACTGACCTTTTTGTTGAGCCATGGCAGAAACCACTGTTGTGAAATGATGTGCTTTAACTTTATAATGCTCAACTCTTGTAAAATCAAGTTAAAACAGGGTTATCTTCCAATGTACATACAGTATAAAAACTTCAGTAAATCACTTGATCATTTTTCAAAGAGTGCTGCTTAACTGTCACAAACAGAGGCACAAACATTTTCTTGTGTTTCAGTGTATCTTGATTTTCTGTCACCCTGCAGTGTATTTCTCAGCATTGGTCCTGACCCTCAGCCAACAGACGACCAGTGACCGAATCAACCTCTACCCATACAGCTTCAACGCAACATTGTGGTGAGCTGATTGTAATCACGTTTTTTCGTTTAACACTAGGACTCCCAGAACTCTAACACTACTAGAACTGCCAAGGCTGTCCGTTTGATGGCTCAGGATCATTCATTTGTAAGTTCTTTTTATAACAAAACAAAAAAATAAATACAATAATAATTATTAATGTTTGCAAATATTTAAACAATATATTCTATTGAGTAAATAAATTATTTTACAATTACATAATTGAATATGTTTTTTCATTCAAACATTTAAAACTGTACAATAAGATCTAGCAACTTAATAATAAAACAATATGGGAGCAGAAAATGATTAAAAACTCATTAAATAATAATTAATAATTAAATACATTTTTAAATCATACATTTCAAACTGTACAATAACAAGAACTAATAAGTACTTAATAATAATAATAATAATCATACAATATGGAAACGAAAAAAATGCTGAAAAGCAATTGACAAAATTGAAGTATTAGGATTAGAACAAGAAATCTATATACAGTTTTTACACGTCACAGCCGTAGACGCTGTGCATTGCCCGCACACCACCTTGCACAGACAGCAGACATCTTTGGAGCGGTTTTTGGAGCAACTTTTACGCATTTGGCACTGTCGCCTCTTCTCCAAAACAATCAGGTATTCCACAGGTGCTGGCTCATGGAGCAGCGGCTGCATTTTGGTGTGCATGTAACTGGAGCGTAGCTTGTTTGTGAGCTGCAGGATAAAGTGTCACCATGGGATATTCTCATTGTGGCATTTTCGATACAAAATCCACGATTTGATTGCAGCCATGTTGAGGACATTGTAAAAAACTGCCATTGGCCACCTAAGAGTTGCAGCTTTGACGGAGTATTTTTTTTAACATTTGGTCAAGCACATCCACGCCAACCTTTGTGTGATTTAGGGCCACTGAGAGTACCAGATGAAGTGTGCACGGTGCTCAGCAAACATACATTTTTTCGTGTTTTACACTGGTAGACAGAGGGTGGCGTTTCTGTTTCTGAGGAAACGGGTTGAATGCAGTTGCCTTTGCTCCTTTACACACGGTGGAAGCTCACATCTGCTTTTATTGACTGTGTCCACAATGCTGGTCTTCTTTATTTGAAGTTTCCTGGCCAGTTCAGCAATGTAAAAAAGTTGTCTGTGGTGACGTTTCTCCACTTCACCCATGAATGGCTCCATCAGCTTCAGCACTACACTGTCTCCAAGCCGCTGACCTGGAGTGCGCGTCTCATCCTTTCCCAGATAAGGAGCGCCGTTCAACATAAACTTAGTGTTGACATCTGCTGCCAGCCAAAACTTGATGCTGAACTTATCTGGTTTGTTAGTCATGTAAGGGGAGGAGCTGTTCATCAGTCGTTATTTCAGCACCAGCTTTGTAACAGCGCATACAGTTATTGACAAAACTGTCCCACACTTCATTCATGAGAGCAAACTTATTATTTGGAGGTGTGCATGTCTGCTCTCTTTCTTATCAAAGAGCTAAAAGTGCATTATAGCTATGAAGTGGTTTTTTTGGCATTGTCATGGAAGTATGGGAAACCATTCAAGTTATTACCACAATACTTTGCGTTCTGCGGTCTGTAATTTTTATCATAGGTGCACATCAACTGTGGGAGACACAATCAAAAAAAAGAAAAAAAAAATCAGAATATCACTTTGTATGATTTTTAAATAATTACTTTGCATCTTATTGCATTAAATAAGTATTTGATCTCTGACCAACCAGCAAATTTCTGGCTCTCACAGACCTGTTAATTTTTCTTTAAGAAGCCCTCCTATTCTGCATTCTTTACCTGTATTAATTGCACCTGTTTGAACTCGTTACCTGTATAAGAGACACCTGTCCACACACTCAATCAATCACACTCCAAACTATCCACCATGGCCAAGGCCAAAGAGCTATCTAAGGACACCAGGGACATAATTGTAGAACCGCACCAGGCTGGGATGGACTATGGGACGATAGGCAAGCAGCTTCTTGAGAAGGCAACAACTGCTAGCATAATTATTAGAAAATGGAAGAAAAACAAGCTGACTGTCAATCTTCCACGGTTTGGGGCACTTAGTGGGGTAAGAATGATTCTGTGAAACCTGAAAGCCCAGAACTACACGGGAGGACCTGGTGAATGACCTGACGAGAGCTGGGACCACAGTCGCAAAGATTACATTTATAACACACTACACCATCATGGTTTAAAATCCTGCAGGGCACGCAAGGTCCCCCTGCTCAAGCCAGCACATGTCCAGGCCCGTTTGAAGTTCGCCAGTGACCATCTGGATGATCCAGAGGAGGCATGGGAGAAGGTCATGTGGTCAGATGAGACCAAAATGCAGCTTTTTGGTATCAACTCCCCAAGAACACCATCCCAACCGTGAAGCATGAGGGTGGTGGGAACATCATTTTGGGGGGTGCTTTTATGCAAAGGGAACAGGACGACTGCACCTTATTAAAGGGAGGATGGATGGGGTCATGTATCGTGAGATTTTGTCAAACAGCCTCAATTCAATTTTATTCATTTATATAGCACCATCTCACAACAAAGTTGCCTCAAGGCGCTTCACACAAATAATTCATAGCAGCACAAAATGAATTAAAATCAAAAAGGGCACAGTAAAAAGTAAAAACATAGTAGAATAGTAGAGAAGCTTGAATCTTCGACTGGACTGGGTTGCTTGACGCGAGGACGTTTCGCTTCAAATCGCAGAAGCTTCCTCAGCTAAAATTCTTGCTCTGGTGGTCTGACTTCTGTCTTGACTCTTGTAGAGAAGAATAAATAATTATTAAAATAAAAATAATTATTCTTCTCTACAAGAGTCAAGACAGAAGTCAGACCACCAGAGCAAGAATTTTAGCTGAGGAAGCTTCTGCGATTTGAAGCGAAACGTCCTCGCGTCAAGCAACCCAGTCCAGTCGAAGATTCAAGCTTCTCTACTATGGAAACCACCTGGACAACTGAGAGCCTACACAGAAACATAGTAGAATAAAAAGAAATGGTAGAGCAAACATAAAAACATTAACGATAAGACAGTCTAAAAAAGTGGGTCTTCAATCTGGATCTGAAAAGTCTCCACCGTGCTGGACTGCCTTATAGATGCAGGTAGATCCTTCTTCGCTCAGTAAGAGCATTGAAGATGGGTCATGGTTGGGTCTTCCAGCATGACAATGACCTGAAACACAGCCAGGGCAACTAAGGAGGAGCTCCGTAAGAAGCATTTCAAGGTCCTGGAGTGGCCTTGCCAGTCTCCAGAGCTGAACTCAATAGAAAATCTTTGGAGGGAGCTGAAACTCCAAACCTGAAAGATCTGGAGAAGATCTGTATGGAGGAGTGGACCAAAATCCCTGCTTGCAGTGTGTGTAAACTTGGTCAAGAACTACAGGAAACTTCTGGCCTCTGTAATTGCAAACAAAGGTTTCTGTACCAAATATTAAGGTCTGTTTTTCTGTTGTATCAAATGCTTGTTTCATGCAATAAAATGCAAATTAATTATTTGAAAATAATACAGTGTGATTTTCTGATTTTTTTTTTTTTTTTTTTAGATGCTGTCTCTCACGGTTGAAGTGTACCTACGACAAAAATTATAGGCCTAGACATGTCCATTCTTTGTAGGTGGGAAAACTTGCAAAATCGACAGTGGATCAAATACTTATTTGCCTCACTGTACATATATATATGTATATATATATATTATAATAGCCAAGTGGCCTGTGTGAGTGCATGTGTGGGGTGTGTGTATGTATGGCCTCGATCGCACAAAAACCGGGGAGAGCTGACATTTGTTGTGTGGTAGGCTTATGTATTTTGGGTCAAGGATGAATGCTGTGAAAATGGAAAGTTGATAGGACAATTTTTTTTTTTTTTTTATGACTTGAACTTTATTTGTTTTAACAGAATAAACCATACAAATTATGCCATGTCGCACCTTAGGCCAGTTATATATGCAGACACTTAAGACATGGACAAAATAAGACAAATCCAACCATAAAACACACACAAAGAAAAAAGGGATGCCAGCCATACACATTTACAGGGTTACAGCAGACGTAACCAATAAAGATCAACATCCTGAGCCGGAAATGTCATTGGCATGTATAGGAAAAATATGGGGCCCATTTGTTATTGTATTCATCTACTCTATTCAACAGTCTGTACGATAACCTTTCAAATGCTGCCAATTGACCAAGTGAGGTGTGCCACTGGGGGAAAGAGGGTGTCGATGGAGCCTTCCACTCTCTTACTAAAGGTTTTCTCCCCAGCATGATCACTGTTTGTACCCACTGTGCAAATGAAGAGGGCATATAACTCAAAACAGAAGGATCTCCTAGTACATAAAGCCTGTTAGTAAAGGAAATGCCCTGACCAACAACTTTCTCCACAACAGTGTGAATCGAAGACCAGTATAACTGAACTTTAGGACATTCCCAGAACATATGCAAAAGTGAGCCACTATCGTGCTGGCACTTCCAACAGGCGCCCGAGGACGCTAATCCCACTTTATGCAACCTAGAAGGTGTCCAGTATATGCGGTTTAGGATTTTAAATTGAACCAGTCTAGATCGTAATTCCCGTGATCATTTTTTAATATTCTTAAGAACTCTACACCACTCCTCTTCAGTAAAACAGAGATTTAAATCAATTTCCCAGGCTCTTTTAAGGGACGATATATTAAGATCTGAAGATAACAGCAACATTTTCTAATAGACAGAGGCTTCGTGTCCACGTGCAAAAACCTTTTTAATGTCCTCCAAAGTATCACAGCATGAAGGGGGCTTTATGGGTGAGCCAAATGTGTTTACCACCAGATGTCGCAATTGCAAATATTTCCAAAAGTCCTGCTGGGGTAAATTAAAATCCTGTGAGAGTTTTTCAAAAGATTTCAACACATTATTGTCATATAAATCCCCCAACACTTTTATACCTTTCAAAAACCAGGACTTCCAAAAAAAAGGCAACTTTGCTATGCAAAGTTTGGGATTATGCCAATTACCGGCAGACTGATTGAGGTGGGGGTCAAATTTAAAAATTTTGGACATTTTCTTCCATACTCCTTTCAAGTGAGACAGAACAGGGTGTGACTGGTTATGAAGGCTGAGATTTAATTGAAAGACTATAGAGTGGTGTAAAGGGTAAACAAACAAAGCTCTCAAGGTAGAACCAAGGGGGTGCTTTCTCAGGGGGTAAAAACCAGTGTGCCATGTGCCTAAGAGAAAAGGCATAGTGATAATAGAGTAAATTAGGCATCCCAAGTCTACCTCTGTCCACTGCTCGCTGTAGTTTTCTCAAATTAAGTCTAGGCTTCTTTTTGCTCCAAATGAATAAATTACGAAGCTGATCAAATTGTTTAAAACAGTTCAAAGGAACATAGGTAAAACTTGTAACAGATAATTAAACTTGGGTGTACAGACCATTTTTATTATATTGACCTTCCCCCACATAGAAAGATAAAGTTGAGACCAGCGATCCACATCAGCTCTCATCCCACTTAGTAGAGGTTCAAAATGTATTTTTATCAACTCTGACAACTGCGGTGGGAAGACGATACCAAGATACTTAATGCCCTTCTGCGGCCAAGAGAACATGCCGGTTGGGAAAAGGGTCTTAGGGCAGTAGCAAGATAGGGGAAGGGCCTCTGACTTGGTCCAATTTACTTTCTAACTAGAGATGTCTGAAAACGTGTTATTTATTGTGAGCAGAGAGGAAAAGGAGTGCTCTGGATCCGATACAAAAAGAAGAATGTCGTCAGCGTACAACATAAGTTTATGACAGTCGCCCCCTACGCTTATACCTGGAAATATGGGTTCCCTACGTATAGCAACTGCCAATGGTTCGAGGGCCAGGGCAAAAAGAAGAGGGGAGAGGGGGTCCCCCTGCCTGGTGCCTCGACCTAGCTCAAATGAAGGACCTATTATCCCATTTGTAAGAACAGAAGCCTTGGGGTGAGTATATGTAAGCCTAATCCAATCGATAAAACTCTTGCTGAAACCAAAGCATTCCAGAGTTATGAGTAAATATTGCCATTCAACTCTGTCAAATGCCTTTTCGGCATCCAACAAGATAGTGGCCACAGGAGACTGTCCATTACCATCTTTAATGGTCGAGATAGTGGTCATGGCTTCCCTCTGTTTAATATATCTTGCCAGGAGCCTACCTGCCTTATCCCCTTCTTCAAAATACTTCTCTCTCGTGCAGAATAAAGAACATTCTACTTTTTGTGACAGTATTGCATTAAATTCATATTTCAGTTTGGTCAGTTTATTCAGATTTGCTAAAGGGGGGTCCCTTTTAAAACTAGATTCAGTGACTTCAATCTGTTGTTCAAGATCCTGGAGCATGGCGAGGCTCTCTCTCTTTTTGAAAGAAGCATGTTGAATAATGTGCCCTCTTAAAAAGGCCTTTAATGCCTCCCATGCCACTCTAGCTGAAGGGGCAGTGGGCACATTGGTTTCTATATACAGGTAAATTTGAGACCTAAGAGACTCTTTGAAAGCTTCATCTAATAGAAGGCTGGAGTTAGTCTCCACCTAGGGGTCCTAACAGTAAGGTTATAAGCAAACGTGTAGATAGACAGGGCTATGGTCTGAGAGAATTATGTTGCCAATAGTACTAGATGCCACAGCCGACATCAATGATTGGGACACCAAAAAAAAGTCTATTCTCGAGGAGGAGTGGTGGGGTGAAGAGAAAAAGGTATAATCCCTCCCAGAAGGATTTTGCAAACGCCAAACATCTATAAGAACACACACCTCAGACATCCCCTTGAGGGCAGTGTGGGCCCTAGAAACGCGTACCCTTCTAGAACTATGGTCTAGTAGTGGATCCATAACTTCATTAAAGTTGCCCCCCAAAATAACTGGATAATTCCCCATATCAGTTATTTTTTTCTCAAGTTGTCCAAAAAAGGTTGGATCATCAATATTCGGAGCATATACATTGGCTAAAATTATAGTATTCCCTTGAATCTCACACAGCATTAGCAACATCATCCCGGCGTCATCTTTACACTGTTGAAGACATTTAAACTGTAAATGATTACTAATCAATGTTGCCACCCTTCTGCTTTTACCACTGCCACTGGCTGCACCCACAAAGCCTAACCAGCCCACACATAACTTCTGAGACTCCACAGGCGAAAGATGTTTCTTGGACAAAGATGATGTCACACTTTTTAGATTTTATGAAGGACAATACCTTCCTTTTCTTAACCACATTGTTAAGGCCTTTGATGTTCCAGCTCATAAAACTCAAGTTATTATTACTAAGATGTAGTCCACAAGATACATGTAAAACAGAATGCACAGTAACCTACATAAGCAGTTAGTGTTTTTGGCATCAAAAAAGAACAGAACAGTAATATGAACACACTTGACAAACTTTTCGAAATAAAACCCAAATAGTGTCCAAAAAAGGACACAAATCCCTCCCCCACCAAGGTCCGTGATCATGCACTTGACTCGAGCCGCCTTTTAAGCCCCCTGCTCCCTAAACTCTGGGCCAGGTGAGTAAATATCGAGAAAAAAAAACCCTGAGCCCAGCATGAGATAAACTAGCAACAAAGAGTCTAATAAGAGATGTTACCAAATCAGCAGAGTATGTCATTTCGGATCCAGCCATACCACTGCCAGGTGCCAAGTCTGCGTAGTAAACTGAAAGTGTCCCCTGGGAAGATGAAGAAAAACACAAAATAAAAGGGTGTGCCTGACTGTCGCGGAAGCTCTGTTAAAGTCGGTATCTTTTCAGTATCCAAATATGTTGTTGATATAAATCAAATTGCACAGACGTGTCCAAAAGGAGAAATAAAAGAGTACATGTTGCAGAAAACTACTTACTCCAAAGATCGAATAAAAGTCAGAGCTTTTTTGTGGTCTTCAAAGCGGCGGGGTCCTTGAGGGGTTTTCACAACAAGTACCGCAGGGTAGACCAGGGAGAAACGCAGATGTTTGTCATGTAGCAGCTTTTTGCATTCATTAAACTTTGCACGCTTGTCACTCACAGATTTGGAATAATCCGCGAAAACCATGACGTGGTGCTCCTCCCAGGAAACATCACCCAGTTTACGTGCGGCCTCAGCGATGCGCTTTCGGTCTTGAAATCTCTGAAATCTGACTATGAATGTCTTGCTCGTGGGGGCTGGTCACCGTCGTGCCTCCTTGGCAAAGCTCCAATTCTGTGCGCACTCTCAATCTCCAGTCCCTTTGGGAAATCCAGGTTTAAAATCTTCGGTATGATTCCTTCCAAAAAAAGCACAGCATCATTATCCTCACAGCCCTCAGGGAATCCCACAAAGCGCAAATTATTCCTTCGCTCTCTGTTTTCAATGTCATCTAGGTTCTGCTTAAGTGCTGCAACTTCACCAGCAGTAGCCGCAGGGTTAGCCTTTAGCTTCTCGTGCTCATCTTCCAGAAAACACAGTCGGTTCTCCACCTCACCAATACGAGCGGCTATATCAGCTATCTTACTTTCTGTAGCGCTTGTGCTAATCCGTATTTCCTCCAGTTTCTTGTCGTGGCCATCAGACTTCTCCACTATAAGGGCTGAGAGCCGGACCAATTCCTGAGCCACCTCACCGGGAATGTGCCTCGCTGCCACCTCCTCAGCCTCCTCAGTGTCATTGCATAATGGCGAGGCCCTGTGGTTAGCTTGATTAGCACCAGCTGCTTCGTACGCCTTGCTCTTTCCAGCCCCAGAGGCAGGTTTAGTAGAGTTTCTAGTCACGTTCGGCATGATAGCAACGTGAAATCTTATCCAAAAAATTTTAGTGCAGGTTTCAGGATTCTTTGTTGCAGTTTAGGTAAAAATATACACAGGGGAAGGCGCAGTTCACTCTCAAGCAGCCATACTCGCCAAGCGCGTCACGTGACTCTGATAGGACAAATATTTTTTGAGAAATTACAGATTTTAGCTAAATAGAAAACAAAGGACATTGTGCTGCAATGCACCCTGGGAGTTCAGGGTTTTGAGGGTTTAAGTGTTCTTGTGGTTTGTGTTAGTTTAACACTGTTGTTAGTGTTATTGATTTATTGTGTTTTTGTAGTTCAGTTGGTTTAGTCACTTTAGATACAGTGAGGAAAATAAGTATTTAAACACCCTGCGGTTTTGCAAGTTCTCCCACTTAGAAATCATGGAGGGGTATGAAATTTTCATCTGAGGTGCATGTCCACTGTGAGAAACATAATCTAAAAAAAATCCGGAAATCACAATGTGTGATTTTTTTTTTTAAATAATTTATTTGTATGTTACTGCTGCAAATAAGTATTTGAACACCTACCAACCAGCAATAATTCTGGCTCTCACAGACCTGTTAATTTTTCTTTAAGAAGCCCTCTTATTCTGCACTCTTTACCTGTATTAATTGCACCTGTTTGAACTTGTTACCTGTATAAAAGACACCTGTTCACACAATCAATCACACTCCAACCTGTCCACTATAGCCAAGACCAAAGAGCTGTCTAAGGACACCAGGGACAAAACTGTGGACCTGCACAAGGCCGGGATGGACTACAGGACAACAGGCAAGCAGCTTGGTAGAAGACAACAAATGTTATGATTATTTATTAGAAAGTGGAAGAAACACAAGATGACTTTCAATCTCCCTCAGTCTGGGATTCCATGCAAGATCTCACTTTGTGGGGTAAGGATGATTCTGAGAAAGCTCAGAACTACACAGGAGGACCTGGTCAATGACCTGAAGAGAGCTGGGACCACAGTCACAAAGATTACATTAGTAACACATGATGCTGTCATGGTTTAAAATCCTGCAGAGCAGCAAGGTCCCCCTGCTCAAGCCAGCACATGTCCAGGCCCGTTTGAAGTTCACCAGTGACCATCTGGATGATCCAGAGGAGGCATGGGAGAAGGTCATGTGGTCAGATGAGACCAGAATAGAGCTTTTTGGAATAAACTCCTCTTACCATGTTTAGAGGATGAGAACAACCCCAAGAAAACCATCCCAACTGTGAAGTATGGGGGTGGAAACATCATACTCTGGGGGTGCTGTTCTGCAAAGGGGACAGGACGACTGCACCATATTGATGGGAGGATGGATGGGGTCATGTATTGTGAGATTTTGGCAAACAACCTCCTGCCCTCAGTAAGAGCATTGAAGATGGGTCATGGCTGGGTCTTCCAGCATGACAATGACCCCAAACACACAGCCAGGGCAACTAAGGAGGGGCCCCGTAAGAAGCATTTCAAGGTCCTGGAGTGGCCTGGCCAGTCTCCAGACCTGAACTCAATACAAAATCTTTGGAGGAAGCTGAAACTCCAAACCTGAAAGATCTAGAGAAGATCTGTGTGGAGGAGTGGACCAAAATCCCTGCTGCAGTGTGTGAAAACCTGGTGAAAAACCACAGGAAACGTTTGACCTCTGTAATTGCAAACAAAGGCTACTGTACCAAATATTAACATTGATTTTCACAGGTGTTCAAATACTTATTTGCAGCAGTAACATACAAATAAATTATTAAAAAATCATACATTGTGATTTCCGGATTTTTTTTTTTTTAGATTGTCTCTCACAGTGGGCGTGCACCTAAGATGAAAATGTCAGACCCCTTCATGATTTCTAAGTGGGAGAACTTGCAAAATCGCAGGGTGTTCAAATACTTATTTTCCTCACTGTAAGTGTGCTGCTGTTAACATGAGTGACTGAAGTCAGTCACAGTCATGTTGGTACCATAAGTGAAATATGTAGTGCTTTTAATATCTTCCGGCACTGTCTCTTTGTCAAATTAAAAGCATCTGCTTACAGCAGATTGCAGAAATGACAAACAGCTGTGTGTGCACGCAATTTTGATCACGCACAAACTTTGGAAAGCTGACATTTGCTGTTTGGTATGCTTATGTATTTTGGGTCAAGGATGAATGGAGCCAAAACTGAACATTGACACAATTAATATTTTTAGAGAAGCTATATAGATTAGTTACATTCTGGACTTGAACGCCATTCCAGCAGGGGGCAGTAAATCATCTATATCTGGAGTCACCAATCCTTTTCCTGGAGGGCACCTGCCCTGCATGTTTTCTAACCCTCCCTGTTCCATTCCCAGGCAATTAAGTCTATCACGTGTGCTCAGCCAATCAAGAATTGGAAAACATCATTTTTAAAAAATTCATGTGTGACTTAAGTACGTAGACATGGAAAACATGTAGGACAGGTGCCCTCCAGGAACAGGGTTGGTGACCCCTGATCTATATTTTAAAAATGTGGTGTGTGTGCGTGCGTGATTTTATTTAGTAAGTTCAATGTAAGTACATAATATAATTGTAAATACATAAAAAATACATGGATGACACAAGAAAGTGAAACACTTATTTCCATTGTGGTCCATTAGAAAATCAAATGACAAAATAGAAGTAAAAATAATAATGATGATAATGATAATAGTGTGTACTCGTATGCAATAACAAGTACCTAAACAATTTATAAATACATTACGATAGTAAATTTTATTTTATAAGCACTACCCTATATATATATATATATATATATATATATACACTCAACAAAAATATAAACGCAACACTTTTGGTTTTTCTCCCATTTTGTATGAGATGAACTCAAAGATCTAAAACTTTTTCCACATACACAATATCACCATTTCCCTCAAATATTGTTCACAAACCAGTCTAAATCTGTGATAGTGAGCACTTCTCCTTTGCTGAGATAATCCATCCCACCTCACAGGTGTGCCATATCAAGATGCTGATTAGACACCATGATTAGTGCACAGGTGTGCCTTAGACTGCCCACAATAAAAGGCCACTCTGAAAGGTGCAGTTTTATCACACAGCACAATGCCACAGATGTCGCAAGATTTGAGGGAACTTGGAGTTGGCATGCTGAGAGCAGGAATGTCAACCAGAGCTGTTGCTCGTGTATTGAATGTTCATTTCTCTACCATAAGCCGTCTCCAAAGGCGTTTCAGAGAATTTGGCAGTACATCCAACCAGCCTCACAACCGCAGACCACGTGTAACCACACCAGCCCAGGACCTCCACATCCAGCATGTTCACCTCCAAGATCGTCTGAGACCAGCCACTCGGACAGCTGCTGAAACAATCGGTTTGCATAACCAAAGAATTTCTGCACAAACTGTCAGAAACCGTCTCAGGGAAGCTCATCTGCATGCTCGTCGTCCTCATCGGGGTCTCGACCTGACTCCAGTTCGTCGTCGTAACCGACTTGAGTGGGCAAATGCTCACATTCGCTGGTGTTTGGCACGTTGGAGAGGTGTTCTCTTCACGGATGAATCCCGGTTCACACTGTTCAGGGCAGATGGCAGACGGCGTGTGTGGCGTCGTGTGGGTGAGCGGTTTTCTGATGTCAGTGTTGTGGATCGAGTGGCCCATGGTGGCAGTGGGGTTATAGTATGGGCAGGCGTCTGTTATGGACGAAGAACACAGGTGCATTCTATTGATGGCATTTTGAATGCACAGAGATACCGTGACGAGATCCTGAGGCTCATTGTTGTGCCATACATCCAAGAACATCACCTCATGTTGCAGCAGGATAATGCACGGCCCCATGTTGCAAGGGTCTGTACACAATTCTTGGAAGCTGAAAATGTCCCAGTTCTTGCATGGCCGGCATACTCACCGGACATGTCACCCATTGAGCATGTTTGGGATGCTCTGGACCGGCGTATACGACAGCATGTACCAGTTCCTGCCAATATCCAGCAACTTCGCACAGCCATTGAAGAGGAGTGGACCAACATTCCACAGGCCACAATTGACAACCTGATCAACTCTATGCGAAGGAGATGTGTTGCACTGCATGAGGCAAATGGTGGTCACACCAGATACTGACTGGTATCCCCCCCCAATAAAACAAAACTGCACCTTTCAGAGTGGCCTTTTATTGTGGACAGTCCAAGGCACACCTGTGCACTAATCATGGTGTCTAATCAGCATCTTGGTATGGCACACCTGTGAGGTGGGATGCATTATCTCAGCAAAGGAGAAGTGCTCACTATCACAGATTTAGACTGGTTTGTGAACAATATTTGAGGGAAATGGTGATATTGTGTATGTGGAAAAAGTTTTAGATCTTTGAGTTCATCTCATACAAAATGGGAGCAAAACCAAAAGTGTTGCATTTATATTTTTGTTGAATATATATATATATATATATATATATATATATATATATATATAATCGAGAGAGAGTGCGGTGGGGGCGGCATTCGAATGCACTTTACGGGCTGTGCGCATCCATGCCATCACTTCTATAAAAATGATCCATGGAAATTTCCTCAGGTGGTGATATTAATATTGTGTGAACCTTTATTTTAGCGTACCTTGGCTCATTGTCACTCATTTTAGATTGGATCTCATTCCCCTTATTTATGATTCTGCACCATTTATTTGCATCTTCATCCTCCTCACTAAAAACATGAGATGGAAGGAGAAGATCGAGACAGAGGAAACTGTTAAAACAATTGAGACATCTTTTCCTTAGAGGTGTAAACTGAAATAACATCCATTTATGCTGACAGCAGCAGTTTGGGATATGGTTTTAAATCAGCTGATTAGCCTTTGTATCAATCAGTGACACATTACCAGTAAAGGAGGGCATCGTCCCCTAAAACAACTTCTTGGAATGATGATCTGATGGACTCATATCTTCAGTTATGCCTCTTCCCCAAGGTTTCTCTCAAGTGCAGATAGAGAAATTGAAATGTCATCTTCCAGCATTGTGGATCAGATTGGATCCTGGGTCTCCTAAGAATGTGTTCTGCATTTAGTCAGAGAAATGAGGCCATTCAGACTATCTCCTCTTTTCAATTTAGGCCTCAAGGTACAGAGCACCAGATTCTCCACCCTTGGCTCACAGTCAACCTTGTGGTGGCGCTCTTGGTCGGCCTGGCCTGGATCCTAATTGCAACACGGCCTGAGGTGGACTACACCGAGGGTGAGGGATGCAGGTCTCATAGATAATCGGTTTGAATGCTGTTTTTTAATATCAGTTTCGGAGGGAGAAATTCTGCCCTGAAATCCTGAAACAGTTTTTCCCATTTTTATGTGTATGTTTGATCTTGAGTGTTTTTCTTTGTCTGTCCCCTCCCAGGACATCTAATGGCTATGGAGATTGAGCCCCCAAAGCATGAAGACAAATCGGAAATGACACCTTAAAAAAGAGTGACCTGTAAAACTCATGTAGCTGCGTTGATATATGTGGGTTTATTTTATTTGTTGCACATCTTCTGAATCTTATTTTTGTAAAACATAATTGTTGTAGACTACTATTTTTGTATTTTTATCAGACATGTGATTGTTCTTAATTTTATATATGAAGACTGATCCAATAAGAACAGTTCCTCTCTTCATTTAATCTTGGGAAATTTAATGTTTATGGATTAACCTGGAATTAAACATGTGCATTCTTTGTTTTGAGAGGAGTGTACCATGAAGCAAGGTCAACATACAGGCTTTCTTTGCATGAGCTAACTCAGCAAACCTTAAAGTCACAGTCAGAGGTCACTGGTACCACGATGGTGGCTATCAGCAGTTTTTGATAAACCTGGCTTTCTGAACCAGGGGACTGCAGTGATTCTTACATTTACTTTGACTTCTGTTTCATTGCAGACTGTCTGAACCAAAGATATTCCAAAAACATGGAGCCATTCTGAAACATGTTTCATGCGGTCAGCTTCATTTTATTTTAAAATATATATCCATTCCTGCATTTAAGGCCTGCAACACATTTAAAAAAAAAAAAAGCTTAAGCATGGCTATTTAATATAAAGATTAAATAATCACTTTTAAAGCCAGTTTTCTTGAGACAAATCGTGGGATGGATACATGAACATTTCCGTGTCACTAAATATGTCTTGGACTTGAGTTACATTAATTATTAAGAAATACTACCTGATAGATCTGTGTCAAGTATTCAGTTCTTAAAAATTGAGTGGACATGCTGGAAGGAGACTAGTGAGGAAAGACACCAAGACACCCCATGACAGCTCTGAAACAATTACAGTGGCTTGTTAAAATATTCAATTCCTTGGTATTTCACACGTTTTAATTTGTTTATGGCGTTTCAAATACAAAAAGTAAATCAGGCTTCTCAATATAAAAATTTCGAAAGTTATCATTCTTAGACTCAAACTGAAAACCAATCTCTACAACTTGATATAAATTAATTAAAAATATAAACGCCAAGATGATGGGTTGCATAAGTAATCAGCCCCTTTGGTATAATGTCTGTACATAATCAGTTTAATTGCCACTTTTCTTCAGACAAGGCAGGGGCTGGATACATGAACATTTCCAAGTCACTGAATATGTCTTGAACTTTATTTACATCAGTTATGAAGAAATACAAGCAATATGGCAACTCTATGGTAAATCTGTGTGGAGTAGACACTTCTCAAAAACTGAGTGACTGTGCAAGAAGGAGAACAGTGAGGAAAGCAACCAAGACACCCACCAGACAACCCAGAAAAAATTATAGGCTTCTGCGGCTGTGATTGAAGAAATTGTGCACAGTGCAAATTCTACGTTTTCTATCTCCAGTTATATAGCTTCATGATTAAGTGGTATAGACGAGGGTCTTCTTTTACTAAAACATCAAATCTCGGCTTGCATCTCAGATGTATCTTCTGGCAAATTTTCGTTGAACTTTCAGGTCTTCTTTTTAAGATAACCCTCCTCTGCTCCACTTCATCATGAAGCTGTATAATGGGGGATACAAAATGCAAAATGCACTGTGCACAATTTCTCCAATCACAGCCACAGAAGTGGCTGTGATTGGCGGTGAAGTTATGCCACAGAAGTGGCATAACTTCTTCTGGGTGTCTTGGTTTCTTTCCTCACTCTTCTCCTTCTTGCACAGTTACTCAGTTTTTGAGAACTGTCTCCACACAGATTTACCATAGCGTGTCATACTGTTTGTATTTCTTCATAACTGATGTAAATAAAGTTCAAGACATATCAGTGACTTCGAAATGTTCATGTATCCATCCCCTGACTCGTCTGAAGAAAACTGATTATTTACAGGTATTATATCAAAGGGGCCCATTACTTATGTAACCCACCATCTTAGCTTTTAGATTTTGAATTAATTTATATCAGGTTGTAGAGATTTACTTTCAGTTAGAGTTTACGGAAGATAATCTTAGAAACTCTTATATTGAGAAGCATGGTTTAATTTTTGTATTTAAAATGCCATAAACAATTTAAAATGTGTGAAATACCAAGGGGCTGAATACTTTTGCAAGCCACTGTATAGTCTTTTGTGGATGTGAATGGGGGCGTCACGGTGGATTAGTGGTTAGCACTGTTGCGGTTCAATTCCCATGGCGTTTCTGTGTGGAGTTTGCATGTTCTCCCCGTGTTTGCGTGGGTTTCATTCGGGTGCTCCGGTTTCCTCCCACATCCAAAAGACATGCGGGTTAGGTGGATTGGAATCTTTAAATTGTCCTTAGGTGTGCATGTAGGTGTGTCTGTGTTTGTTTGTCTGTTTGTGGCCCTGCGACAGACTGGCATCCTGTCCTGGGTGTACCCCGCTTCACGCCCTATGACTGCTGGGATAGGCTCCAGCCCCCCTCGACCCTTAATTGGACTAAGCGGTAGAAGATGGATGGATGGATGGATGGATGTGAATGGAGAAACAGAAGGGTGCATCATTTGCCTGGTGAGTCCCTGTTGACAGCTGCATGTTGGAGTGAAGAAAGACTGTAAAATAAAAAATCTGATCAGATTTAGGCATGGGATTCCTGTGTAGCTTCTGGCAAACTGCTGCTGAAACTGCATGCTGTTTTTAAGAAAATCCTTTGTACCATTTGATCATGAAGCTGTACAACTGTTGATGGAACAGACAAAAGGTGCAAGATGGAATTTTATTTTTCACCCACAAACATATTTGTTTATATTCACTTAATTTTTATTTGTAATATTTGGCTGCCTGTGTGCTTATAAAAGCACAAGATCAGGGGTGAGATGGAGATGACAGACCAGTTTAACACTTCAGGGGTTACTTTATCTACATTTACACCACCTGCCTGGAAGCATGTAATTGCATATTTAAAGGGAACAGGATTATTCGATAGAATATAGAACAGACCCCCCCCCACCCCACCAACTTCTGTTTTCCTCCCCTCCCTTATCGCTCCATTTCAGACTCCATTAATGCTCTACACCCAAACCGTTAGTGGCGGTACTGCACCGTGTCGCTTTGCAAACCGCCAATAAACTCAACAGATGAAGACGAAGAAGAGGCTCCATTTGCTCTGACAGCCATTAGTTTTCCCTGCGTGCTATCCAGACAGTATAATCGAACAGACGGTTCACTTTCTGTTGACGTGGTGGTAACAATTTTCGACTTTCACATATTTATACGTAAAAGTTAGTTAGTTGAGCAGTGCTGGCAGAAGCGAGCAGTTATGCTGGACTTTGCCATCTTTGCCGTCACGTTTGTCATTATTTTGGTGGGCGCCGTCCTCTATTTGTACCCGGTAGGTCACTGCAACTTTCAGCCTTGCAGCTTAGCTTGAAACTAGCTCCTTAGCTAGCCTGATATGACCGCGGTCAAATCGGGTTGGGGTTGGATATCCGACAATTACTACTATCCAAACTCTCAACGACAAGCGAGTTATTCGGTCTCTGGTTCACCGAGAGGCAGCAATCTGAGGACCGTAAACTCATTGCTTCGGCTTGGTAGTAGTGTCAGTGTGTGCTGCCTGTTTAGGGACCCTCATTTAACATTTAAATAACTAGGCAGCAGCTTCTGAGTGTGCTGCCCATTTAGGGACCTTCACTTAACATTTAAATAACTCTGCAGTAGCTTCTGGGTGTGCTGCCTGTTTAGGAACCCTCAATAAACTACCATCACTCAGCTCAGCAGCAGGTTCAGACTAGAGTGTGCTGCCCACTTAGGGATGCTCAACAAAGTACCATCACTTTGCACGGCATCAGGATCAGCGTGTGCTGCCATTTAAGACCCTCAAACTACCATCGCTCAGCTGAGCTCGGCAGCATGTGCTGCCTGTTGTGGGGCCCTCAATAAACTGCCATCACTCAGCTCGACAGTGTGTGCTGTCTGTTTAGGATACCTCAGTGAGCTATCATCACTCAGCTGAGCTTGACTGTTAGTGCTCCCTGATAAGGGGTTCTCGATAGTGATGGCAATTTCAAAGCCTCGTGAACCAGTGAGCCACTGCAACACAACAGCCTGAAAATCAACACACTGCCTCGACGCGTTTGATACAGTTTGAAGGGTGATATCTGCTGTATTGCTTTGAGAATTTCCTTGAGCGAGTGCCCTGACAAATGTTTGCATTAATTCATGACTGATGTGGTTTGTTCTTGAAAAATAATAATAATAAAAATGTCATATGTATTATGATGTCTTTTTAATGTAATAAATAGTCCCTACAGATGCACACATAATGGTTATGAAAGCCTTTATTGTAGAATATATGTAGGTTTGTGTTATCATTCCTCAAACTATATTTGGATAAAATGTGATGGGAAAAGTGAGAAAGACGTGCTTCTGCAACTGGTGCTCATGTTACTGTAAGTAGTAGAATAGAGGGGACAGGAGATGGTGATTGTGCAACTTTCATCAATTTTTATTCAAAAAAATAATTTCAATGGTGCTGGACTTTAATCGGCTCCTCTTTTGCCTCACCACCTCTCCAGCTTTGGAGAAGACCTGCTCGCATATTTTTTTTGCCATTCTCTGTAAATTGGGATAGACTGCGACTCGTGTTGCCCAGTATTTGAGCGGGTCTTCTCCTCTGGAGGGAGGCATATGTTGGGTCAAACCTTTGTAGTAAAGCCCTGAAGGCTTTGCTTTCCACTATTTTGAGCGGTTGTGCATCTTCCACAACATAGTCCACCAGTGCCTCATCCAAATCAGCTTGTCTGCCTTTAATGGAAATACAGTATGACATGCTGAGGTATTTTTGTTTATGAGTATGTTTTAATCTTAGATAAAGAATAAAATACAGGTTACATGGCCTGATTCCTGCTCCAGGAGCAGCAGCCATTGATGTCTCGGGATTTTTGGACCTCAGGTGTCGCCGCATTGAAGACGTATTGTTACTGTACCTCAACTCTTGAGCACAAATCAAGCACTTGACCTTTTTGGGGCTTTTTAGATCAAAGTGCTCCCAAGCAATTGATTGTGCTCTTTTTGAAACTGGCTCCTCCACATCCCTTCTTCACCACTACTCAATCTCTCTCTCACACACTCGCACCTTTCACTTCAACAAAATCACAGCTCTTCAGTCGTTCAGCTCAGTCTCTGATCTACCTATAATATATAGTCTGACCTATAACCTATGTTGATGTACTGTGTGAATAAATGTTGCATAAGAATGGATGCCTGTTGTGTATGGTGTGTGTCTCTCTATGTTAGATCCTATGTGTATGTAGCTAACTATAGTAAATGAACTCTAAACTAGACCTAAATATAAACTAATGCTTTCCTTGGCTCTTATTCACGTGGTAATTGGCAATAACAATGTCGCTAGCAATCTCCTCCTCTCAAAAGCCAACGGTTTGAGCTGCCATTCAGATCTCATTTAAATACTTGGCGGGTCGTATTGACACACCCAGATTATTCGAATTTTCCGCGAAGCTCGACAAGTGGTGTGACGTAACGAGGCCTCGCTCGCAGTGGTCACGTGATGGGGGTGTGTGTCGAGCAGACTGACTCGAGCTTAACATCACTAGCTCTTGATAAACTACAATAACTCAGCACAGCAGCAGCATCAGTGTGTGCTGCTTGTTTAGGGACCCTCAATAAACCACCATCACTCAGCTGAGCTTGGCAGCATGTGCTGACTGTTTAGGGTCCCTCAATAAACTACCATCACTCAGCTCGGCAGTGTGTGCTGCCTGTTTAGAAACCCTCAAATAAATAACATCATGCAGTGTGGCAGCAGCATCAGTGTGTGCTGCTTGTTTAGGGACCCTCAATAAGCTACTGTCACTCAGCTGAGTTTGGCAGCACATGCTGCCTGTTTAGGGACCCTCAATAAACTGACATCACAAAGCTTGCTAGCAGCTTCAGAGTGTGCTGCCCATTTAGGGACCTACAATAAATTACCATCACTCATCTCAGCAGCAGTTTCATCATATGCCGCTTGTTCAGCTGTGTTCATTCGCTTTACCCAAAATTCCCATACAATTTTAATAGATTGAGCAGGGTGGTAGCCAAGTTAGTGCGCTTGCTGCCAGAGTGGAAGGCTCCTAGTTGAAGACCACCCCTGCCCATTCTCCATGAAATGTGGAGTTGCACTAGGTAGGGAATCTGGTTGTGAAATGTGCCAAATCCATATGCAGATCCATTTTGGCTCTGCTGTGGTGACCCAAAGTGAAAAAGAGAGAAGCCGAAAGAACTAGCCACTGTGCCATATTTTCATTTCAAATTTACCGATCAGTGCTTCAACAGAAATGTATTTCGTTAAAGTTTACATTAAAGGTTTTGTTTTAATTACTTCACGACCCACTGGCTCAAAAATTATACTAAAAGAATCTTGTTTAGATTTAGGGCAATGTTCTGACATCAGAGGGGCACGGTGACTTTCAGAAATGCACTTCAGTTTGGGGAGTGGAAAAAAATGCCATAAATAAGATTGCATAGTGCACAGAATATTTCCATTCATGAAGGTGTCTCTTGATTATAGACTTTGACAGTGATAGGTGTCCCTCCTGAAGAATGTTGTTGACTTGGCTAGATGTGCAGGTATTTTTCAACACCAAGGAAGGAGTTTTGCCATCATTCACTTTAGTTGTCTTTGAAATCTTCCAGGTTTTTGGTGTTGATGTTTTTCTTTAAGAATGTAACAAATTCTTGATTTGCACTCGTAAGACCCCTGCTGTTTCTTTGATAGGTTTTATTTGTTTTTCTTTTAATTTAACCTTTATTTAACCTGGTTATTCCCATTGAGATTGAGATCTCTTTTGCAAGGGAGACTTGGGCAATTATAAAGTTTCCATTTGACCTAACCTGTATATCTTTAAATGTGGGAGGAAACCGGAGCACCCAGAGGGAGCCCATGCAATCACGGGGAGAACATCATGCAAATTCCACACAGAAAGGCCACAGGAGGGAATCAAACCCATGACCTTCTTGCTGTGAGGCAACAGTGCTAACCGCTAATCCACCGTGCTGCCCATTTATTTATTTTCAGTCTAATTATGGCCTTCTTTACTTACTTTAGCACATCTTTAGATCTTATATTTAGAGTATCAATGAACAGCCACCAAATGCAAATTTAACACTTAGCATCAACTGCAGACATTTTACATGCTTAATCTGAATAATTTGGGAATGGGCTACACCTGGTAATGAAACTGCTTGTCAGTTAATTGTCCAATGATTGTCAGTTAATTGTCCAATTTTGGTCTTTTAAAATGATTTATGCAGTAATTTTGTTTGCCCAGTCAAAATGAAGTTAGAAGTCTAGATTACAAGCACATCTTGATCGTGTCCTGAGGATCTATAGCTCATAGTCTAAGATGCAGATCCACTTAGGGTGTGCTATCTGGCTGGCCTGTAAACAGAGTGGAAAGGTGGGCGCTACAAGCCAGCCAGACACACGATGCCACACCACTGTGGTATTGAGATTTGGGCATAAGTAAAATGATTGTTGTGGTTTACGGGGAGGTGATGGTCCAGTGGTTAAGCGTTGGGCTTCAGGCCAGGGGATCCTCAGTTCCAAACACAGCCAGACCAGAAAATCACTAAGCAAGGTCCTTAATCCCCTAGTTGCTCCTGGTGTGCATTGAGTGCTTTGTATGGCAGTACCCTGACACTGGTATGTGAATGTGTCTGAGTGAGGGCGAGGCATAATTGTAAAGTGCTCTGAGCTTCTGATGCAGATGGAAAAGTGCTATATAAATTCAGTCGATTTAACATTTTAATGCCAAGGTGTCAGAGTGCACCAAACGTCAGATGGCAGCCAGCAAAGCCTCCTGAGATGAAGCAGTGAATAAATAAATATACCTAAAAAAACACACTCTTTAGATGAAAAGATGCACAAGAGACTACACCTGGTTTTTGATGGTCATAAGGCACACAAGCTTTCCTGTGATGGATGATTTGAATGCATCACCTCTGTGCTTGTCCTCACCTCATTTTTAGACCAACATGCCCAAGAGCGCAAAAAACAAGTGCAAGTAAATTGGAATGTAAAGAAAGTTGGTGCTGGGTTAAAAATGACAACTGTGCCATTGAAAAGTAACAGTGATACCTGTGGTGAGCTGTGCATTCCTGTGTCCTTAGTCTCAGATCTTACCTGATGAAGGAGAGAATGGATGTACGTGAGTGCCAAGTGTAGAGAAAGTAGTTGTGTGCAGTTGTCATCAGATATAATAAATTAATAATGTATTTTGCTGTTTTTAATCCTATTTCAGTCATCCAGACAAGCATCCGGCATCCCAGGACTCAACCCAACAGATGAGAAGTAAGCAACCACATCTATGTTACTGCTTTATTTGGACCTGCTGGTCATTCCATATGAATTCAACCCATTTAAAAAATATTCCCCAATTCATTCTCTCAGATTTGCTAAATTTTCAAATATTTTGCAGATTATGAGCCCAATCTAAAAAAATCCAAAATATTACATTGATGCTCCAAGTAGCTTTCCTTCCAGAAAAGTATGAAAAAGGGGCATGGCATTTTTTTTTCAACATGAATTCCTATTTTCTTGCAAACTTTGACATCTCTGAAAGTGTTACATATAATGCCTTTGCTACTTTCAGATGTTTTTTCACCTGTACCTATTGTCCTTTTTAAACCAAATAATTTTTTTTAACCAAAAATCCATTTTGTGAGTTCCCTACCTGACATACTTAGCCTCTGTTGAAATAAAGCAGTGTGATTTTGAAAGTATCCTGTGATGATGATGTTTCACTGCAGAAATACAGTTGTATGTAAAAGTTTGGGCCCCCTGATGATTTCCATGGTTTTCCTTTATAAATCATTGCTTGTTTGGATCAGCAATTTCAGTTAAATATATCATATAGCAGACAAACACAGTGATATTTGAGAAGTGAAATGAAGTTTATAGGATTTACAGAAAGTGTGCAATAATTCTTTAAACAAAATTAGGCAGGTGCATAAATTTGGGCACCCCAACAGAAAAAATACATTAGTATTTAGCTGATCCTACTTTTGCAGAAATAACAGCCTCTAAACGCTTCCTACAGCTTCCAGTGAGAGTCTAGATTCTGGTTGAAGGTATTTTGGACCATTCTTCTTTACAAAACATCTCAGGTTTGTTGGTTTCCGAGCATGGACAGCCCGCTTAAAATCACACCACAGATTTTCAATAATATTCAGGTCTGGGGCCTGAGATGGCCATTCCAGAACATTGTAGTTGTTCCTCTGCATGAATGCCTTAGTAGATTTTGAGCAATTTTTAGGGTTGTTGTCTTGCTGAAAGATCCAGCCTTGGCGCAACTTCAACTTTGTCAGTGATTCATGAACATTGTTCTCAAGAATGTACTGATATTGACTGGAATCCATGTGACCCTCAACTTGAACAAGATTCTCGGTACTTGCACTGGCCCCACAGCATGATGGAACTACCTCCAAATTTTACTGTAGGTAGCAAGTGTTTTTCTTGGAATGCTGTGTTCTTTTTCAGCCATGCATACCACCCCTTATTATGTCCAAATAACTAAATTTTAGTTTCATCAGTCTACAGTACTTGATTCCAAAATGACGCTGGCTTGTCAAGATGTGCTTTAACATACCTCAAGTGACTCTGTTTGTGATGTGTACGCAGGAAAGGCTTCCTCTGCATTACTCTCCCATACAGCATCTCTTTGTGCAAAGTGTGCTGTATAGTTGAGCGATGCACAGAGACACTATCTGCAGCAAGATCATGTTGTAGGTCTTTGGAGCAGGTCTGTGAGTTGACTATGACTGTTCTCACCATCCTTTGCTTCAGTTTATCTGAGATTTTTCTTGGTCTGCCATTTTGGGCCTTAACTAGTACTGTGCCTGTGCCTGTGGTCTTCCATTTCCTCACTATGTTCTTCACAGTGGAAACTGACAGCGGAAATCTGTGAGACAGCTTTTTGTATCCTTCCTCTAAACCATGATGTTGAATAATCTTTGTTTTTGGGTCATTTGAGAGTTGTTTAGAGGCTCCCATGTTGCCACTCATTAGAGGAGATGCAAAGAGGGGAACATTTGCAAATGGCCACCTTAAATACCCTTTCTCATGATTGGATTCACCTGTGTAAGGAGGTCAAGGGTCAATGAGCTTACCAAACCAAATTTGTGTTCCAATAATTAGTGCTAAATGTATTCAAATCAATAAAATGACAAGGGTGCCCACATTTATACACCTGCCTAATTTTGTTTAAATAATTTTTGCACACTTTCTGTAAATACTAGAAATTTAATTTCACTTCTCAAATATCAGTGTGTTCGTCTGCTATATGATATATTTAACTGAAATTTCTGATCCAGACAACCAATAATTTATAAAGGAAAAAATCATGGAAATTATCAGGGTGCACAAACTTTTGCATACAACTGTAAGTATCCTGAATCATTATAATTTGGACAAAATTTGGTTCAAATTCTCTCTCTCTCTCTCTCTCTCTCTCTCTCTCTCTCTCTCTCTCTCTCTCATATATATATATATATATACACACACACACACATTAGCCTCTTTATTAGGTACACCTTGTTAGTACCGGGTTGGATACCCTTTTGCCTTCAGAACTGGTTTAATTCTTCATGGTGTAGATTCAAACAAGGTGTTGGAAACATTCCTCAGAGATGTTGGTCCATATTGACATGATGGCATCATCCAAATGCCCATTCAATTGGTCTGCCTGATCTCTGACATGAATGCGGCATTTTCATCCACACAACTGCCGCTTGCCGTTATTTTCTCTTTTTCGGACCATTCTCTGTAAATCCTAGACATGACTGTGTATGAAAATCCCAGTAGATCAGCATTTTCTGAAATACTCAGACCAGCCCGTCTGGCACCAACATCCATGCCACATTCAAAGTCACTTAAATCCCCTTTCTTCCCCAGTCTTATGCTCAGTTTGTACTTCAACAAGTCGTCTTCACCACGTCTACATGCCTAAATGCATTAAGTTGCTGCCATGTGATTGGCTGATTAGATATTTGTGTTAAGAAACAATTGAACAGGTGTACCTCATAAAGTGGCCGGTGAGTGTTGATTTGTTCTGTATTGTAATATTGTAATTTGATTCTGTTGTAATGTGAATTTTCCCCACCGGGATCAATGAGGTCTAATCTGTACATCCACTATTGATATACAGATTATCAGACTTTGAATGATGTCAGTAATTCAGTAACAATAAAATGTGCAGTTTACATGAAGAAAGTCATCAGCATGGGCACAACCACCACACTACAGAACCTCCTTAGATGCCAGATGGCAACCACCTCGACCCTGACAGCCCCTCCATCTTCACCAATCAAAATGAACCACCTTTCTGCTGCAGTCAGGTGAAACGTGGGTGTCCACTCCACTTGGCCTTCTCCAGCCACTGAGGTCCTCAACACTGAAGCACGTGTGCTGAATCATGTCAATAGAAAGTGTCATGACTGATGTTTCTTCACAGTGCAAGTGATACTCCTCATTTTTGTCTCCCTAAGTAACTGTTTGTTTGAAACAAAGTCATTGTAGTGCACATGAATCTTCAGAAGAGACCAAGTACCAAAGTTACCCAGTTATCCCTTCAGGTCAGTGATTAGCGTCCAAGTCTCACAACCATACAGTCAGACATGAAGCACCAGGACTCTGAAGATTTGGATTTTTGTCTTCCTGCAAGGATATCAGCATTGCCAGAGTCCACTTTACAGCAACCTCATGACTCCAGGAGCTCTACCCAGACATCTCTTGATTTCAAAGGCCAAGGACCCATTGACATGAATGTCACAGTTGAAATAAGTCAGTGTCTTAACATGTTTGTCATGTCTACTGCTCAGAGAAACATTTCTAATGGCCGAGACCAAGAACTCACAGAAAGCCTCAGTCTTCCTCTTGATCCAGGACACTCACAAACCCAAACACTGATTCCTCACTCAGCTTCTCAAATGCTATGATCAGGACATCCATTGATTCTACAAAGATCACAGCATTTTCCACTTAGTCACTTGGTTTCTTCTTATGTTTTCAGTAGACCTTTTCTTGCCAACGAAAGCATCTTAGCCACTGGTTTCCACAACGCTATCCAACACCCAGTCTGCAAGCATTGAATTACGTCAGAGCCAGAACACGTCTCTGATGAACACCAGTATTAATTGGGAAGAAGTCAGAGATTATGCCCCGGCTCTGCACAGCATCCACAGTACCGATTTACAGGCTGCATATAATGTCCATCAACTACTTGGGGATCCTGCAATTTCTGAGGATGTCTGAGAGAACAGCCTTTGTGAAAATCAACATACGTATGCTGCAAAGAAGCACTGCTGCTACTGAGAAGATGTTGATTATGGATAAACCTTTAGTTTTACCAGTCCATATAGGAAAATGTTTCATGCTACTAATCTTGTAAATGCTAATCTATTAACATTGTAAGCGCTCTTGCGACATACTAATATATATATATATATATATATATATATATATATATATATATATATATATATATATATATATATATATATATATATATGCTACTGATGTGTTTAACTACATAGTTGTCCAGCATAGTTAGGGAAAGCTAACAAAGTGATAAATGGATTCTCCACATTCTCACGTGCTGTAATGCAGTCAGACACATATATTAGCACGTTAAAGTTGTGTTGACTGATGATGTGTTAAGTGACACCACCACATGCCTAACTTTCAGACATCAGACAAGCAGGGAGCTTGTGTCTGTCATTTCTGTCAGGGCTTTCACTGCACCACAGTGATTCAAGTTACCGCTGGTGAATGGTGCCTAAAATTTCCTTAGACCTGCAGTCCATTGCAGAACTGACTTCCAACGGGTGTGATGAGCATGAATGTAAACATAGCGCATGCCATCTGGTGGTGGTACTTCAGTAACGCACATACACAGATGAGACAAGTCGTGAAAATTGTTGTTTTTTTGTTTTTTTTTTGTTAAGTTTAAACATTTATTGGTTATGAAAAGTAAAAGTGAACTGAAGATGTGTTATAGTTCATATTGATGAGAAAGACATTCCTGCAAACACAGATGTTAGTGTATTCGTGTGGTACCATTTTAGCTAAGCCTGTAAATATTATATAGAGTGCAATGTAATTGTTATTTATTGGTCTGTCAAAAACCACAACTAATAATTAAGTCTAATATGTGGCCAGATTAATTTGTGTGCATAACGTATGATTGCATTAACTTGGCAGCAGAATGTTGTCCCAAATTTGCCTCCATCTTCAGTGTGCAGCAACATTTATATTCCACTCCAAGCACAATTGCAGTTTAATCCCTCTTGGAATTGAATGCCTTCTTTTGTTTATTAACATTTGATTTCATACTTGGGGGGCTTGTTCAACAGTTTTGGTGCGGCCACAGAGAAAGTCAGGCCTTCCCTTCTTATCTGGACCTCGGAACCTCGAGTGCACACTGGTTAGAAGATCTCAAAACTCTGGTTTGGTCCCGAAGTGTCAGCAGCTCGGTTATGTATGGTGTGGCCAAACCATTCAGAGCTTTCAAAACAAACATAAGAATTTTAAAACCAATTCTAGCCGGAACTGGAAGCTAATGCAGCGTGTAGAGGACTGGGATGATGTGGTCATGTCTACGTGTCTTAGTTAACAGATGTGCTGCAGCATTTTGAATCACTTGAAGTCAGCTGAGGGAAGACTGGGAGAATCCAGTGTAAAGCCCATTGCAATACTCTAGCCGAGAACTAACAAGAGCATGAATGGCTTTTTTTCAGATCTGCACGATTTAAAAAAAAAAAGCTTCACCTCCACTAAAAGCCGTAGTTGATAAAAGCTTGATTTGACCACAGAGTCAATTTGTTTGTCGAAGTTAAAACCACAAACATCACCCCAAGATTTCTGACAGTGGATTTAACCGACAATCCCCCAACGTCCATTATCTGTGAGTCACCAAACAAAATACACTCAGTCTTGTCCTCATTTAGGTGTAGGAAATTCAAAGACAACCAGTTTTATTTCTGTGATACAGCTGGCCCCAGTGATTGCATCAGTTTGATCTAACAGGAGGTAGATTTGAATGTCATCTGCATAGCAGTGGAACGACATATTGTGGTTCGCAATGATTGATCTGAATGGCAACATGTACAGGGGGAAGAGAGTGGTGCCAAGGATTGTGCCTTGCAGAACACCACCAGTAAGAGAAGCACTCGAAGAGGACAGGTCACCAACCATTACAGAAAAATGTCGATCAGAAAGATATGATGTAAACCACTTCAGAACAGTGCCATCGAGTCCAGCATGTTTTTTTTTAGAAAGGGACAGGAGGACTGAGTGGTCAACTGTATCGAAGGCAGCTGTCAGGTCCAGCAGCACTGTTTTCTTATAGAGCTTCATAATGGTGTTTTCAACCACTGATGTCCTTCTTGGTTGGAAGTTTTCACACATGGGCAAGATCATACCTTCGCTCTCTTATTGTAAACAGACACATGGACTGTGTTTACTAGTATGTAAAACACGTGAATTGTGATGGCTACACTGGTGAACTTTTGTATTAAGGCATAATGAACTAATAGCAGCAGAAAATACACATATTGTGACTGAGCACCTTTAAAGTAGCTCAGACCATTTGATTCTTTACGGTTTTCTGCTCTCTCAGGGATGGAAACCTGCAGGACATTGTCAGCCGAGGCAACCTGCATGACTTTCTAGTCAGTCTGCACGAGGACTTTGGGTCTGTGGTGTCGTTCTGGTTTGGAGGCAGGCCAGTGGTCAGCCTCGGCTCCGTGCACCAGCTACAGCAGCATGTCAACCCCAACCACACTAGTAAGTGCACGAGCATGCTGCTGACACAAGAAACAAAGAGCAGAACAGACATTAAGAAAAGGGGGCATTCTCCTGACACTCAAACACACTGTGAGCATGTTGGAACATTAGACGGAGAGGATCAAGCTCACGTACAGGGCTTCAGACAGGACCTCATATTATGGTGGAAATTGGCTCTTAGTACTGTCAGAACAATTCCAGTTTCTGGTATAAAATCCCATTTCATGCAAAGTGGTGATTCTGCTGTTGAACTGAAAATTTAAAACTTGCTGTAAATAACCATCACCTACATACACTGTGTAGAGAAATGATTAAAATATCTGTCAGCATTTTCAAGCAGCATATGCATGTAAACAGACATCAAAAATTCACAGATATGCAGCCTGTCCCAGACTGTGACCATTGTTGGTTTCTTCTTATGTTGTCTTTTTGTTTCAGTAATCATTTGATACGATATTTTATCACAAACACTGTAAAATGCTTTGTTGTTGGTCTGAGGGCTTCTGATTTTGTAGATATCTATTTGTCACATCCTGCCATAAGACCGGGTGTCTTGTGTTTTTATTTTGACCATCTGTTGGTGTTGAGTTCATACCGTGGCTCAAACATTTCCTACAACCGATGTCATGAATTTGAATAAACCATCACAAAAGTGTGTTGTAAACAGTGAGGTTATGTCCCTGCCATGTTCACCATTAGGACCCACTTTTTGGGGTCATATGCAACACACCCAAGTCAGAGGCATATTTTGTACTGTGTGCTGTGCTGTTGTTAATTCAGAAAATTTACTGTTACACCCAAATTATATTAAACAGTGTTTGAATGAGCACATCACATGAACAAATTCAAGTTATTTTTCACCGTTATTTTTGACATGTTCTATCAGCAGTTCAGAAGATATAAGTTAATTGACCAACATGTAGACCATGGTTGGATTCCCAGATGTTAAGCAGTATATCCACAAGACAACAGAAGTCTCTGGCTATGTCCATGTTTAATGTTGAGCATGGATTAGGCCTTAGTCAACCTCAGTTTCTCTTTCATGACATTGCGGTGGTGTATTTTAAACCAAAAAGAAAAATCCTTTTGTCTTTGCTTTTCTCAGCTGACTCTTTTGAGACAGTGTTGAAGTCGTTGCTTGGTTACCAGTCTGGGATGACAAGCGGGGCCGGGGACACTGTGATAAGGAAGAAGGTGTATGAGAGCGCCATCAACAGCACACTGAAGAACAACTTCACACTTGTGCTGAAGGTTTGTTTGCTGTCATATAGCACTGAAACAATAAAGAATGTTTAAAAAACATTAAGCATTTTGATAATTAATTATTTCACATATTTATCAAGCAAACATTGTCAGTATTGTATTTTTTATTTTTTCCAAATGTGAGGAATTGGTGTTTTAGCTTTTAATCATTAATTGAATGGTGTTATCTTTTGGATTGTTGGACAGACAAAGCAATAAATTTGTTTGGATGGATAACATGCTTTTTTGCACTTTCAACTACAAGCTAGCATGGTACTTGAGCATTGCTAGTCATTGTTTGCCGGGAAAAGTTGGACCTTGCGGATATACTCAGTCCATATTATAGCATATATTATGATATGATATTAGATTACATCATATTATATTATACACTGTACATATTCCATATTACAATGCATATTACACATTACTACACATTATATATTACATTGCTGGGATAGACTCCAGAAACAGTAGCTTCCATTCAATATACAGGTTATTAACAGTACAGAAAGCATTAAAGAAAGAAAAATACACATGGAAAATAAAGTTTAGTAATCTATTTGATGCATTTACCCTGGTTTGACCTCCTGCCCCTTTCATCTCATCTGCTTGTTGCTTTCACACAATGTGTGGATTTTTGCTTGGTAGATTAGTGTATAAACTCCAACAGGAACAAATGTATGATTTTAGGGTTTACATTTTTTTACATTAAATTTACAATTGCAATTCATGGCTTAGTGATCATGATGGATAAAAAATTACAAAACTTTCCCAAATGTACTGTCTTCTTTTGCTTAGTTGGTGGAAGAGCTGGTGGCAAAGTGGAGATCCTATCCAAAGGACCAGCACGCCCCGTTGTGCGCCCACCTGCTGGGCCTTGCCATGAAGACCGTCACCCAGCTGGGTCTGGGCGATCACTTCAGAGATGATGCTGAGGTTATCCACTTCCGCAAGAACCACGATGCGGTGAGGCTGTGTGGGGGGGAAAAAACAGAAACACTTGAAATTTTATATTATAGAAAGCCATTATAGCAAAGGAGTTGATTGATTGATTGTTGCCTTTCTCACACCAACTTAATGTAGGACTGCTTTTTTTCTGGCTCTGTCTACTTCTTCTTTTATGATGATTAAATATGAAATAGAAGCATTAGATTTGAAAAACAAAATACTTAAAGATACCAGTCACACCAGGAATTTGGTCAGCATTTCTAAAACTAAAACTTAATGGCTTCATTGATTACGCTTTCTTCACATTGTTATTCACCAGATCTGGTCCGAGATTGGGAAAGGCTACTTGGATGGCTCCTTAGAGAAAAGCCCCAGCAGAAAAGCACGTTATGAAAAGGGTAAGTGCAGTACTTGTATCATGGGATTTCATAGCATAGAAAGCTTTAACAAAATCAAAAATTAACATTTTTTTTTTACTTTTGAAGTCAGATTCATGTGCATCTGGGGATGGGGATACTGCAGGATTTTTCTGTTGCATTACCATTTACATAGCTTGATGGTGGAGCAGTACAGAAAGGATTTTCTAAAAAAGCAGGCATGAAATTTCAGTTCACCAGAAAGCACATGGGAGACTTGAGCCTAGATTTGATCTGTTTCCTTGTATGAAAATCATTCTCTGTCCCACCATGAAGTTCTAACTGGTAATGCAACAGGCAAAAATTGCACTATCCCCTGTTTCTTGAATCCCAGCCACAGAAACTTCCTCAGAGTGGTCAGGGGTGTTTTGGTGGCTTCCCTCGCAAGCATGGTTACTCAGTTTTTGCAGGCTGTCTACCCCATACAGTTTAACCCTACATTACTGTTTGGCTCTCCTTATGATTGATGTAAATGATGTCCAAGACATGTCCAATGATTTGGAAATATATCCATCATTCCCTGAAAATCAGCTCTAAAAGTGATGATTTGTGTTAATTCAGTTCAATTTATTTAGTTTATATAGTGCCAAATCAAAACAAAGCTACCTCAAGGCACTTCACACAAGAAAGGTCTAACCTTACCAACCCCTAGAGCAAGCACATGGGCGACAGTGGTAAGTAAAAACTCCCTCTGATGATATTGAGGAAGAAACCTCAAGCAGACCAGACACAAAGGGGTGACCCACTGCTTAGGCCATTCTACCAAAAAGGTTTACAATACAGAACATAACACAACAACAATTGACGAGAGTCCATGCAGGTGTCCAGTCCGCCGACAAGGTGGAGGGGGTATTTATTTAGTCCATAGTTAAGATTTCTGAAAATGAAGGAACTGTACATAAAACTGGGTGTAAATACTACGTAGCTTTATCTGTGGTTTCTAACCCATGTTGTTTTCTTCTGCCTTCTCTTCTGTCTTAGCACACATTTAACTATAGCCCCTTTCATACCGGGCTTGCATACAATTGTGTTATGATGCGTATGGAGTACGCTGGAAAATTGTGCAGCTTTGGCGTAGTCCCTAAAACTTCATTTCACTTCTCAAATATCAGTGTGTTTGCTATGTGATATATTTAAGTGAAATTTCTAATGCAAACAGTCAATGATTTATAAAGGAAAATCATGGAAATCATCAGGGGTGCCCAAACTTTATATATCCATCCATCCATCCATCCATTTTCTTCCGCTTTATCCGGAGTCGGGTCGCTGGGGCAGCAGCTCAAGCAAAGTATAAAAAGTATATATAAAAAAATATATAAAGTTCATGCTTGCTTGCTTAAACTTTATATATATATATATATATATATATATATATATATATATATATATATATATATATACACACACACATACTCACACAGTGCCCTCCAGAAGTATTCGAACACTTGGTATGTCACATATTTTAATTTAGTGCCATTTCTTTTTTTGAACGAAAGTTTATTATTCAACTTAGTTTTAAAGCTTTACAACGTATAATGTTACAATAAATTAGTCTTAAATACCAGCTCTTATAGTGTTACATTTGTATGATGGTTAACACAGAACACACACACAAAAAAAACCAGAACAAAGATCAGAACAGAGAAAACTTGGCAAATTTGTACATTTCAAATTGGTTTTTTTTTTGGCATCAAATATATAGTGTTTATAGAATAGGAATATATACTCAACAAAAATATAAATGCAACACTTTTGGTTTTGCTCCCATTTTGTATGAGATGAACTCAAAGATCTAAAACTTTTTCCACATACACAATATCACCATTTCCCTCAAATATTGTTCACAAACCAGTCTAAATCTGTGTGCCATATCAAGATGCTGATTAGACACCATGATTAGTGCACAGGTGTGCCTTAGACTGCCCACAATAAAAGACCACTGTGAAAGGTGCAGTTTTATCACACAGCACAATGCCACAGATGTCGCAAGATTTGAGGGAGCGTGCAATTTGCATGCTGACAGCAGGAATGTCAACCAGAGCTATTGCTTGTGTATTGAATGTTCATTTCTCTACCATAAGCCGTCTCCAAAGGCGTTTCAGAGAATTTGGCAGTACATCCAACCAGCCTCACAGCCCCAGACCACGTGTAACCACACCAGCCCAGGACCTCCACATCCAGCATGTTCACCTCCAAGATCGTCTGAGACCAGCCGCTCGGACAGCTGCTGAAACAATCAGTTTGCATAACTAAAGAATTTCTGCACAAACTGTCAGAAACCGTCTCAGGGAAGCTCATCTGCATGCTCGTCGTCCTCATCGGGGTCTCGACCTGACTCCAGTTCGTCGTCGTAACCGACTTGAGTGGGCAAATGCTCACATTCACTGGCGTTTGGCACGTTGGAGAGGTGTTCTCTTCACGGATGAATCCCGGTTCACACTGTTCAGGGCAGATGGCAGACAGCGTGTGTGGCGTCGTGTGGGTGAGCGGTTTTCTGATGTCAGTGTTGTGGATCGAGTGGCCCATGGTGGCGGTGGGGTTATGGTATGGGCAGGCGTCTGTTATGGACGAAGAACACAGGTGCATTTTATTGATGGCATTTTGAATGCACAGAGATACCGTGACGAGATCCTGAGGCCCATTGTTGTGCCATACATCCAAGAACATCACCTCATGTTGCAGCAGGATAATGCACGGCCCCATGTTGCAAGGATCTGTACACAATTCTTGGAAGCTGAAAATGTCCCAATTCTTGCATGGCCGGCATACTCACCAGACATGTCACCCATTGAGCATGTTTGGGATGCTCTGGTCTGGCGTATACGACAGCGTGTACCAGTTCCTGCCAATATCCAGCAACTTCGCACAGCCATTGAAGAGGAGTGGACTAACATTCCACAGGCCACAATTGACAACCTGATCAACTCTATGCGAAGGAGATGTGTTGCACTGCATGAGGCAAATGGTGGTCACACCAGATACTGACTGGTATCCCCCCCCCAATAAAACAAAACTGCACCTTTCAGAGTGGCCTTTTATTGTGGGCAGTCTAAGGCACACCTGTGCACTAATCATGGTGTCTAATCAGCATCTTGATATGGCACACCTGTGAGGTGGGATGGATTTTCTCAGCAAAGGAGAAGTGCTCACTATCACAGATTTAGACTGGTTTGTGAACAATATTTGAGGGAAATGGAGATATTGTGTATGTGGAAAAAGTTTTAGATCTTTGAGTTCATCTCATACAAAATGGGAGCAAAACCAAAAGTGTTGCGTTTATATTTTTGTTGAGTGTATATACCTCCAAGTATTCTCCATTAGAGCCCTTAGCCCGTGATAACCACCTTTATCTCCTTTTTTCTTCTTCTCCCTCTCTCCCCTTTCTTTCCTTCTCTCCTCCCCTTCCTTTTTTTCCTTCCTCCTTCCCTTCTCCCTCCTCCTCGTCCCTCCTTCTCCCTTTTTCTTTCCTTTTCCCCTCTCCTTTTTCCTCTTTCCTCTTACCTTCTTCTTCCCCTTTCCTCCTTCTTTCCGTCTTCCTTCTTCCTCTGCTCTTCTCCACCTCACAATCTGTATTTATATCCAGTCATAGTATGTTATCAGTGGCTTCCATCTCTTTCTAAATAGGTCCATAGTGAGATTCAATCTTGCTGTTATTTTCTCCATTTTGTAAACATCCAAAATCCTATCTTTCCAGTGATTTGTTGTAGGTGGATCCGGTTTATACCAAAATACAGTTATCATTTTCTTAGCCACCAGTATCATTATCTTGAAAAGATACAGTTTTTCTTTAGATAGAAGTTCCCCGGGAGTAATCCAAAAACAAAAACAAGGGGATTCCAGTCAGTATAGGTTTGTAGAATATTTGAAATGAATTCCTTGATTCCCTCCCAAAATATTTTAAGTTTTGGACAGTCCCAGAAAATGTGAGTATGATCTCCAATTTGTCCACAGTTTCTCCAGCATAGGTTTGTTTTTGATTTATCAAATTTGGAAGTGATAGCAGGTGTCTTAAAATGTCGAGTATTTATTTTCCATGAAAACTCTTTCCATGTTGGGCTATTTGTCAGTTTGTGTCCACCTTCACAAATTTGTTCCCATTCTTGATCTTCAATTATTACATTCATTTCCAATTCCCACTTTTCTTTTATCTCTAAAGAATTCTCTGACATACTTCTTTGTAAACATTTGTATAAATTTGATATCATTTTATCATATTGTTTATGCTTGAGTGTATTAATGAATAGCATTTCCAAATCTGTAGGTTGTTTATTAAGAAGTAACCATTCTTTATGGGACATTAAATAGCTTCTCAATTGCAAGAATCTATAAAAATGTTAGTGCCATTTCAAATACAAAAACATAAAAATAAATAATTATCTTCCTTAAACTCAAACTGAAAGTAAATCTCTACAACTTGATATAAATTAATTAAAAATATAAAAGCCAAGATGATGGGTTGCATAAGTAATGGAAGGTTTTGATATATAATACCTGTAAATAATCAGTTTTATTGCCAGTTTTCTTCAGTGAAGTCAGGGGATGGATAAATGAACATTTCCAAGTCACTGAATATATATTGGACTTTATTTACATCAATTACAAAGAAATACAAGCAGTGTGGGACTCTATGGTAAATCTGTATGGAGTAGATAGTTCTTAAAAACTGAGTGACTGTGCAAGAAGAAGAGTGAGGAAAGTGAGGTGGCTTTCCTCGCTCTTCTCCTTCTTTGCAGATGAACAGATGAACAAACTGATCGAGACATCCATAGTTCGACCCTTCATAGATGCCTTTTTTGATGTTCAGCTCTGTCAGAAATGGAATCTGTGCTGCTGTCATTGGTGAGGGGGAGGAAGGCCCAGAGGAAGCAGACGGTGTTTGTGGATTCTCTGATCCAGTCCAGCTTCACAGAACGACAGGTGGACTCTAGCTAGTCACACACACTGGAAGCATGAGCATTCTTGCTCATTCGGGTTGCAATCCTTTCAACGCACTGTGTGTTCTTGTTTCTTTCAGGTCATGGAGGACTGTATGGTTTTCACTTTGGCTGGATGTGTTATTACTGCTAACTGTAAGTAATCCATCTCCTCACTGTGACTGAAAACATCAGGTCCGTATCCGCAAAACAACTCAAAGTCCTCTCAAAGAGCTCCTAACTTAGCCTAAAATTTCCTGGCAATGAATCTTAGTCTAGGAGCGAGCCAGGAGGTGTCTGAGAGTCTGTGCAAGGAGGGGACAGAAACTCCTATCTTTGTGAGGAGGCGGGGTTGACCCCCATTGCTGTGTTTGATGCAGTCCTTTAAGAGCTGTGATTGATTGTCACGGAAAGGGGAGGAGAAATAAAAAACAAGTGTGCTTCGCCCTCCTAGTCATGAATGGACAGTGAAATCAACCAATCATATAACCTGAACTGCATTAAGATGTGTAATTGTGAGGACAACTTTGTTATTGTCAGGACGGGCGGGAGCCCGTCACCAGGAGCGGTTGGACCCGCAATACAGACTCCCAGACTTAGGTGTAAGAGAAAACGTGGTCTTTATTTCAGGCAAAGGTTCAGTACACATGTGGTCAGTCAGCATGGCAGAGGTACAAAAAGGATCAGGCTGAGACGTAGTCACAAATGAGCAGGGTTCAGAGGCACGAGCAATACCAGACATCCGGGATAAGGCAAAAGGCATGGTCAAGGTAACAGAGCAAGGTTCCAAAACACGGCAAGACAAAAAAACAGGACTGTAATGGGCGCTGGAAAGTGTGCTAAGACAGCAATCTGGCAGTGAGCTGGTGTAGTGAAGTGAAGTAACATAAATAACTGGGCATGAGATGAGAAGACTTGATGGGAGGTGCAGAGTGGAAACAAATGGCAAAAGCAGAACCGAGCTACAATGGGAATCATTGGGCAGAATACAATACAATGACAAACCAGGCATGAACATGAGAACTGAAAGAAGACAAAGATAAACCTAAGCTGGACTGACTAAGAAAACAGAGTGGTAAAACAAACCAAAAATAAAAGACTAATGAAAACTGACACCAAAGCACAACAGATAATATAACAAATGAGGACAAAATAAACAAATGGTAAACAATGGAAACAAACTGGCTGAACAAAACAAGAACAAAACTGGACAATGGCTAAAGTATAAAAGTAGCAAAGAAACAAAGTGACAAAGCAAAATAGAACATAGCAGAAACACATGATGAAAATAAACCACTAATAAATCAAAGCGGGAACAGAAGATGCTGCAAAGAAAGGGGCAAAAAAGGGATCAAGGCCTGGAACAGGGCTGATCATGACAGTTATGATGATGAAACCCAGAAAAATTAAATGAATTGCTACACAGCTTGAAAATGTTTGAATGTATGTCATTCACATGTCAAATATCTATATATTAAAAGCATGTCTGCGCGAGTGAGTTTATTTAGTACGTTCATTGTGAGTACAAAATCTAATTGTAAATAGGTTAAAAATACATGCATGACACAAGAAAGTGAAAACACTTATTTCCATTGTGGTCCATTTAAGAATCAAATTACAAAATAGAAGTAATAATAAAAGAAAATAACAATATTAATAATACCAATAATAATAATGTGTCAGGATGTGAGGTTTTGTCTTCTTTTATTTTCATGTTTTGGTTGATTTTGTATTGTTTGGTTGCTTCTCTTGCTGGGGTTTTCCTGTCCCTCTTGTCTGTCTTTCCTGTCGCTTGGTGGTGGACATTTCCCTCTCTCTCTGGCCACACTCTCATTCTGGTACGTTCCATGCACACTTGCTCTCATTCTGCACCTCATTACCTGGGTGTACTTAAGCTCCTCATTTTGCCCTGCTCCCTCGCCAGATTGATGCACCTTGTGCCTTCTCTCAAGCTCTGTTTTTGTGTATTCCTGACCTACTTGCCTCTCGTGTATTTTGACCACCTGCCTGTATTATCGACCATGCCTAAGCCTGATGTTCCATGTACTTCTGCTCTTGTTGGACTGCCTTTTTGTGTACCGGATCCCATTTACTGCTTCAGTAAACTGCTTTTACTCACAGAGCTCTGTTGTCGAGTCATGCATTTGTGTCCAGCCTTTCTGTGGAACCAGACCTGATATAATGATAATATTAACAGTGTGTTTATGATAACAAGAACTTAAACAATTTATAAATACATTTAGCCAGTAACTTAACATAAAATAATTACGTAGATTAAGCGGGTAGCGTGTTACTGACTCACTGTCCTCCTACATATGGAAAATATGAGGTCTGTCAATAAAATATAGGTCCTTTTTATTTTTTTCAAAAACTATATGGATTTCATTCATATGTTTTTACGTCAGACATGCTTGAACCCTCGTGCGCATGCGTGAGTTTTTCCACGCCTGTCGGTGACGTCATTCGCCTGTGAGCGCTTCTTGTGGGAGGAGTCGTCCAGCCCCTCGTCGGAATTCCTTTGTCTGAGAAGTTGTTGAGAGACTGGCGCTTTGTTTGATCAAAATTTTTTCTAAACCAGTGAGGCACATCGAAGTGGACACGGGTCGAAAAATTAAGCTGGTTTTTGGTGAAAATTTTAACGGCTGATGAGAGATTTTGAGGTGATACTGTCGCTTTAAGGACTTCCCACGGTGCGAGACGTCGCGCAGCGCTCTCAGGCGCCGTCGTCAGCCTGTTTCAAGCTGAAAACCTCCACATTTCAGTCGGTTTCAGCATTTTATCTGGATATTCCACTGTTAAAGGAGATTTTTTTTAATGAAAGACGTGCGGACGGATTGCAGCGTCGGCTCGCAGCCGCTGCGACGCTCCGCCACAGGAAAAACACCTCCGTTGGAAGCCTTAAGGGCAAGTTGGAACATGTCCAGCTGTTAATTTCTCATATACTCACTCCACTGAAAGCCATCAAAAGCCGCCTGGATTTTACAAATGGTTATCAACACGGAGGTGTTTTTCCTGTGCCGCCGCACCGCGCCGGCTGCGTCCCGACGCGCGGACCCGTCCGCACGTCTTTCATTAAAAAAATCTCCTTTAACAGTGGAATATCCGGATAAAATGCTGAAACCGACTTCTTCTGAAACTTCTCTGTTCTCTCACGACGTCCTGGATCAATAGAGCCTGAAATGTGGAGGTTTGAGGTGATATAAATAAGAAGTCGAGGAATGCTAAGATTTTTCTTATAATAATGTCACTTGGAGCTATTTTTAGCCTTAGGCTGCTTTGTGGATACAGGCCCTGACCTTGACAGGTCCCATGGATCTGTGTACCAGTCTTTGCTAGACTGAACCACATAGTCCTGTCTTGCAACAATCACAATGTCCACAAGTGTTTGTACTGCTAAACTGTCCTACAATTAAAAATGCAAATACTTGATGCTTAAATGTAAATTGTGGTGGTTTGACAGTGTGTATCTGGGCCATTCACTTCTTGTCCACCTCAGAAGAAGTGCAGGACAAGTTGTACAAGGAGCTGGTGGATATTTTGGGTTCTGAACCAGTTTCTCTGGATAAGATCCCTCAGTTGAGGTAAGCTGTTGACCTAACTACAGAATGTGAAATATCAGTTGATATCTCAAACCAAACTCAGATCCAGATTTGATTAAAACTCAATGATGTTGCTGATGCCTGTTGTCCCTGTGGGCAGCCGTTTTTACAAAATTACAACAGCACTTGGAGATCTTGGAGATGCCCATCTCACTTTTAAAGAAAGTGGGATGGGGGGGGGGATCCACATCTGCATCCTGGTCATAACCAAAATTTTCTTTGATACACTGGATCCCACCATCAGTGTTTTGGAATTTAACTGTAAACATGAAAGGTGCAACTATTTCTAGGTGGGTGTTTTTGACTGTTAAAGTTACAGTGTATAGGGTTTGTGGGCGTTTATTAGCATAAATAGAATATAACATTCATAACAAACTGTTCATCAGTGTATAATCGAAGTGTTTTCATAAACTGAGAATGAGCCATTCATATTTGCGTGGGAGTGAGCCGCCTCATGGAGGCCATGTTGCACCGCCATGTTGACACAATTTTGATTTGATTTAACCTATATTTAACCAGATAAGTTATTAAGTAGCCCAAAAGCAACACACTCCATTTTTCACTTTTTGCAGTGGGGCTGGAAGACTGGAGAAAAACAAGAGGAATCAGTGGTTGCTGCCCTTTACACTGCCCCCTGGTTGCTAGTGCAAGCTGATAACTTTAACAACCCTCATTTTTATTAACCGGAGGATAATAGATATTGCTTATCACAAGAGAAGGCAAGGGAGCACGAATCCCTGTTGCCAAAGAAGTGAAAATGTGAAGGAAAGCAAAATCATGCCTGGCAATGACATAATGCAATCTGCAGCTTCACCACTAGATGGCAATAAATCCAACACACTGTTGTTTTAAAGGCCATGTCATAAGTGCTACACACAAATCGTGGTTTAAGTCATAACAAATATTCCTGATGCATTATGTGAGGGGGAACATTTCTCCTGTTGTTGATAAATGCTATACATGTGGGAATGTAGAGGAGTTGTTCCATAATCAGATACAGCCAAGTGTTTTCTAACTTTTGTACAATCACATTTCTGTTCTTGGAAAGATATTGCCAGCAAGTCCTCAATGAGACTGTCAGGACTGCTAAACTAACCCCCATTGCTGCTCGGCTGCAGGAAGTGGAGGGGAAAGTCGACCATCATCTCATCCCAAAAGAGGTAGGTGGTTTCTTGCTGTCTTTTTGTTTCTCTGTTTCTGGTCGGCAGCACAAATTTTTATAGCAGTTAAGAGATTTTGCCAAAGACAGGGAAATGAAAAGCCCTCAGCAGCGCATGTTTGTTTATCATCTCAACTGAATAAATACTCACATGTCTCAGTTTGTGTCTGTCTGTGCTTCTCACTTGAACCAGACCACAATCAGTGATTGTGATTACAGGTCAGCAATTGTGATCAAAGAGCAGCATTTACAAATACTTTCCAATGTCAGGGTCAGACTCGGATTCATGTTAAAAGTTCAGCAATCAGTGTCCAAGCTGAGCTGTCAAGATCAAAGATCAGTAATCACGATCAAAGATCAGTCATCAAGATCAGTTGGTTGGCTGATGTCATCCACAGATCAGGTGCACTGTGCCTTTGCTCTGAGTGCCACTCTGTAGGTTTAAATTAAACTAAAAGGGGACTTTGAGGCCTTGGAGGAGGAATATGTGGTCCCAAGGCCCTTTCTAGTTGTGTATGTGGTGTGATAGTCATAAATGTCAATATATCAGTTTAGACCTCATTGTTAATGTCTATAAATGAAACCATTTCTGTAGTGCAGCAGCTGTGCTCCAAATAGAATAACACTGTTCCCACTCAAATTAACTTTCCATCAAGACCACAGTTTTTCTCATATGTAGACCTGGGTTTGACACTTCATCTGCAATGTCTCAGTCACCGGCTGTGGCTGGGGAAGTAACCTGCAGTTGACGAGCGTCCAGTGTGCAGGAGTCATCGGTGTCACACTACAGATTCCGGGACAACCACTGGCACCAATGGGCCTCAGGGCCTACCTATATCGATCTTACTTCTTCAACCTCATGACACACGCATCAACTAAATTTTTGCACTGACCAATGAACCACAGTGTACAAATAATTGTTTATGAGTTTGGTGGTATGACTATTTCATGAGGTGAAAGATGGAATGTTCCATCTGTCACCGAAGGAAATATTTGTTCCATTGAATGAATAAAAAATGATTCACTATTTGTTTTATATTAATTAAATTAGATCCTTGTCATTTGATATTTTATTAATTTATAAACAACAGAAAAGGAATTTACATTTTGGTGTGCGTCACTGGTGCTTTGACATCAAGAGTCCAACACAAACTTTAAATAGGAGTCCAGAATTGTTCTCAGTCAGCTTGCAAAAGTAGTCAGAAATTTCAAAAACAAATATTACGATGTAGTCTGTGATGCTATGAACTGACTTCGTGACTGCCGTATGCTCAGTTGCATAAGAAATTTTTCCAGCTTTTCATCCTAACAGCTCTTCATGACTACAGACGGCTTACAGCGTAGTGGTTTTGTTTTGTGTGTTAAAAGAATTAGCACTGTCAATTACCTCGTTCAAATCATCGTCCATCAGCAAAACAAACTACGCCATGTTTAGCTAAACATGCGTGGTGGGTGGGTGTGCAAAAAGAGCTATTGCACGGTAAATCAAACACAATGGCAAGTGGTATGAATGATCCATGTCACATGACATACAACCACCAACCAGATGACAAGGATCCACTCAGCTGTTAAATAACAATGAATATGATATAGAATCAGGTCAATATATTTGGACAGTGACATGTTAGTTGTAATTTGCTTCAATACAACCCCTGGCAAAAATGATGGAATCACCGGCCTCGGTGGATGTTCATTCTGTTGTTTAATTTTGTAGAAAAAAAGCAGATCACAGACATGACACAAAACTAAAGTCATTTCAAATGGCAACTTTCTGGCTTTAAGAAACACTATAAGAAATCAAGAAAAAAAGATTGTGGCAGTCAGTAACGGTTACTTTTTTAGACCAAGCAGAGGAAAAAAATATGGACTCACTCAATTCTGAGGAATAAATTATGGAATCACCCTGTAAATTTCCATCCCCAAAACTAACACCTGCATCAAATCACATCTGCTCGTTGACATTAACCCTATGTCATGAAATTGACCCTATGTGTCTTTTTGCAAGGAATGTTTTCACAGTTTTTGCTCTATGGCAAGATGCATTATCTTCTTGAAAAATGATTTCATCATCCTTAAACATCAGAAAAGTGTCCAAAATATCAACGTAAACTTGTGCATTTATTGATGATGTAATGACAGCCATCTCCCCAGTGCCCTTACATGACATGCAGCCCCATATCATCAATGACTGTGGAAATTTACATGTTGTCTTCAAGCAGTCATCTTTATAAATCTCATTGGAACGGCACCAAACAAAAGTTCCAGCATCATCACCTTGCCCAATGCAGATTCGAGATTCATCACTGAATATGACTTTCATCCAGTCATCCACAGTCCACGATTGCTTTTCATTAGCCCATTGTAACCTTGTTTTTTCTGTTTAGGTGTTAATGATGGCTTTCGTTTAGCTTTTCTGTATGTAAATCCCATTTCCTTTAGGCGGTTTCTTACAGTTCGGTCACAGACGTTGACTCCAGTTTCCTCCCATTCGTTCCTCATTTGTTTTGTTGTGCATTTTCGATTTTTGAGACATATTGCTTTAAGTTTTCTGTCTTGACGCTTTGATGTCTTCCTTGGTCTACCAGTATGTTTGCCTTTAACAACCTTCCCATGTTGTTTGTATTTGGTCCAGAGTTTAGACACAGCTGTCTGTGAACAACCAACATCTTTTGCAACATTGCGTGATGATTTACCCTCTTTTAAGAGTTTGATAATCCTCTCCTTTGTTTCAACTGACATCTCTTGTGTTGGAGCCATGAATCATGTCAGTCCACTTGGTGCAACAGCTCTCCAAGGTGTGATCACTCCTTTTAGATGCAGACTAACAAGCAGTGATTTGATGCAGGTGTTAGTTTTGGGGATGAAAATTTACAGGGTGATTCCATAATTTATTCCTCAGAATTGAGAGAGTCCATATTTTTTTCCTCTGCTTGGTCTAAAAAAGTAACCGTTACTGACTGCCACAATCTTTTTTTCTTGATTTCTTATAGTGTTTCTTAAAGCCAGAAAGTTGCCATTTGAAATGACTTTAGTTTTGTGTCATGTCTGTGATCTGCTTTTTTTCTACAAAATTAAACAACAGAATGAACATCCACCGAGGCCGGTGATTCCATCATTTTTGCCAGGGGTTGTATATCACCGCAGTGTAGTTGAAATCAAGATGTGCTTGGAGTATAACTGTTCAGTTATTTAGTAATTACAGTTATGACACAGTCTCTCCAATTTCAGAGCCCGTAAATAATTTAACAAACTAGATATGAGTGTTAATAAAAGTCATCACTTTTGCAGCTCTCTTTATGTCTCCTTATGACTTCCAAGTCTGAATATGTCTTGGATCTTCACTGACCTCAGTCATTAAGAAATCCCATCAGTACGGAGCTGGATGGTAAATCCATGTGGAATTTTACTCAAAAACGTAGTGACAAGAAAGACTAGTAAGGGAAGCCACCAAGAAACCCCCAACAACTATGAAGGAGATATAGGCTTATGTAGCTGTGTTCAGAGAAACGGCAAAGTCCACCATTTGTCTGTTGCATCACTAGTTATAGGACTATATGTTGGATTGGCACAGAAGTCAGTTAAGAAATTGGAGTATGGATTAGTGCTGTGCATCACCACATCCACCACACTACTGCATGACCTTGAGTCCTGGATGGCAACTACCCAGGCAGACAGCCAGTCCATGCTGATCTCTCCAAAGTAAATATCGTTCTGCCACAGTCAGGTGGAACATGGACATCCCCTTGGCCTTCCCCAGCCACTGGTGTCCTCAACAATGGGACAACTACATGCTGGATCACACACACAAAGAAACATGCTATATGTCCAAAATGTTATGACTAAAAATGTGCACTATAAGCACATCTTGATTGTTTCAAGTCACCTTCATTGTAGTGGTGTACAAAGACAAAATGACAAAATTGTCCTGTTCAGCTATTTACCGTACTGTAAATATACGAGATATTTGCCATAATATTTTACCATGAAATTTGATACAGTGATCTTTTATCCTTGCTTTCATATTGCTCATGTTTTCTGTTGCTACTGCAAAGTTAAATGGTAAAGCTTGATCCTTTTCATATTTCAGACCTTGGTGATCTATGCCTTGGGAGTGATCCTGCAGGATTCAGACACCTGGAGCACACCATACAGGTTCATTTTTCTTACACTTGATATTGTCTTTATTATTCATTCAACACAGTTTGAAAAAAAATGGCTTGTGAGAAATTAGTGGGAAGCATCCTGTGGAACAGATGCTTTGCAATTCAAATCATGAGTCCATTAGCAGGGTTAAATTAATTGGTAGGACTGTATTATAATCCCTAAAGCAGAGGGTCACCAGAAATGTTTAATGCTAATAAACAGTTGACCTTTCAAGAATAAAAATTTGCACAGGGTAAGAAAAGCTGAAGAATGTTTTTTTTTTTTTTGTATTGTTTTTACTGCTATATTTTTACCTGAAATGTGAGAAATGCAATGACTTCAATCATCTGCAGAAAAAAAAATCATTGGAAACTGATTTTCAAATATGAACTAGAACAGGGGTGGCCAAGTTCGGTCCTTGAGAGCCACCTTCCTGACGCTCTTAGTTGTCTCCCTGCTCCAACACACCTGAATCCAGTGCAAGACTTGTTAGCAGACTTTTAATGAGCCTTTCATTGGATTCAGGTGTGTTGGAGAAGGGAGACAGCTAAGAGTGTCAGGAAGGTGGCTCTCAAGGACGGAACTTGGCCACCCCTGAACTAGAAGAAGCAACACCCACACCTTATTGTTGGCTCTGGGTTGTGTAATTAATTTCTTTGCATTTCAGGTTTACCACACATATGGTTCTGTGTGGTTTTGATATTTGATCATTTCTGCCCCAAATTGAACCACATGACTCTTCCATAATGTTTAAGCCATATTAGCTCCAAACTGTTAACTGTGAGAGTTAAATGGAATTAAACACCTATGACATTGACATTGACCTTTCAGCATTACCCATGTCAGATTGATGACTTCACATTAGTTTTTAATGGAGGTATGTTTAAGCAGTTCCTCAGAATAGGTATTCTAAATATCCCTTAACAATTTTAGCATTTGGCCATATTTTGACATTGATTTTTAACCAATTTTCTTCTCAAAAATTAAGTAACTTTTTCCTTGTCTGGCAGTCTGTCATGCCACCTTCTTTATTCCAAATCAGATCAAATCCCATAGTGTTCAAGTTTCACAAACATACAGTAAGACAGGAAGCACCAGGACCCAAAATTCTTGGAACTGTCATCACCAGACATCTCGGTCAAGGGCCCTCATGATTCCATAGTTCTTCTGAGGTGTCTTTCAACCTCAAAGGCTGAAGATCTAGATATATTAATGTCACTGCTGAAACATACATATTTTTCAGTGCACAGTGTGAAGCTGTGCATAGAAAAATATGTAACAGCAAAAGAAAGAGAATATCAGCCCACAGTCTTCCACAGTCAGTAGGATGGTTATGCTTGCAACATATAGGTTAATGTTCTGAAATAAGAATCATTAGTTAGAAACACTGAGTCTCACACAAGTCCTCAAGGTGTCTGTCAGGTGGATCCTGTGCTTTGCTGTGATTATTCTCCATCTGTGAAAATGCCATCTCACAGTTATGTGGAGGCAGAAAGAGATTTAATTATTATTACAGAGGACATGTACAAGTTGATCTTTTCTGTATTTACAAGGTATTGTCCCTTGTCCATGCTTGTAATTTAATGTTATTTTGCAGTTCAGTATTTTCAACTGTTGTCGGTGGAGGGAGTTTAGTTAGTCCTTCAAGACTACAAGGGCGTATCAGAGAAGTGTTACATCGCACTATGTGTACCAAGTGGTTCTTGCATTACTAATTAGTTTATTATATGGCTATTATATATGTAAACGCGTGAACTTACAATGTCGCCCGAATATGAAAGCTGCTGATGGTGTTGAGCTCATAGTCAGACCTGTTGGCTACACCTCCATGAAGAACTTGGTAACAGATGGTCCGGTCGTTAGCTGGTAAACTTTCAATCTTTGTGTTTTTCCCATTCATTTCTATTTAATCTGCTACATGGTGGATGCAGCCTGTGAGCTGTTGCCAGCAGCCGCCATCTTGCTTAGCATTACTGTGCATCATCAGGCATTAGAATAAATAGAAATAGATTATTTGCTGACTTAAACTTGGGTTAAAGTGATCTGAAAATGCTGTTTTGTGCAGCGCTCAGGTGCTGCAACAAGCTGAGGAAGGAGTATCAGCTGGTTAAGTAAATAAAAATTAAATTGTGGAGTGAGCGTTCATAAGTGTGTACTATATGTAATATAAATGACTAAAAATGCTTAATAAAGGTTAGAAAATTATTTATTTTTTGAGTCTATCTGTATTCTGACCAGTGTTGCCACAGTTACTTTGAAAAATTAATCCAATTACAGTACTGATTTCTGATTACTCCTTGAAAAAGTAACTTAGTTACTTTACTGATTACTCACTTGTAAAAGAAACTAAGTTAGATTATTAGTTACTTTTTTAGTTACTTTCCCCAGCTGCCAACAACAACCCTCTGCCACCTCAACATGACACTGATACCTGTTTTGCCAAAACTCACTTTATAGCCACCCTTTCTTGGCTTCAATGAAAATAAATACTTGTTTTATAAAAAGTAAAATAAAGACCTCTTTCTTGACCTCATATTTAACTGTTGACAGCACTGTAACAGTAAAACTTGCAATTTTTAACCTACATTGTTTATAAATGTAATTATTAAATTCTTTTTAACATTTTTCTAACATTTAAATTCTCTCTAAACATTTTCCTTGTTGAAATTATTATTATTATAAGTAGTATTAGTAGTTGTAGTAAAAAGGCTTCAAAACTGGACCTTTAATCTAGGGGTGTTGTGGGGGGGCACATCCCTGCCCCATGCCCCCATTCCATCTGGATTCGCCCCTGCTGTGGCGTTTGAGCACAAAGAATGGATAACATTTATTTATGCAGAAAACATGACCAGATTTACAGGTAAGACAGTTTTATTACGTTTTCACATCATGTGGTCCTCAGAAAGAGAATTTAGGTGCATTTGAGTAGAAAATAGTGTTAATTGTTGACGTGTCGCAGAGGATCAGCTGTTTTTAGCAGCAGATACGGAGTGGCTCAGCTCAGAATTCTAAATAAAGGAGGAAAAAAGCATAAAAATGTCTTTAAGCTCAGTGTAGGTGTGCTGGTGTCGTCGTGCTTTAAGAGGTGAGGACGAGTCGTAGCTGCTGTAGAAAACCGCAGATGAAAAGCTCACAGCTCGCTTAAAGTGGGCAGTTCAGTCGAACCCGACCTCCTGCCCACGGACCAAGTTTAATGCTGCTATCGACCCACAATGCAAAAATAATAATAATGCACAGTGACTTGGAGAAGTAACTTTAATCTGATTACTGATTTGGAAAGATTAACGCTTTAGATTACTCGTTACGAAAAAAAGTGGTCAGATTAGAGTTACTAAGTAACACGTTACCGGCATCACTGATTCTGACAAGTAGTGACTTCAGTTTTACTGCCTGCTTTGTCGTGATAAGTACTGCACCATTCGTTTAGTGATTCAGTTAGGAGTCTCACTTTCATAAGTCTCAATTTATCCCTTTTTAATTAGCCTTGGGTTTTTTGTTCACATCAGGTTTTCCATCCAGAGATATTCTGTAAGAGCAAATTTATAGAATGGAAATGCTTTTTCTCTCAATTTGGTGGGTCACATAACAGTCGCTTTGACATTGTATTGTCAGGATTTGGACTTTTTTGAGTATATGTTCTGTTCTATTCTTATTTTGTTTGTATTTGTTATCTGTCTCTTGCTTTGTCTTTCTGCTTGTTTTTTTTTTGCTGTCCTGCTCTTTCTTGTCTCTCTCTCTTGGTGCTTGGTGGTGGGCATTCCTCTCTGTCTGGCCACACCCTAGTTCTGGAAGTTTCACCTCACACCTGTTCTTGATTTGCAGCTCATCACCTGGGTGCTATATAAGCCTCACAGTTTGCTCTTGTCCCTCACCAGATCTATGAGCCTTGTGCCTTCCTTCCAGCTCAGTTCCTTGTATTTTTTGCCTTGCTCTCTTTGCCTCATTGTGTTTTTGACTACCTGCCTGTGTACCTTGACTACGCCTAAGCCTGATGTTTTTGTTACTGTTGCTCTTCTTGGACTGCCTTTCTGTATTCCAGCAAACAAACCCAGTAAACGTTTTTAACTCTACTGAGCTGTGAACCTGCGTCTTGCATTTGTGTCCAGCCTGCTCTGCCAGTCAACCCTGATATGTATATTTTACTAATATAAGAATATACATGAATGAGATTAATTTCTCTGTGATATACTCTGTGTAAACAGTGTAGTGCAGATATCTTTCAACTTGGTCTGATTGCATAAATGATTGCATAATCTTAATTTCACCCTGGCTGACGTGGCTGTTTCATTTTATTTATATTAATTGATGTTTTCGCAGAGAAGCACTGCGTAAAAGCAGCGCAGCAGGTGGGTTAAGAGCAGTCTTTAATATTAATATCTTTGATATGATGCGAGGGACGAAGCTCTTACTTTGATCCCTGATTATTTCCCATCTTTAACTTCATAATGAAATTAATTAAGGATCAGACTAGTATCTGGTGTCATGGCAGACATAGTGTGTTTGACAAACTGATGGTATTATTTTCTATCTGGACTGGGACTAACAAATCATTCAAGTCTATTATATAAATAGTCTGATCCTCTTCTGTATTTGTTTTAACAAATATTGGCTGTACAAATGTGGGACTGAGTTTGAACAAATAGCACAGTAACAGCACGGAAAAAGCAGATTCATGGTGAAAGTCTCTTGAAAACATTCATCATGTCCACATTGATTTCTATTTATGTCTGGTTGTCAGACGCTAGCCAAGATGGCGGCGCTCTGACAACAGCCAGCGAATGAGCGGATCGCCCTAGTCCTCCATCTCGTGAGTAAATAGAAATCGATTGTTTTTTCTGATGCTGTTTAGATATTTATGGAGTATGTTCATGTCCGACTTGGTTTTTCTTTTTTTAGCTTTCTGGTTTGTAACAAATCTGATACAGTAACGGTCTTATACCAGAAAATATCAGACTGGAAATCAGCCAATCAGAATACGCGTAGTGCCGTAGCCATATAATTATATTTATCAAAGAGCTACAACTGGTGGGACATGAAAATCATTTTTAATACTTAAAGCTTGACTTTGAACATGATTACAATCAAAAGAATGACATTAAGGTTTTTGTTGAACTTCCTTTGTAAGACATGAAGAAAAGTTGTTGCATCTATATGAGCTGTTATGTATTTCTCAAATAACTCATTCTGAAATTAAGTGACATTTGAAAGTGTAGTTCTTTTCAATATTCCACAAAATTGACAAGCTTTATTTCTCTTGAAATCTAGATATAATAAAGTACCTTAATTTCTATGTATACTACAAAGTTACACCTGATATTATTGGTAATGAAGGAATTATTTGGATGGATTCTATGGCAAGTATATAATAAGTTTGCTCCATGAAATTTTGCAGATGATGTGTGTATGCATGAAAAATTTTGAAGTTCGTGATTCATTTGATGGAAGCTGGGAATTTGGAGTATCCAACTTAAAACTATGAAGAATACATCTGTTCCCTCCATTTTGGCAAACCAACAAAAAACTTTGTACCTGTAACTAATGTTTGTATTATCAGCTGACACAGTGGACATGAGTGAGTGTTGTCTTACCTGTCCAGCAGATATCCAGCAAAACGTTTGTGTGAAATATGTATAGATTTAATGGTTACGTTCTTTTGGAAGGGTCTCAGGTCACCTGGTGTTAGTTGCTGAGTTTGTCATATTCTTCCTCCAGTTTTCCCTTTTTTTATTCATCATGGGTTCCACAATGCTAGCACTTGCATATGAAGCATAGTAAGGTCATTCAGCATAGTTTCCCAGCATGCCGTTGTCAGACCCCTCTCCATTTTCACCTCATTTATATTGGTCGTGTCAAAGTTCAGGGGCTGTATCTTTCTAAGGGCTTTGTACCATGAACCTCTTCAGACTTCACCCGTCTCCACCACTACGTCCTGTTGCCTGGCAGTCTTGACATCTGCAAGCTACCATAGTTTAGTTTAATTTTCAGTTCTTATTTATATGTTACAAATATTAATTGTGTACATTTGTATATATGGAGCCTAAAATTGTGTTTTTGTCTTTTTAAAATTGACCAGCTGTTTTGTCTTTTTTTGGGGGGGGGGATTGCACAATGGCTCATGGGATTGTTTAAGCCATGAAGAACACACCTGTTGGATGCTTCCTTTTCTGGGTAACCCACGTTGGATGCATTCCAAGCAGTCATTAAACTACGGCCCCCTAGTCATACCACTTTCCATAAATAATGAAGATGAACAAATAAACAAAACTTAGGTGTGCGTGTGGGTGTGACTGTGTTTGTTTATCTATATGTGGCCCTGCGACAGACTGGCGTCCTGTCCAGGCTGTACCCCAACTCACATTCCAAGACTGCTGGGATAGGCTCCAGCCCCCCGTGACCCTTAATTGGAGTAAGCGGTTAAAGATGAGTGATTGACTGAGTGAAAAGTATGTACACACACACACACACACACACAAAAAAGCAATACATCTGCTAAAAGAAAAGAACAAGATGCCCATCAAACTATAAAGCAACACAATATACAACCCCAATTCCAATGAAGTTGGGATGTTGTGTAAAATGTAAATAAAAACAGAATACAATGATTTGCAAATCCTCTTCAACCTATATTCAATTGAATACACCACAAAGACAAGATATTTAATGTTGAAACTGATAGACTTTGTTGTTTTTGTGCAGATATTTGCTCATTTTGAAATGGATGCCTGCAACACATTTCAAAAAAGTTGGGACGGTGCAACAAAAGACTGAAAAATGATGAATGAATAATGAATGCTCAAAGAACACCTAATTGGAAACATGTGAGTCATGATTGGGTATAAAAGGCGCATCCCCAAAAGGCTCAGCCGTTCACAAGCAAAGATGGTGCGAGGATCACCACTTTGTGAACAACTATGTGAAAAAATAGTCCAACAGTTTAAGAACAATGTTTCTCAACGTTCAATTGCAAGGAATTTAGGAATTCCATCATCTACAGTCCATAATATAATCAGAAGATTCAGTGAATCTGGAGAACTTTCTACATGTAAGCGGCAAGGCCAAAAACCAACATCGAATGCCCATGACCTTCAATCCCTCAGGTGGCACTGCATTAAAAACCAACTGTTATATGGCTGGGGGGGCCTGGCTGCTGGTTTGTTTCTGTTTTTTGGTTTTCCTCCCAGGTGGCGTGCGTTTGGGACTGAGTGGCTGTGTTGCTGAGGCTGTCAGGACCTCACCCTGATCACCTGCGACTCGTCAGGACTCACAGCTGTGGTGCATCTGGATGGATTGGAACATGTTGGCATTTAAGACTGGACTGCACAGTGTGTATTTGCCAGAGACTCGACCTTGTGACCAGACGGGTGAGATCGTCGTCTTGGGAGCCATCTCATCAGCAGCGGATGCTGAGAACGTCCAGGTTTGATGCACAGTCTGTGAAAGAGGAGGGGGTGAGGTTTCACGCTCGTCAGCACACTTCCTGACGTACGTTAGATTTTGTGACTAACAGTTATACAGTCAGTAAATGTGGTGTCCCTCACACCTTATTGTATTGAGCTGTATGTTAGTCATGTATCAGCTTTCACTGCGGTGGAGTTTTGTGAACTGGATGTTCCATGCCTGCAGGTTGGGAAGCTGATCAGTAATCAAGCCAGGAAGTGTTTGCTGTTTGTACACCTTTAAGTGTTCTGTGTGTAGAGTGTGGACTCACATCATGGTTCCTTCTTTCACAGACTCGGTTGTTGCGGCCACCTGGGGGGTGTCGGCGGGGTCCTTGGGTCCGAAATAACTTCTGGCTCTGGACCGTTAGCGCTGCTGGGAGCGCACCACGCCAGGCCGCACCTTTTGTTGTTATATTATCACTGTTATGTATTAAATTCAGTTAGCCTTTGTACCGTGCTCTGCTTATTTCATACTGGGTCCTTCAAACGCTGGTCGGTTCTCCGAGCTGCGTCCGACACATAACACCAACATCATTGTGTAAAGGATCTTACTGCGTGAGCTCAGGAACTATTCAGAAAACCATTGGCAGTTAACACAGTTTGTCGCTAAATCTGCACGTGCAAGTTAAATCTCTTATCATGCAAAGCGAAAGCCATACATCAACAACATCCAGAAACACCACCGCCTTCTCTGGGCAGGAGCTCATTTGAAATGGACAGACGCAAAGTGGAAAAGTGTGCTGTGGTCTGAGTCCACATTTCAAATTGTTTTTGGAAATCATGGACATTGTGTCCTCCAGACAAAAGAGGAAAAAGACCATCCAGATTGTTACCAGTGCAAAGCTCAAAAGCCAGCATCTGTGATGCAACATCTTTTTCAGAGACGTCCCTGCTTATTTCAGCAAGACAATGCCAAGCCACATTCTGCACATGTTACAACAGCATGGCTTCATAATAAAAGAGTGCGGGTACTAGACTGGCCTGCCTGCAGTCCAGACCTGTCGCCCAGTGAAAATGTGTGGCGCATTATGAAGCACAAAATACGACAACGGAGACCCTGGACTGTTGAAGAACTGAAGTCGTACATCAAGCAAGAATGGAAAAGAATTCCACTTACAAAGCTTCCATTAGTGTCCTCAGTTCCCAAAATGCTTATTGAGTGTTGTTAGAAGGAAAGGTTCTTATCTTTGTGGTGTACTCAATTGAATATACGTTGAAGAGGATTTGCAAATTATTGTATTCTGTTTTTATTTACATTTTACACAACATCCCAACTTCCTTGGAATTGGGGTTGTATTAGGTTAACATAAAAATCATCATTTGACATTTGCATTTCTTCGTAATATGTTTGTTTTTGGCACATCGCTTGTTTTATTGAAAAAAATTATACTACACATACACACTTCTACAACAAATGCCTTGGAGCCATGTCAAGTCTTGTGTCCATGTAACTGTGAGTCTGTGAGTGAAAGTGTGTATGAATGTGTGTATGTGTGTGTTAGAATCTGGATCAGAGAATGACAGTGTCCCTTGGTTCCAGTCTTGATCAATTCTGATCCTCTTGAGCTTCATCACTTGGAGAACAGCAGAGGAACATGACGAGGAGAATGCTGACCTTGAATTAACCCAACAATCCATCATTCCTACAGTTTTTTCCCTTCCTCTGGTTAGACTCAGCTGACCAGTCTCTGTTGTCTCTGACCTCCACATTCCAGCTGTGAGTTCCAGTGTTAAAGCCCTCAGAGCCGAGAACAGATGAGAAATAGTCAAACCTCTCTGGGATTTTTGGAAGTTTCTACCTTGGTCCACGTGTCACACTGGTCAGATCTTCAGACAAGGTCAGTTTTGGATGAGCAGAGTTTGGATCTAGAACCACAGGAGTGTAAGAGGCCATCTCCTTCATCCTATTACAGATGTTGAAGGTCAGGTTGCCCAGATGTTTGGCCATGTTTATCAGAGCTCCTGAGTGCAGCTTTGGATCACCCAGCAGGGGGTGCTGCTGGACTCTTTCGACTATAGTCTTGTAGTTGTGCAGGAGTGAGGAGTCTTCAGCTCTCAGCTCTTCTTCTGTGGTTCTGATGGTGTCTGAAAGAGCTGTCATCTCTCTGCTCAGAGCCTCAATCTTTTCCTTCATCTTCTGACTCTACTGCTCCTCTTCCTCCTTCAGAACAGTCATCCTGACCTCTTCATCGTTCAGGAACTGATGAAGCTTCTCAAACTGCTCCTTAATCTGCCTCCCTGAGTTTAGCCTGGACCTTAATGTGTTGTCTTGTTTGGACAAAGTTTCCTTGAAGTTCTTTAAAGAGCTCCAGTTTCTCCTGTAAAGGTTTCAAGGATTTTTGAAGCTCCTCTTTCAGTTCCTGAGCAGCTTCTTTGATGGGTCTGAATTTGTGATCATTGTGGGTTTTTGTGTCTAGTCAGATGAGACAAACTGACTGGTTATGGCCCAAACAGAAGAGTTTGAGACTCTGAGTGCAGATTGCAGACAGACTCAGATCCTGATGTAGACCTTCAGTCTCGCTCCTTTCCTTCCTGTCTCTCTCCACCATCTTTTCACACAGTCATGTGGTCACAGAAGCTGTGACCACATGACAGAAGAACAGGTTCTTTGAAGCTCTCACAGCAGACTGGACAGCAGAGCTACTGCTCTGACCTTGAAGACATTTTCTGTTTTTAACAGCAGACAGCAGTCAGTTAATTTCAGCTCCTTCATGGAGAAAGTTCTTTACATTTGGTTTTATTTTTAGCTTTTGTGAAACTTACTTTCAATATTTAGAGTCTCTGATGTCGTTCCTCTCCAAGTTCCAGTTGTTAATTTAGTGTGAAGGTGAGGCTTAGTGTCCTAAGCCTGTCCAAAACATTTCCTGCTTCAGTTGTGTCAGAAAACTTGTGGATCTTCATTCCTGATGTAAGCATCATGAACCTTTCAGACCTCATTCTACTATGTTTTGCTCAAAGGACTGACTGTGTTATAAATATGGGTGATAAAACTGATACGATGTAGCAGTATTTACCTTTGAATTTTTTTTGTTTCCAATAACTCACTATTTTGCCACCTAAAATATAAATCAAATGTGTTTCTGCACCGCACACTTTGAGTTCAACTTTACAGAAAGGCGCGGTGTTCTTAGGGTCCTATGTCACTGGGCTGCAACAGCCTGGCAGTAGCAGTGGCAGTTATGAGCGAAATAACTTGATTTCATGCAATGTTCGCTGGGTGGCGCTCTTCCCTCGCAGGGCATCACCACTGTCGCTCCAGGATTTTGAATTGTTCAAAGTTGGCAAGGCAATGAGGCTCCTCCCAGTATGCTCCCAGAGCCATCGCTGGTGTCGTGGGACCCTCTGAATGTACTTGTTATGATGCCTAACATGAGAGATTCATGGGAGAACTGGGGCCGGGGGGGTCTGGGCCACACGTATGAGCGGCAGGGGCGCATATCAGAATAGTGGAGGTGATCCGAGAGGAGCCGCTGCTTCTTAAAGTGGCTGAGCTGCTGCCAGCCTGACTGCTTCAGGAATTGTGGACATGCAATTAATGTTTATTTTTTGTTGTTTTGTTTTTTTATTGAGGCACACAATTCTGCAGGAGTAGAGCACACAGCACTGTGTTACTGTGTTGCTGTTACTCATTTCTTATGTGGAGCGCTCTTTCTGTCTCCCCCCATCTCCCTCTCTCTCTCTCTCTCTCTCTCTCTCTCTCTCTGAGGATGTGCAGTGGGACTTCTTTGATGTGTTCGTTGTGAGGGACGCACTATCAGTGAGGAAATATGACGATATGCTTTCGTTAAATGTAACTCTGCTCAAATCCAGCTCCTACAGCACACGTGTGTATTTAAAATGGGAAGACCTTTCTGCTAAATACTGTGCTGTGGAAAAGTGATATCATATGCCCATCAGAGCCAAAATGCAGGAAGACAGAGGAGGATGTATCTGTGCCAATTCAACGTGCAGATCCACCTTGGATTTGCTGTGGAGACCTTGGGGGGTGGGGGGTTCTCTTATAGAAAGTTTGTCTTCTGTCTGAGCGCAAAGGACAAAGGTTCTGACTCTACATCTGCTATCACTCATCAAACCATGGCTGGATAAAGCAGCCATCTTGAATTCATGGCACCAGTTGCAGATATTGTGGGTGAAAGTAACAGAACATGTTTGACCCCAAAATTCTATGTCTCAGTCCAAGAATTACTTTTGTGACTGTTGGGAAACACCAATGAGCAGATTATTGTCATCACTATTGGTGGCCATCTTGAATTTACCTCTTGTTCTACTGGCCTAATTTTGAATCTGATGGCATATTTGGATTCCTCACCACTGAAAACCCGGGGATTGACGCCATATTTCTAGCCATATTTCTACCAGACCTGGTGATATAGCTATTTTCCAAAAGCGTGGTGGGTCCCATTGGCCATATTGGATTTAAACACCAATGGCATACTGCTGTGGCATCTAACAAAGTATAGCAGCTGGATGTTCACTGGCTATTATCATCACAAATGAGTGGGGGGAAAAAAGCATTTTACTTGATAGGGCTCTTCCAGATGACATTTTAGATATATTGGCAGACATTGAATTTGAGTCAAAATTCAAGATGGCCCCAGAGCTTATTTTAAAGAGCATGTCTCAAACTACCAGAATCCACTGAGAAAACCTTGACTGGAAATCTCAAGAGATATTTCCTCTTCTGGACCTATCTATTACAGGGGCAAAAAAGGACAGACAAAAAGTTAATAATTATGGGAAGGCACTTAACACAGACCACAAAGTGTCTCATCCCAGTGTGACCCATGAAAAGGCAGAAACAGCAACGGTCACAATCAATCCACTGTAACTTCAACAGTGCAGATAGCAGTTATTGAACTGAAAAGAAAAAAAATACTTCTAGTCTTTACACAGGTCCTGCACAAACATGTCTGTGTCAGATGCAGATTGCAGCCAATTTCTCTCCCCGGACGGCAGAATAATAGAATAGAGTAATCCGCAGTTTGGCTGGGTACAGATGGGCTTGAAACCCCATTTGCAGAGTTTGACATGGCGCTGTCACGTTTGTAAATCATGGATGACTGCCATGTTCTTTATCAATCGAGAAAATTTATTGAGAACTTACACTGAAAAAAAAACAGGTACTGAATACAGAGTTAATGAGTGTTCTTCATCCTGCTGCAGCCAGATTCCAGACTCCTACCTTGGTGGAGTGCCCATCCGCTTTTAAGATTTCCTTTTCACACATGGAGATGTGCTTGGAGAAAGATAACTTATCTCTGAAGTTTTGAGAAAATAGCTTAGCTCATTGCATCCTGTCCTTGAAACAGTCTGTTTTCTTATTGCTGATGTGGACATTCCATTTAAGGGCATGACACATACCACTGACTCGCTGCTGGTTTTTGTGAAGACAGTGCAGCTTCAAGGTTGCATGACAATTGTTCCATAACAGAACTAACATACCTGTGACAGCACAGTTGAACTCATCACAGTGTCTCACTACTTCAGGGTTATAATCATCGTAGAACCAAATCTTATGGCCATTATGGCTCAGGTCATCCCTCCTACATGCCTCGTTAATCACCAGATCTTTAATTTAATAACGATGAAAACGCAGTATAACTGGTCGGGATTTTCCTCCAGGAGCCGGTTTAGGGGCTAAGGTCCGGTGCACCCTGTCCAATTCTGGTGGTGAAGTGAACACATCTGTTCCAAAAACATTGACGAGAAGTTGGAAGAAAAAAACAGAAGGGCGCAGACCCTCAATAGCTTCAGGTAAACCCACCAGCCGAACATTCTGGTGTCCGCTGTGTCCCTTCAGATCTGCCATTTTGGATTTTAACCACTCGTTGTCTTTGCGTTGTCTTGTCTTTTTAAGCTCCAGTGCACCCTGTCCAATTCTGGCGGTGAACTGAGCACATCCATTCCAACAACATTGACGAGACGTTTGTACAAAAAAACTGAAGGGCACTAACCCTCAGTAGCTTCAAGCAAACCCACAACCTGAACATTTTGGCATCTTCTGCATCCCTCCAGGTCTGCCATCTAGGATTTTAACCACTCATCTTTTCATAGTGCAGAACATTTGGCCTTGAGCTCGTCCAAACGTTGATCAAAATCGGTGTGCATGGATTCAAGAGAATTAATGTGTCCAGCTTGGAAGACAGACTTTCAAAAGAAGGCTTAAAGTCCGCAGACAGCGCAGCTCTTTGGTCTTCCAACAAAAGACTATTTTCCTCCATAGTTACAGGTGCCACAAGCGGTGAAGTTTCTCTCTTGTTCTGACTTATTCTTTGACTTGGGCACTTTGCAGGTCATCAAAAAGCAGTAAATTTGAAAAAATAAAATTCAAACTGGGATTCCAAACAAAATGTGTGAGGTTTTCAAGGCAGAAAATTGAATAGTGCAGTGGGGTGAGCCGAATATGCGTCTACTCACTAAACGGTGTATAGTCGACAACAAATATTTTAAGATAAGCTAGTGAACCTGTAGTCAAAGTCAAAGCTGTAGTCAACGCCAAAACATTTGCATCATCAGCTTACTTGAATCCATCGAGGGCCCTCACCCAACCATGTTCTTCACCAGCTCCTCAATGTTTTGGATCTGGTGGTCTTCACGTCGCCCCCGAATTAGATTAAATTTGCCGAAGCCTTGCACCCAAGCTGGCTATGGGAGGGAGGCCATGGCCGGTCATCGTACACTTCCATTGCTTCTAATTAAAAGACCTGGTCATCCGTGAGGCTCACAGCCAAGGTGAGCTTAACTACAACGGCCATAGGATCTGCTTCTACGATGATTATACCTCCGATGTACTGATGCTACATGCAGAGTTTTAAAGCTTGATGACAGAACTTTATAAACATGGATACTAGCTGGCTGACCAATTTGCTATTCAGGATGAAACATGAAGGAATGGTGCTCTGTGGAATAGTCCCATAAGACATCTTTAAGCATTTTAGATATTTGGGCATCTGTGTCACTAGGGATGTGATGTGAGATGATGGACAGATTGATGAATCCATGTAAGGTCTGTCGCAAGCTTACAGGCTTTTATTTTGAAATGCATGCTCTTATTCTGGAAGTATGACATAAACGGGCTTGAATTCAAAACAGTAATGACTGATTTCTCAGAATATATTGATCTGATCACCTTGCTGTTTGCACCACTTGAATCCTCATGAAAAAATACATATGTATGCCAAAGGATGAAAGTCAGCTCTTTCTGATGGTCTGGATACACAAACACACAGAGGCCACTTGCCTTTTATTATATGGATATGCATTTATATGGTGGTGTGTAGAGTGAACAGGGTATGAATCAGCTCTCTGGCACCTTTCATTTACTGTGTGACATCCTGCATACAGGATTGCAACAGATGGCAAATTTAGTGTGTTTTGAATAGTCTTTCTGGAACGGCCTGGTTCTGTTTGATCAGGGATGTGAAGGAAACACCTGTTGAAGCCTGCAGTGTTTCAGCTTACCCACATGTCTTACAAGGGTTTTATTATTCATCTTGCAAATAATTACATTCTGATCTGTTAGCATATGTCCAACAGCATTCTAGTGCTTATAGAATACTAGTCACAAACCAGTAAGTTGTGCCGAATTAGACCTTGTAGTTTGAAAGGAGAAAAAAAAGTTGTTTTACAAGAAGAATCTTGTAAGTGTCGAAGGTTTGGGTTTTCTTTTCAGGTTAAACTATTGATTTGTCCACTTTCTGCTCTGCTGCTCCTCAGGTTTGACCCAGATCGGTTTGAAGAGGAATCGGCACAAAAAAGCTTCTCTCTCCTGGGCTTCTCGGGTAACCAAACATGCCCAGAGCTCAGGTAAATCAACACATTAGACACAGAGAAAATACGTTTTTTTCATGTAATTTTACCAACTGTATTTCCAAGCTGCTCAAGCAAAGACATATTTACTTGCGCTTGGATTTACCTTTTAGGCTGTTTCGAACATCTTCAGTCTCTAAAGGGAAATGTGTTGACCCTTGTGTTGTGGAAATGGCAAAGTTTGGTTTTCTTGACAGGTTTGCGTACACTGTAGCTACGGTCCTGCTCAGCACGCTGGTGCGGCAGCTGAACCTTCACCAGTTGAAGGATCAGGTCATGGAGGTCAGATCTGAACTGGTATCTACACCCAAAGAAGAAACCTGGATCACTTTCAGCAGAAGGAGCTAGACCTAATACCCAACTCCACTCGTGGGCAATCTGAAAAATTTCATTCCAAAAAGCAATGTTTCAGAAATGGCACACGTCACACATGTCTGTGACTGACGTTACAACCTTTTTTTACATAGTATTATCTCCATTGGTGGCTTTTATTTAAAATTGGTTGTATTTTATTTTGGAATTAAACTGTTCATGACCATCATTGAGAGTTTTTTTTGTCACAGATGTCTGTCCTTACTTGGGAGTTGTTAGCATACTAGTCAATGAGCCTGCAGCTAATTTTCACTGGTATTATCCAAGGTGACTCAGCATCACTTACAATCTAGTTTCTTGTGTTACCATGATCTACACAAAAAATGTATGATGATCTACTGCCAATGGCAGCTGTAGCCAGTTATGGTTCAAATAATGATGACCAAGGTTCCAAATTAAAAAAAAATACTCCATGTTGAAAAGCACATTGCATTATTTGTCTGATCATAAAGACTTCGAAAAGGTATGGTATGGTAAGGTTAGACCTTATGGCCCTGTCACACCTTGACCATTTAGCCAGCATATGCTGACCATAGTAAAACCACTGGATATGCGGGCGTACGTCTGATTAGTTATGCAACAGTTATTTAGTCAGCGTATGCTGACGGCCCTGTTTCCACTGAGTGGTTCGGGTCGGTACTGCATAGTATAGTACGTGTCGGAACAGTCTGCCTTGGTTTGCGTTTCCACTGCCGGCAGAACTCGTTTGGCAGGGGGCAACACTTAAATATTGATGAGCACTTCATCGAGCGCACGTACGTTGACGCTCGGCGTCTCCACATTGAGGCAAAACAGAGACATTTAACATTTTAAAAATTTTATTTTTGTCTTGGTGGATCATCCGATTTGTTTTCATGGCGTGCAGAATGCTGAAGAGTCAACTGATGCCTGTGATGAACACTGATGTGAATGAATGAGGCGCTGTGACTCTTTCAACTTTTAAAACAAGTTAGTTGTCTTGTGGCACAAAGTGCTGAGTTCTCTGGTTCAGGCTGAGACACACACCTGGAGCAGACAAACACAGAGGGACTTGCTTTAACATGCTGTGTTTCTTTAGTCACGACAAGAAACTAAAGTATTTTCAGATGTCGTTTTCCAAAGTCAGGGCATTTTATGTGGATACATTTTTGTCAGGCTGTGATGATGATTCCAACTGAAACAAACAGGTAAGATTAAGATTTTATGTTTACTCAGTGTGTGAATGGTTTTAATATTTGAAACAGTCTGTTTGCATGACATATTTCTACTTATGAGTGACTTACAAGATGTCCCGCATATGCGGAATGTGAAAATATTGTGCTTGCCCAATATTTTTTGAGTTCCTCGCTGTATTACGACGTAATGCAGCGTGCTTCGACGTGCTCTTAACTTATGCAAAACTTACTCATAACTTAGTAGACCTGCGCCAGCATATGCCAGCGTTTTTTAATATGGTCAGCATATGCTGGCTAAATCGTTGAGGTATGACAGGGCGTTACTCTTGTGATGTGCTGTGGACTGACTTGTGTATAAATAAATTCAGCTGAATTGAGTTGAATTTTTGACAGCCAAATATTATTGAGTTATGAGGTAAAAACACCAACATGATTGGGGGGGGGGGTATTTTAGTCTGTACAAGTGTCAAAATTATGGTTACTCCAACACTGTTAAAATGAGGAAATTATTGGGTGAGGTGAAATGATTTTAAGGAAGGAATAGGTTTGACTTATGACAGCACGTTTCCAAAGGAAAGGACAAACAAGGTCAATTTCTGTTGGATTGGGTGGCATATGATGCATGTTTCCTCATAATGTCAAACTAAGCAAAACTCTTATAACCAGTAATTTGCATCACTTTTTACCAAAAAAAAGGTCAAATATAATTTTTCACCTCTGCAAAAACCAATTGGCCTTTCTAATTTTTGCCATTTTTACTTCATAACTCAATAATTTTTGACTGTGGATAGTATATACATTTCTAATAATACATATAATGTATGTTTTTCAACATGGGTCGAGCATTTTTTGCAGTTTTGACCTCTGTATTATCCTTAATTTGGAGCAGATACCTCACTGGGATAAGCAGTTGGTCTGCACAGCTGTAGACCTGAGTTGGAGTTCTGGTCAAGCTACCTGTCTGCGTATGAGCTTTGGAACATTGTTGGAATGGATCCGTCTCAAATGAACTGAAGTAAAGATGCATCTGCTAATGTCTACACTTGCACCTTTTTTTGAAGTGCTGTTACTGGTGATCTATGAATATTTGGGTGATGACAGGTGTTTTAGCCATCACCAAATTTTAGTTCAAACAACATCATGACCATGAGTTACAGGTGTAGACTCAGTTTTGTACAATAACTAGTTCTACAGTGGAAAAATTACACAAAAAAAGATCACTGTCCAAATACTTAAGGACCAGACTGTATCCTCTAAACACTCACATAAACCGGTTCTTTTTGTCAGCCTTAAGTGTCTCACAGTGCTCCATAGATACATTTTTTATGTGTTTATTTTATTTTTGGTTGCTTCCTGTTTTTGATGTTTAAACCCTCTCTAATTGCAGCTCTGGCCAGCATTATTTACACCCCTAACTTTAAAGGCAGATTTTAAAAGATGTTCAGAAAAAAGGCAAAACCAGTTTTGTATGATCAGATGTTTTCTTCTTTTCTCCCCCTTGTCTGCACATATTACTGTAATATGTCACAGTTGGCTGACACCATAAATACACACACACACACTCTTTTATTTATTTTACATTGCATGGGGTTGGTGTTGCCCCACCGTCTGGAATGTAATACTTAAGCAGTGTCAATAAAGGTAAACCGTGACAAAATACCAAAACAATGACAATGCCCATAACAGTATCAAAGCTGTTAACAGAGACGGTAATAGAAAAACATCAAACAGCTTAGTGGAGAACATGATCATCGCCACGAGAGTTGTCATAACTGTATGCTGAATTTGCGTAGAAAGTACATACCGATCAGCCATAGCATTCACTGACAGGTGAAGTGAATAACAATGATTGTTACAATGGCACATGCGGGTGGGATGTATCAGGCATACTGTGTGATATTGACATCGTAAATGCAACTTCTCCAAAGTCACCTTCACGGTCATTTTCGACCGTGTCGCGGGCAATGCCGCCTTGTGGATGTAAGGTACAATAATTGAATATTGTTTTTAATTGAGTTGTATGATACTGACATTATAGGCACAACTCTTCCTATTAGGTGGATTTCATTGAAACTTCATAATATGGTAGCAAACAAGATGTTCATGAAGGAAAATTATTAGGCATGCATCAGCCTTCCGATGCCTGTCATTGTACTTTAGTTGATGATACTGATATAAACACAAATCCTACTGAACTGGTTTATTGATTTCAATGAATTTTTGCACAGTGGTAGCGTATCACTGTGGCATTGTGGCGTCTTAGTGGTTAGCACTGTTGCCTCACAGCAAGAAGGTCTTGGGTTCGATTCCCACCTGTGGCCTTTCTGAGTGGAGTTTGCATGTTCTCCCAGTGTTAGTGTGGGTTTCCTCTGCGTGGTCTCTTTTCCTCCCACATTTAAAGACATGCAGGTTGGGTGAATTGGAAACTTTATAATTGTCCAGGTCTCCCTTCCAAAAGAGGTCTGGATCTCAATAGGACCAACCTGGTTAAATAAATACTATATATGAAGATGTGCATACAGGAAAATTTGCCATTAAGAGATCTTCAAGTCGAGACAAATGGATTATTTTTGTAAATACCTCATATTTCTCAACTACATCTGCAGAGGTTGACCAGTTTGTTAATAAAGATACTTCATCATAGGCTTCTCCATCTGATACATGCAAACGGATGAGGGCGGGCTTTGCTCTGTAGTTTATTTTGGGAACTCCACAGACACCGGCTGGGAGAGCCCTGCAGTGGAGGCTCGTGCCGGGTAGGGGGCGCTGGTGAGTCCACATACTTGCGCCGCTAAAAATGTGAAAATGGCGGAGCTACAAATGCTTCTGGAAGAGGAGATTCCAGCAGGACGAAGCGCGTTGCTAGACAGTTTCACCAATTTGGAAAGAGTCGCCGAGTACTGCGAGAGCAACTATGTCCAGGTAAGGTGTCGCCTGTATGAGGCGGATTTGGTGTAGTTTTCTGACTAACATCAGCCGGAGGAGTAAAGTGATGCTAAGCTAGCCGTTGCTAACGCTAGTGGCTGTCGATGTGGTGCAGCACGGTCAGCCTGCTTCGGCTAAAACGCTAAACAAGTCACAGTGAAAGATGTTTCACCCAATAACGTAACTGGAATAGGTGGCTTTCTGGTGGCTTCATATCCAGAGTTGGTAACCCTATGAATGAGTTTACATTTCCATCGATAGAACCAGTGTGAACCGAAGCTTTAGTTAGCTTGTTAGCCATCTCCCACGATCTAAACACCCAAACGTGAAAATCAATTTCAATCTCTGTGACATCGATCGCTGCCTCTATAATAGATTGTCAATCCACAATACACTGACCGGAGATGAGCTTCTCTGTACCAATGACATCAATAAGCAGTGATTTATGATGTTTGACAAGCTCTGCTATTCGCACTTACGCCATGAATTGTTTATTATTGATGAACATGTTAGATGTATAGTCTTTTCTGTCTGTCATTCATCCCTTTTGACTCCGCGTTTGCAGCTCTAGTCTGCAGAAACCGAGCAAAATGTGCTGCTGGATTGCACGGCGTTGTGCAGTGTGAGTGATGTAATCTGAAGTCGGAGCTTCAGATTTCCCTGTGCAGATGTTTGGGTCACATCCACCTCACAGCTGGGACGACACTGCCACGCGTCTGTCATTCCAAACCTACTGGCCTGTCGTCACAGCAGTTAAATCTGGGAAAATGCTTTTGACAAGGTGTGATAACTGACGTAGTTGATGAATCGGGCTGATCAGGTCGGACAGGTTGGCCTGTGAAAAAGGCTACCGTCCTTGGATGCTGGCAGCTTGTTGTCTGGCATGTTGCCCTGGATTCTTCTCACTTTTTCACCTCTGCTGCCAGATTGATATGCTTCTTGCAGATGAGTTTGAACTATTTATTTGGGGGACTTTTAATTGGGTTTGCAGTGTTCTCCCCAGAAATTTTTAGTATAGCGATGCTGTTGGCAGTTGTCACCAGGGATAGTAGGTCCGCCAGAGGAGGAAGCTCTAGCATGTTGACTGTTTCAAGTACAAATGGAGGCCAGTTCCTGCAACTTGAGCTTTCAGTCTCCTCTAAATATGCAACTTAAGAGACATAAGGAAATCTCCAACACCAAGTTCTTCTTATGATAGAATGTTATTTATTACACAGTACATAACAATATACACTCTAAATATACCGAATAGTAGGGCTGAGCGATATTACTTAAAATTCATGTAACAATATAAATTGAATCCCTTCATGGTAACGGTATATACCACAATATAAATTTAAGTGTAAAAGTTATAATGGAAGTGTTTCTGAATGGGTCATATATTACCTTTGCAAAGCTAAATTGATTAAAATAAACAAAAAATAAATTAAAAACAACAACAAAAAACCTAAAACAGGTATAATTGATTTTGAGCACCTGATTCTCTGACTTGTTAGACATGTATTTTTGTGCATTTGAATAATCTCTGTTTGCCATTCTTGCATCTGTCTAGCAGGAGGCAGTGTTGGTTTGCTTGCTTTTGGTGGCGTTTTGTCCAGAAATACCTCAGAGAAGCCACCATGTGGGTTGATGATCCTGATTGGCTTATGTCATGGGGTTCCAACAATGATAGAGTGAAAGGCATGTTTTTTTTCTTCTTCTTCTCTGCTCTCCTGGGCAAGACGTAGCTGTCAGCGCAGTTGAATGAGGAAATGTGAGACTGTTTACTGCGGCTTTCCTCAAATAAGCGCACCAAATATGACCACAAAATTCACATAAAAATGCAGAAATTATTAATTATAATTCAGGTTATAGTAGGCTTAATAAGCCTAAAATATTATTTTTATTTAAAATATTTAAAAACTCATATACAGCTTGAAGCATGCACTTTTAAAATGCATTGAATGCATTGACCAAAATGATTTCCACATTGTATGTATCTGTATATATGATGAGGCGAATAAACGATGAACCTGAACCTGATTGAAACAGAGACTGAGTCTGGTGAATTTAATGGGACAATTGCTTAATTCGGTCATGTGACTTTTGCATGTCCAAATTCAGTCAGGCGACTCAAGAGGGTTAAAATAGCTTATAGTTTTACACTCTTACGAGGAAAAGTTTTAATCTACCGAGGTGGAGATAGAGCCTGTGACCAAAGCACTGACTACAGCCTTTTCCAGTCATTCAGAGTCACTGAGGAAGATACAATGATGTCATCAACAAGCATTACCGTGATTGGTCGGTGGGGTCTAAATCTCTACCGTCTGACAAATTTATACCGTGAAATGGTTATATTGTATATATCGCGCACCCCTACCGAATAGCTACCAAATTTATATTATGTACTAACATTGACCTTACTGAATAAAATCAATCAATCAAGGAAGTTCTCCAGGGCATGATGTAATTGCTACGTAATTGTCATGGCAACAGCGGCACTATTTACACATTGGTGAATGTGTGCATTTCACACATGCTTTCACATGGTCAGGGATGTGGCAAATTTCAACAGAAATGGAGGGTTTTCACTTGTAAAATGAGTTACCAGTACCAGGATAATTTCATTGAGTTCACAAATGGTGTGTCATCACCATCACATTGCTGTTGTTTTTGTTATATGGCTGGGGGGGCCTGGCTGCCGGTTTGTTTCTGTTTTTTGGTTTTCCTCCCAGGTGGCTTGCGTTTGGGACTGAGTGGCTGTGTTGCTGAGGCTGTCAGGACCTCACCCTGATCACCTGCGACTCGTCAGGACTCACAGCTGTGGTGCATCTGGATGGATTGGAACATGTTGGCATTTAAGACTGGAGTGCACAGTGTGTATTTGCCAGAGACTCGACCTTGTGACCAGACGGGTGAGATCGTCGTCTCGGGAGCCATCTCATCAACAGCGGATGCTGAGAACGTCCAGGTTTGATGCACAGTCTGTGAAAGAGGAGGGGGTGAGGTCTCACGCTCGTCAGCACACTTCCTGAGGTACGTTAGATTTTGTGACTAACAGTTATACAGTCAGTAAATGTGGTGTCCCTCACACCTTATTGTATTGAGCTGTTTGTTAGTCATGTATCAGCTTCCACTGCAGTGGAGTATTGTGAACGGGATGTTCCATGCCTGCAGGTTGGGAAGCTGATCAGTAATCAAGCCAGGAAGTGTTTGCTGTTTGTACACCTTTAAGTGTTCTGTGTGTAGAGTGTGGACTCGCATAATGGTTCCTTCTTTCACAGACTCAGTTGTTGCGGCCACCTGGGGGGTGTCGGCGGGGTCCTTGGGTCCGAAACAGCTTCTGGCTCCGGACTGTTAGCGCTGCTGGGAGCGCACCACGCCAGACCGCACCTTTTGTTATTATCACTGTTATGTATTAAATTCAGTTAGCCTTTGAACCGTGCTCTGCTTATTTCATACTGGGTCCTTCAAACGCTGGTCGGTTCTCCGAGCTGCGTCCGACACATAACAGTTTTTTCCTTGTAAGAGAGTTTGTATTTGTTAGTGATTTTCTACCTCAACTGGGTTTCAAACATGCTCCAGCAGACAAGCAAATACCTGGACATTCGGAACAGGGACAGAAAAGCTGCAGGAGTGAGTCAGTTGGAGAGGGAGAGAGAGGGTCTCATCAGTTGGACCTGCAGCCTGGAGGAGAGATGCGTAGTCAGTAACAGCGGCAGCATTTGCAGGAATCAGTCAAGTTCCACGAGGGACTGTAACTTCAGTTTACAAACCAGTGAAGTGGGAGATATTAATGGTCCAGTCCATGCCTGAGACCTGTTGATCTCTACCCCATTAAAAAGGAACATTGAGGAGCGAATAAAGACTGTCTGGTGTGAAACAGACTATTCTTTCTTGCCCGCAGCAACAGACAAGATTCTTGGTTAGGGACTAATCATCAGAAAGGTTGGTCACGATTGCTATCTTTAAATGGTTTTGACAAAGGTTGATGAATAAATTGTCAAGTCAAAAAAACATTGCGAGATGGCGCCACCTTATAACGGTGCTGTGATGAGAGTATAACGGCGTTATTCCATTGTCTGGGGAGAACCCTAGGTATGTCACCTCTGTCTGTGTCCAGCTCTCTGTTTTATTATGAGTTCCTCTTTTTAAATGCCCCAAGACTTGCTGAAATTGAAACAAAACGTATTCCCTTGTAACATTTGTAGTTCTTGAAGCCAGATTTTGTTAGACAGTTTCAGCATGGGAGAAATTTCACTTACTGTTGAAAAGCATGCTTATTTTATTTAATTAAATTTTTCTTTTTGTTGTTTACACAGGGCTCGAAATGGTACGTACATGTGCTAGTTTGTGCACGTATTATTCGAGCAGTGCATGTAATTTTATACTGCACTTGCACTGGTGCAAGTAACTTGATCCAAGTTTTATCAACTATAAGCACCAGTAGAATGAACCATTAAAGGAATAAATAAGGAAAAAACATCTTCCCTGCGTTTTATGACACTCTCACACATGGAGCGAGTTACTGTGATGATTCGTTTGCGCGCACATGTGGAAAAAAAAACTGCAGGCCGTTCCTCACTCTCCGCTCAAACTCTCTCATCACTGTGTTTAAAAAAAGGACATAAGTCCTGCTCACAGACTGATTGCCAGAGACAGGACATGTCCACATGAAGTATAACTCCTGACATCTCCACATTTGCTCACGGACAGTTTGTTCGCACGCACGCGTGGTCACAGGAGGAAAGATAAGCTATAACAGAACTCAGAGCACAGACCTGCAGCTCACCACAAGAATAAATATAAAGTAGAAGAGAAATCAGAGTGCACAGTCTGTCTGCAGCCAAACTGTGCACTCTGATTTCTCTGTGCAGAGAACCTGCAAGCTCCTTGTCAGTTATGGAAAAGGCTCACACAAAATTTGTGAAGTGGCCTGTTTCACCTAAGGTAAAAGAAACTCACTTTAAAATAATAAATAGAGCCCAACCAATATGGATTTTTTGAGGCCGATGCTGATAACGATATTTGGATGAAAAAAATGCCAATAATCGATAAATTGGCTGATTTGCCGATAGCCAATAAATCAGCTGATATTATTATTATTATTTTCTACCTCATATCATTAAAAAGTTATTTACAATTTAGTAAAGCTTGGTCCCAGCCGTCGTATGCGACGGCCCCAGAGGGTTAATGGCGAATGGCAGTAATTCCCAGAACCCTTCCGGATGACCAGTGAATCTGAATGTTTCAACCTCTTAGCAGTGAACAAAAGTTTTTCATGCTAGAAATAAGGTCTACACAACGTGGGCTTAATAAAAAGCATGACCGACGCAATGAAGCACATTTCACACATTACTACATAGTAAGTCCCTTCGGCTGCTCCCTTGTTTGCACTCGGAGTCGCCACAGCAAATCCAAGGTGGATCTGCATGTTGAATTGCCACAGGTTTTATAGCGGATGCCTGGGATTTGAACCCGGAACCTTCTGCACTGAAACCAAGCGCATTAACCACTTGGCCACCACCCCTGCTGACACATTACTACATAAATTGAGTTAATCAAACTGAGTTGAACTGAAACGGGAGAAATGTGGGGTGAATGTAATCGCAAAGTTATTACAAACAACATCCTTATAAACTTACTTGTATGCTTTTGTCAGCCGATCAGTGCAGTATAACGCCGAACTATGGGGGCCGGTGATGAACACATTTAAGCAGGGGTGTAAGCAGCTCAGTTGAATGGAGTCAGAGCTCCATCTACTGGACAAACGGTGCAAGGACATTTTACATTGCTGACACAAACATTATTTCAGTAACTATTCTGTTTGAGAAATTATCGGTGTTCTATCGGCAAAATTTCAGCCGAAAGTGCGTACTTTGAAAAGGGCTTATATTGGCCGATATATCGGTCGGGCTCTCATAATAAATAAAATCTATCCAGTTGCTGATTTCCTTAAAAGAAGATTTGGGTTTGAAGTAGAGCCTTGTGCTTTCTGTAATGTAGGTGAGGAAACCTTAGAACATGTTTTATTTATGCCCTGTATGTAGGAAGTTTTGGCTGGATACCAATGAGTGCTTATCTGTGAAAATAATTGATATGTTGCCTTTTGTCATCTCTCACATTCTTTTTTATATGGACAATCTAGAGTCTTCTATTTCTGATGTGGTAAATATTGTCATACTCATGGGTAAATATTATATTCACTGTTGTAAATGGAGAAACAATAAGCCCTCCTTTGTAGGTTTTGTTAATGACTTTAAATTATTTTTCTTGTCTCTCCAAAACGTGAAATCTAAGCTGGCGTGTAAAATCCACAAGGATATAAACTGTTACTTTTATGAAATGACCTTGCTCCTTATCTGTCACTGGGTAATGCTCCTTTTGATTTTGTTCTTGTTTGTTTGTTTTTATTTTTGTCTGTTTTTGTTTGATGTATTTGTCTCCTCTACGAGATGTTGTAATTCAATTTCTTCTTAATTAAAAAAAACAAAAAAAAAACCTGCAGGCTGCGTTCTCACCTCCCTGCTGCAACTTGAAGTGGGCCTGGTGTGAAAGTGACTTTTGGTTGTGTAAGTAACTTTTTTTGGTGCAAGTCATTTTTTTGTTACTAGCACCAGTGCAAGTAGATTAAAAAATGTATTTCGACCCCTGTTACACTAATAAATTAGTAAGATACTAGAATTTTGTCATGGCTAAATGCACAAACAACAAAGCACATTTTGTGTCTGTACCTTTACCCATGTCTGATAGACTCGGTCAGGTGGCAGTTGGCTATTGATTGGTTGAGCAAACTGTGCACTTGTGTAATAACCTATGATCAGCAGCATACTTGCCTGAAAGGTCCTCTGAAATTTTCCTGTGAAAGTGATAAAAGAAGTGACTAGTAACAAATAGAGTGTTGTGTAATGTGCATGAACCACCAGTCCATGTTATGGATTCAAATCCAAGGGGTAGAAAGGTTTAAGTAAAAACATATTACTTGGTGTGATTATTTCTTTGCTAGTGACAGTATTTGTCATATTGTGTGCTCTTTGTGTTTGTGTTACACACATTCTTAATTCAAAACATTTTGGAGGAGAATATGGTGGGATCCCATTTAATTTTGGCCCAGTGCCATTCAGCCCACATAAGCCCATGTGCTAATCCATCTCTGGTCGTAGCTATTGAATTGATACCCACTAACAGCTGGGGTAGCTTTTTAATCAATGTTTTAAATCACTTGGTGAGATCTGTGAAGTATGACATTGGGGTGAATGTGAGGCGTTATTGTGAAGTGCTTTGAGCATCTGATAATAAAAAGTTGATAATGGGTACCTCCGCAGGACCAGGCCCAGGGTCAGGGTGAGACCAACCCAACTCACCAGGCGGAAAAAATGGAACACCAGGCGGGCCCTGGTACACCCAGGGTTGGGGTTAGGTTTAGGGACAGGGCTAGGCTTATGCTTAGGGCCAGGCCCAGGCCAACCCCGGCTCACCAGGTGGTCCCTGTACACCCAGGGTTGGGGTTAGGTTTAGGGACAGAGCTAAGTTATGCGTAGGCCCAGGGCCAGGCCCAGACCACCCTGGCTCACCAGATGATCCCTGTACACCCAAAGTTGGGGTTAGGTTTAGGGATAGGGCTAGGCTTATGGGGGCTATATAAATGGAGTCCATTAAACTGAAATATTTTATTTACAGCATTAAAGTGCATATGCTTGTCCATCTAACACTGTATTTTATTTTATTTTTTTTATGCCATACCAGATTATAAATCATTTCTTTCAAGTGTTTAACTTGTGTGGGCTTGATACAGCTGACAAAACAAAAATAAACTAGACTAGGCAGACTAAACTCCAGTTAAGGGTCTTGGGGGGCCTGGAGCCTATCTCAGCAGGCACAGGGCGGGGTACACCACTACACCCTGGACAGGACGCCAGTCTGTCACAGGGCCATATATAGACAAACACCTGCATGCACACCTACGGACAATTTAAAGTTTCCAATTCACCTAACCTGCATGTCTTTGGATGTGGGAGGAAGCCATAAAACCCAGAGGGAACCCACGCAAACATGGGGAGAACATGCAAACTCTATCCATAAAGGCCACAGGTGGGAATCAATCCCGTGACCTTCTTGTTTTGAGGCAGCAGTGCTAACTACTAATCCACTAATGTTCATGCATTTGTAATTTTAAAAATGTAATTTCAGACATTTATTTAATGAACCATTGATGATACAAAAAGCGTAGTGGTGAACAATTACACTGGTCAACAACAAAAAATTTCTTGCATGGACTTTGAGAACTGATTTAGGGTAATTTTGGGGTGCTGAATCAGAATCTGAGCTCTGATTTTCTATATCACATCATTTGTTTGTTTTTTTTGCAATCTGCATATTCTGTATTGATGGATTACACAAAAGTTGCTCATTCACTCATGAGTTTGATGCGACTAATCATGCGCAAAAGCAGCTTCAAAAGCATAGTTTTAAACCAGGTTTGCATAATGTGAACAAGAGCCGTGATGTCGTTTATGGTGCCAAAGAGGTGTGCGAGACTGCAGTTTTTGCTTCAATGCTTGATATGAGAAATAAGTTTTCATATCTTAAAACATAATGTGATTGACAAAAAACTAACACCAGACTCGGATTCAGCAACCCCAAATTACCCAAAATCCGTGCAAAAAAATAAAATAAAATTGTGTTGACCAGTGTTATGTGGCATTCTGCCAGTGAAATTGCTCAGAACAGATCACATTATTAGGGATCACATGTGCTTCAGACTCAGACATTTAAACGTGTGTTGGGGATGAATAGGTTGCGGACAAAATTAGTTAATGCCGGGGTTGTGTGTTTCTTCAGTTTCTAATCACCTGTGTCTCATTGTAAAACCAACATGGTTCAGATTAAAGAATCATTGCCAATATTTCTGCCTTTAACATGAAAATGAATTTATAGTAATGGACAATTAGGCTATGGTATCATTGATTTTACTTGTGCAAAAATCATGCTGCATGTGCAGCACGGGGGAAAGCACAGAGCCTCTGTATTTGCGGGATAAATGGCAACAAAGCCATATTCTACACAAAACAAATGTGAAGTACAGCCTGAACTCATTAAACATGCACCACGTTAAAGGGACAGTTTTGTTTTGTTTTTTTTTCTTTGAGGAGGCGACAGTGGAGGCCATAGTAAGCGGCAAAACCAGTGTGTGCTGCCTCTTACTGAGAAGCATGCATTATGCAATCTGTCCTGTTTTTACCTTCTTTTCTGTGTGCTTTTATTTGCACTATTTTAAAATAAAAATCATTTTAAAAAAACAGTATTTTTCCAAAAATTTCTTGAAAAGGGTGGGTCATCTAAAGTATTACTTGATGATAAATGATGATTTGCTTAAAAAAAAAAAAACATTTTCATTTGACCATTTTGGAGTTGGGTCATTTGTGTTCAATACATGTGGGCCCCATGCTTGTGTTTTTGTGTAATAGAAAATACAGTTTCCTGTGATACCATGAATCTTTTTGACATGACTCCTAAGGAGGTACCAGACTTGTGGCAATCTAGAATTGTGCTCAGGATGCCTTGTCTTAATTCTTTAGGCACTACTCGTAAATTGAAGAAAGCAGTGGTTATACAGATAGGCCCTTAAATACAGCGAAATGTTCCCTAATTAGCTACTATTTTTTAGAGGCTGACTGATGGATGACAGATGGCTGATAATATGAGGGTTCCACTAACGTATCGGTAGACCTGTTATGATAATCACTGTATTGATTTCGTGTTTGATATGTAAACATGAACACAATCATTCTTCTGTCCTCAGTATGTCACCCTTTACATCCATGTTTGTTTAAAAGTCACCAACATTTTAGCAACTCTTGTTGCTTCTATTCCTTTAGTCTGATTAATTGACCTATTTTTTTTCTTTTTTTTTCCAAAAATATGAACCTCAAAGCCAAAGCGTATCGATCCACAGTTGTACTAAATCACTGTCACTATTGAGATCAGTTTACCGCATTCAAGTTTCGGCAGACAACGTGACCAGCGGATTACAAAAGTTGATATTTTATATGAATTAATCTTGTAGGGTCACAGTTCAGTTAAAATTTGTTTTTTGATTCAAAAATCACTTGGGAACGCCTCGGGGTTCCCTTGGAGGAGCTAGGGGAGGTGTGTGTGGATCGGGAGGTCTGGGCGGCTTTGCTTGGGCTGCTGCCCCCGCGACCCGACCTCAGATGAAGCGGAAGAAAATGGATGGATGGGCTGCTCATTTCAGAAGCTACGCAAGTGTGCTACTGCGTACTAAGAAAGGTGGTATGGCAAATTATGCCATGCAAGCAAAGTGTGTCTAAGATTATGTAGTTTTATTTTTGAAAAGGCAGTGTAAACAAAAGCTAATCTATGACTGAAGTTATTAATTTTCCATGAAGTTGTAGTGGTGTAGGTGTTTTGAAATGAAACAGATGTTGGATCTGGTAATTCTTTTTGCATGTACAGAATTGGCTGGAAATTTGCTAGTGAAGCAATTTTAAATTAATTGAATAATTCAAGATTTGTAATTTTTATTTTTTTAGTCTATTGTAGGAGCCACAACTTGAGACAATTTACGTTAAAGGGTCATTTCTTGTGAAATCATCAGGTGCCTCCCAGGTCACCGACTCAGATTTTTTTTTTTTTTTTTTTGCGAGTACCTAGATATGTCTGATGAACACATGCAAAATATTTCTGCTTAATTTCAAGTAGTTTTTTATACATAAGTTTTTAATAAGGATACCCACAATTCTATTTTTCACTTTCAAATGCATTTTGAGCTTTTTTTTTTCATTTTTAAAAGGCATTATCTCAGCTAAAAATGCAGATATAAAGCTCAAATTTAGAATGCACCCCAGATACAGTAGTAAATTTCAAAAATGGCATACAGAGCTAATCTTTCATTCTGTAGCATCACAAAAATGGCAGTTTGTCCATTCTCACAAAAAATTACAAAATTTCAAAGAGCTGTACTAAAGAAAGGATTCAATGGATAATCTTCATATTGTAGAATACACATATCTGGGGTACTAGTTATATGTGTGTAAAACATTGTGGTCATAACTTGAATGGTTTTTGAATTATTGACTCTTGAAAATCGAACCTGATCGTAGAATGTCAAAAATAGGCCTCCAGTCTCTTTATGATTTGACCATGTGGGCAAGTGCTCAGCCACTTCATAATTTTTTTGTGGAGAGCATATTGATATACCAACTATATGTCAAAATGTTTTATCTAGCTCAAATGCCTTCATAGTGAAAAAAATTTGCAAAGTAGGGTACCGTAACATGGCATGAACCAATTTTGAACCTCTATTTGCCTATTCAGAAAGCAATATATCAGCTCTGAATGGAAGCATAAAGCTCAAATTTGGTATTTGCAATATTTGGCACCCCAAAATAATGGATCAACTTTGAAAGACAGATTACTGAACTTATTTTTTCTTTCATGGCATCATAAATGATCAATTCAGTCATCAACGCAATTTTATTGCAAAGTTTTGAAGAGCTGTACTCCAAGAGTAAATTGACAGATAATTTTGATATTTGATATATAGAATTTACTTTCTCAAAGTAAAATATATTTATCAGGATGGGGCTTCTCTCTCAAAGCAGGTGAAATCTTGCATGGTGCAGTAAAGTGTATACTTAGTCTTGTATTATATTAATAGTGCTTAGTTCAGTAGCTAAAACAACGAAGACTATGTCTTTTTCATAATCTGTTCATGTCATATTCATATACCAACTTTGTTAGTTTTTTTTTTTTTAATCCAGCTCAAATGCCTTCATCGTGGAAAAAAAATATGCAAAGTAGGGTACCGTAACATGGTGCCAACCAATATATTTATGCATAAGAACTGCATAAGCTGTAATTAATTAATCCAAACAAAGCAATACATGCACTCCTCACTGATAAATATATACACTGGAACGTGAACAGGTGACTCCAATTTCTTTATGTGCAGCAGCTGATTATATCATCAGCCACATTTAAAACAATGAGCAGTTACTCTCGATATCAGATCTATTTTTAAACTGCAGTGACTCGTGATCAGCTTGTCTAGAATTGTTACAACAATTCCCTTGCCCTTTTAATGACTCTGATGAAATGTGTGTGTGTATGTATGTATGTGTGTGTATATATATATATATATATATATATATATATCCTGTTCAATGCACATCAGAAGCTCCAAGAATTTGTACAGATATTCCACCTCAATATCCATGTGTATTTTCTGTAATTCCTTGATTGTGTAGCATTTTTATTGGTATTGGTACAGACTGTCCTGACTGTGTTAGTGGCCAAAAAAAAAAAAAAAAAAAACAGTAGTAAAAGGTGTTTTGGACTTTTGGGGCGGGGGGAGTCTCTATCTGAACTCCTGTATTCTCCGCCCTTGGAGCCTGCACACTGGGGCAGTGTGAGTCTCCACCCTGCTCTGCTCCAGGACTCTGCGCTGGAGCAGAAAAGCATGAGTCCTGAAGAAAATGGAATGAGAAGCGCGCAGTCTGGTCCACTGTGCAAATCTTTGTGAACAGTTCAGTGAATCCACCTGCTCTCGTTCGTCCAGACCAAAACAATAAAGTTCACTTCATCATGACACGCTCCGCACCTCGATAACGTCTTCATGCAGTTAAAAAAAAAAAAAAAGAGAGACTTGACACGCTGTTCCAAACGCCTGATTATTTTGACGCACTAACTAAAAAAAAAAACCCCAAAATACCACACTAGCTACACACGCTAAAACACTCCACCACACACACTAAAACACACTCTAAGCATGGCAAATAACACACAACATTCAAAACTGATCACTTTCTCCTTTTGGCTCCGCATGAAACCAGAATTTCCCTTCTCTCAGCAACCAAATTGGGTTGGATCATTGTTTATTTGGTAATATATTTTACACCAGTGATAAAGAAAAATTTGTGTATTTTTTATTTGTTTGCTGTGGCAGACAGAGAGACACGGATGAAAACACATGTACACACACTCAGACCCACCCACGCGGGTCTGTGTGTTGTCATCAAACCCACGTGAAGTTGGTGAATGTGTTTGGTTAGTTACTGATTTTTCCACCTATGGTAACACCTTTCTCTCCTCTCTCCCTGCTTGAGGGAGTCTTGTTTCTTCCCAGCCTTCTCACTCCTTCAGTTGAAGGGAGAAAATGAGTTGTTTTGCTGAAGCTGTCTCTGCAAAACGCTCAGTAAATATGAGAATATCATCCCCCCCAAAAACCTGCGTAAATTATTAATCATAATTCAAGTTATACTTGGCCTATTAACAAAATTTAAAAAGTACTGTGGAGGTTGAAGTCTCCACATTCAACACGCATTCAAACAGAATGGAGCAGATTGTGTGCTATGTCCTATTAATTAGGTCATGTGACTTTTGATGTGAGGGCAAGTCATTCGACTCCAGAGGGTTAATTTATTTATTTGTTACTCTTCTTGTTTTAGTGTATTTTTTTAGCTTGTTTGATTGCCTTATTTTTATTTCTTAGTATTATGTGTCATGTACAGCACTTTGTGACAGCTGTAGCTGTTTTAAAGTGCTATATAAAAGTTGAGTTGAACAGCAGACTTTAGTACTAAACGCTCATTAAAGCAACGAGCAACTTAACGATCATAAACGTCATCATCTTCAGCTCACAGCCTCACTTTGTGAAACAGGAAAGTGTAAAAAACTATGATTCAGAAAGTATTAATCTAGGTTTTATCCTTTTAAAGAGCAGGTTTATAATGAAATTAGTTTAGGTTCAGCTCTTTAGTAGAGAAGCTTGAATCTTCGACTGGACTGGGTTGCGTGACATGAGGACGTTTCACTTCTCTGGTAGTCTGACAGAAGTCAAGACAGAAGTCAGACTACCAGAGCAAGAAATTTAGATGAGGAAGCTTCTGTGATTACAAGCGAAACATCCTCGCGTCAAGCAACCCAGATTCAAGCTTCTCTACTATGGAAACCACCTGGACAACTGAAAGCCTTCACAGAAAGGTTCAGCTCTTGTGCAAATGTGACAATTATTAAAGGGATTATATTGTTTAAAAAAAAGTTATGTAATCCCACTCAAAAATGTTGAGAGAAAAAAAAAAAGATATGCAGATGCCATAAAACCTCTGCGTGACTGGATTAAAGCTCCTCTGTAAATTTACATTTACACTCAGTAGCTTTTATCCAGTGTGGCAGTGACTTCCATCAAACAATTTTACACTGTGAGACAGTTTTGAAGCAGGGAGCAAATGCTGTGTCCATCAAATAATGTGTTTTTAACCTTTTAACTTATGTATGACCTACACATAACATAAAATGACATAACAGAAATTTGAAATTTGCATCATTTAAGTTAAATTGACTCAAGTTGTGGCTCTTACAGTAGATTACAAAACATAAATCTTACTTTAATTTATTCTGCTTAACATAGACCAATAGATGTTTGAGAAGTACCAATCATATGGAGCAAATTGCCTCTTCAGGTGCTACTGGACTGTTAAGTCCCCGTCACACATAGCAACAATATGCAGGAACCAGGTCGAAGTGGCAAATATTGCCGTCATTGGACGCAGTCAGGAGGGAAAGAAGCGTGGTCAACAGTGTCAGAATGCATCCAGACTACCTCGTCCACACCTGCACGATGGCATCCAAAGCGCATGTAAGCAACAGTTTAGGTGACACAGACTGCTCTCAGATGGCCATGAAGGCCCTGAAGACTGCCTGATGTCCAAACGTCTGGATGTCAAACACTGGGCCAGAGTGGGAGGGAGCACTGTGTTCCTCACGTATGCACAAGTACACAGCGCACATACGTGGGGCTGAAATGATCACTCGTGTGTGTGTGTTCATAATGGCTGCATGAGCCACTAAGCGTTAGGGATGGGTATTGGTAAGATTTTATCGATACCATTATTGATTCCGCTTATTGATCCGATTCCATTATCGATACCTCTTGTGAATTTTCTGTGTACTAAACGTAGCAGGGTTGGTGGCCAAGTGGTTAAGGCCCTTGGTTTCAGTTCAGAAGGCTCCGGGTTCAAATCCCACCCCTGCCACATTTCTCCATATAATGTGGAATTGCGTCAGGAAGGCATCCGGCGTAAAACCTGTGCCAATTCAACATGCAGATCCACCTTGGATTTGCTGTGGCGACCCCGAGTGCAAAACAAGGGAGCAGCCGAAGGGACTTACTACTAAAAGTAAGCTTTACAGATTTTCTATGTCAACAACATTTTATTGAGTCTTAAAGTAAATAAATATGAAATTGGTCACTGGATCCTTAAACTCTGGACATAATAAACTCTGCATGGTGGATCCTTGATCTCTGAACATAAACAGAAATAAACAAAATCTGTAATGTTTGTCAAAAGCCTTTCAGACATTGGCATGAATGTCTTTCCATACATCTGAGCTGAGCTCAGCTGGCTGCGCTGCACATCAGGATGTAATTCATAAAGAATGCAGGACGTCTGTTTTAGGGAGGGGAAAAATTTTTTTTTAGTCTATTGTAGTTTATTTTCTGTATTACAGCATTTGGAAAGAGGTGTCATTTTGTTTAAGGTGGCAATTCATTTTGAAGTTATTAATTCCGACCGGACTCTGTCTCAGCAGAGAGCCGTGCAGCGTTTGGAGTTGTGCCAACAGAACGGACGACGATTCTCATTTCTTGACTACAACAAGACAAAAGTCCCAGTTACTAACTTTAATCCACACAAAAGTGACTCACGATTAACATATTTTAATGGCTTTGAGAGGAGTTAAGAACCGGACTTGCCGCTTCTGAAGAGCAGCGAATCAAAGAACCAACGAGCTAGCGGATTAAAGCATTGCTTCATTAGTTCACGCTTCAAAGCGGTGTCACGCTGCAGAAGTGGTTGATTACAAGCCGTTGCAGGGTCTGCAATCAACATAGAGAAATGATCATTTTCCCGACACGTACTCATGTGCGAGCATGTGTGCACGCGCGGTGCGTGTGATCACATGTGCGCGCGTGCATGCGGACATGCGCGCTTGCGTGTGCATGCGCGCGTGCACATGAGAGTGCAATGGTACTAAACTTGTGGAACCAAATTTGCACTCTAAATGGAACCAAGCCGCACTCTGAATGCAGTACAACACAAATGGGACGAATTAATCCATGTCGTGTGACATAGAAAGCACCAATGAAATGAGAAGAATACACGCAGCCGTTATATAATTTAGGATATTCTACTTATTTTTTAATTTGCTGAACATTCTTTAGAATTAAACATTCCTTTCTTGTTGAAAGGGTGTATTTGCATTTTTATGCCATATCATCATTCTGTCAAAGGCATAAAATTTGCTTTAGAACACCATTAATAATATCATGATATTATCGTTTATGATTTTTCTAAGGCAATATATTACCCAGCAAAATTTGTTATAGTGACCAGTCTGCTCAAAATGCACCAGAAGTACCCTATTTATTAAAATCATGCTCCCCAGCTTTACATTGCCTTCTGCAACCTACTTGAATAAAATTACATCCTATTATTTCAGATGTGGAATACCCGGATTTACAATACCCTGATTTGGTTTACAATTAAAAGGAAAATCATTCCAGGTCCTACTTCCACATCATATTTTGTTATTTCAACATGCTCATTGACAGTTCAAATAAAAGGTTGAGTCTAGGATTATTTAAATATGCACTTCTTTTGAGATTTTTTTCTTCCAGGAGATGCTGAAAATGTATCATTAGATACAAAATTAGTTTGGTTTCTGTGGCCCCGCGGGCCCTAAGCCCCCGCTTGACCCCCTGCAAATTTTCCTCGGATTTCACAATTTTCATTTCACAGCCCTGTACCTGATTCTGTTGTTTTGTGTTTGTGGTGCGACTCCATCCAGAGATGGAAGTGGGTGTCTTCTTCTGCAGTCCTCCTGTCCTGTGCACCAGCATGGACTCCCAAAATTTCCTGTACATTTGTATTGTCAATTGTGTCGGTAGCATGGCTCAAGCAGAAGGTCACCCCTTTGAGTCTGGTCTGCTTGAGGTTTCTTCCTCAAATCATCAGAGGGAGTTTTTCCTTACGACCTTCGCCTGTGTGCTTGCTCTTGGGGTCGGTAAGGTTAGGCCTTACTTGTGTGAAGCACCTTAAAGCAACTTTGTTGTACTTTCGTGCTATATAAGTGAAATAAATTAACTTTAAACTTTTGCCTGTGGTCCTGAATAAATACAAGGTGTTCAATGTTTTACATAATATTTCAAAATAAAAATACTTAATTGTTATATTAAATTTAATAAAAATAGCTTTTGCCAATATCATGAAAAAAGAAATGGAGCAAAGCTGATCACAGTTTTAAACTGTGAGGATGAGGAACAATAACTTTATTTATAAATACATTTATCCTACCACCAGTGATCAGCTTTCATTCAAATCAATGGAAATGTTGAGCAGACGCTTGAAAAAAGTCGTGAATATGGTACTCATTATTTTATGGAGCTATGGAATTTCTACCAGCTCGGCTGTGCATGTGAATTGAGTGTGGTGCTTGGTTCAGTGGGCTCAAGACTGTAGAGAGAATAGACAACAGACACTTCACCCTCAACTCTGTAAGTTGTTGAGAGTCTGTCTTATTTTGAATCCAGACGTGTGGAGTATGCTGTCGTGTTGTGTGATGTTGTTTTAACTAGCTGCATGAACGTGCAGAGGGAACTCTCCACAAGGCATTTTTTTAGGCTGTCTTCACACACAGCTGTATTTCTTCTACTCACACTTTTCAGTTACTGCATTGATGACAGACACTTACGAGCGTGCACCATCAGGAGATGTGATCAGTGTATTAAGGGGAGGTGATGGTCTAGTGGTTAAAGTGTTGAGCTTGAGTCCAGAAGATCATGGGTTCAAATCCCCACCTGACTGGAAAATCACTAAGGGCCCTTGGGCAAGGCCTTTAATCCCCTATTGCTCCCGGTGTGTAGTGAGCGCCTTGTATGGGGGGGAATGTGAGGCATAATTGTAAAGCGCTTTGAGCGTCTGATGCAGATGGAAAAGCGCTATATAAATGCAGTCCATATTAAACTGGGCCTGTTCAAGTTTGTATGAGGGGGAAAAATGTTTTTCATGTTTGGTATGGCTCAGGTATCACAGTAATTAAATGGAAACAGAATTACAGTGACAACAAAATCTGGCTATTTTAGTTTGACATTTAAAAACTTGCTCTGATTGTAATTCTGTTACCATGGAATTGCCCATCAGCAATGGAAATGTACCATGTACCCACAAAAAGAAACGGAAGTCTCCAGGAAAGAAGAGACTAGGAAGATTTTATTAATTTCCATATCTGTCGACTCCATGTATCTATATGTGACAACTGTTCATTGTAAGCTTTTACTAGCAATATAACATTTCTGACAATGAGAATCTACATCTGTGCAGAAAATTAGTGGACCTAATTTGATGTTGAATTTATGCATGAAAATCACGTGATTAAGCTCTGGCTCATACTTTGTCAAAATAGAATCAGAATAGCCTTTATTCATCAAGTATCCACAGAATACAAGGAATTTGACTTCGATTTGAGCTGCAGTCTCTCTGTATGGCATGTATTAATATACACTAATGGGCAAAAGAAGTTGGAATTTTCATTTTGCTCACTAAGTAAAGAGATTAATATTCACTGTGTTAAATCTACATGTCTAACATTTTTAAAGTTAAATATCTCCTCTGTATTCTCTGTCTAACCCTCCAGTCACCAGACAAGCAGAGGGCACTTGAGGAGACTAAGAACTACACCACGCAGTCTTTGGCCAGTGTAGCCTACCTGATCAACACATTGGCCAACAATGTCCTGCAGATGTTGGACATCCAAGCTTCACAGCTCCGACGCATGGAGTCCTCCATCAACCACATCTCACAGGTTAGCGTATGACGTGTCCAATTTCAACATCCCCACCCCCCCAAGGCCAAGGTTAAAGGTTATTTCCTGTCTGTTTGTTTAAAAGAGGTATAAAATTAACTTTTTTTGTGTGTGTGTCTCATGCCCAGACTGTGGACATTCACAAAGAGAAGGTTGCCAGGCGGGAAATTGGTATTCTTACAACCAATAAGAACACATCTCGCACACACAAGATCATTGCTCCAGCCAATCCTGAAAGGCCTGTGCGTTACATTCGCAAGCCCATTGACTACAGTCTTCTAGATGACATGGGTCATGGAGTCAAGGTAAGCTGCATTGTGCATGTTAACTGGCACTTCATGGTCATCATTTTTATCTTTCATTGAGAACTGCCCACTCTGGGAAGATTTATCATTGATGAAAAATAAATCCAGGTCATATTCAGTGACATTCATGTGCCCATGCCCTGGACTTGTCTGAAGAAATTTGAATGGAAAAATTTAAAATGTAAAAAGACATGCTTATGCATCCCCTTATTTGGTCTTTGACATTTTTATTTAATCAGTGCCATGTTGTAGAGATTTGTTTTCAGTATTTATAAATTTTAGAAAAGCCTGAATTCTTATTACAGTTTGATGTACAAAAATTTAGATGTTTAAAAAGCCAAAGTTGCGTAGACTTCCTGGGCCCCTATTTGGTCCAGAATGATGTGGAGTTTAGCCCTTTTCACACATGGAGCTATTTTCGTTTATGGAAGACAGCCAACCCTTCAATAGCAGAAATTTGACATTTAACATTTGTTGTGTAGTATTTCCATGTCATTCACACACATTGAATCTATTTTCTGGAATCATAATCATGTTCTTTTCAGTGGCTCTCCTCTGCATGTTCTGTGGAACTGCACAAATTAATAAATAAATATTCCAGCATATTAAATAAGTGTGCAGGAATGTGACATACCTGTTACGTTAATAAAAGATGGTAGCTTGTTGCTTTGCCTCTGTTTCTGGAGTGCTGGCTCTCCTTTGGCACAGATGAATTACATGGTGCCGCATGCAAACAGCTAAAGGGAGAAGGAGCTGACATTAAGTCAGCGGAGCTGCACGGTTGTATCATTCAATGTTTAATCTTTAAACACAATGGGAGATGCGGCCGGGGTGGGGTACACAGGGCAGTATGCTTAAAAATTGCATGAAGCTCTGTGAAAACAAGATACTTGTTCCAAATTCTGTAACCTTTTCAATGGAACGGAGTTGCGCTATTACTCTGTCAAATGTTCCATAAGTTATCCCTCCACACTTAATTCATGTCAGAAGCTTAAATTTGTTAGGAGTAGACAGAAATTGGGATCAGCATATCACTCCCTATTTCTCTTCCCAAAAATGTTGGTATGGAACATTAGGATACAAATCTTTCAGCTCAAATGTGAAAGGACCGCTTGAGGAAATGTATAACTCCAACTTTGTCTTCGAAGAAGCATGGAATTTAGAAATGGGGCTATTGTTGCTTTGTCAGTCCATTTTTGTAAGCTTTTCTGAATAAAATCCAGTGCAAACATCTATTAGAGGTCAATTAACCGCTGCTGGTTTTCACTGGTAAGGAAGAACAAAATCAGTGGCTACTCATTAATGAAGTCATGCTGACAAGCAAATCAACATGTATCGATTGCGTGACATGAAATCAGATAGATGTGGTAGCATGTATTGTGCATATAAATCAATTGCCTACTTTGACATGTATAGTAAAGAGCTAAGTTGTTTCACATAATCTAATTTTAACAATGAAGTTGTGCGTCATAGTTAAAATTTATAGCAGTTGCATAATCTTTTATTAGTTTATGGGAAATTTACTTGGGCATTTTTTGTTATGGTACAACTCTTAAAGTGGGTGATTTTTATTATTATCATTATTATTAAAGCCCAACTAATTGGAATTTTTGCACAAAATAGACTTCTTGTTTTATTTTGGTCCCATCTAACTGGCATCGTAGTGACCACTTGTCACTGTAAAATGCCCACTCTGATTGAAAATGAATGGTACCTGGTTGCTTTGCCTCTCTCTTGTAGCTAATGTGACCAAGGGGTGATGGGGTCCCAGCCAGGTTTGACTGCATTGTAAGCAATTATGTCTGACCACCCTCTGGATAAACTATGTAATTACAACATTTCCAGCAGCCAAAGTGTTTTTGTGAATTGTTGATTGGTAAAATAAAAGTTTTCATATCAGCAAAAATAACAGCAATACTTGCTTGAAAGGCTCATATAAAGCCGATATTATAAGCCAACCAATGTATCGGTCAGGCTCATCTCCATTAGTCGTAGTTGTAGTATTTATTGTTATGATTTGCAAGTTTATTTGTGCTTCTTTCTCAACAAAGTAAACCTTGTTTCCAGTAAGCATAGCATTGTCCAGTTCTGACCTCACAGAAGTCTTGCAGAATGGATTCTTCACATCTTAACACTGAGCTGTTGCAGCCAGAATTTTACAATTTAGAGTTTAGGTGTCATTTGTATGAGTAATTGTCATTTTTCTTCTCTTTATTCCCACCCTAATCTCTTGGTTTCTTCTTCTGTGTTTCTGCTTACCTAATTTTGCCTAAATTATCAACCATAGTGGTTGCAAAGGTTTAAGGTAAGAATTTGAAAGTAAGCTCATCAAATGAGGCAGGTGTGTGTGTGTGTGTGCGTGCGCTTTTATTTCATTTGATGTTGTATGCCTTTTTCTTCTGTTGTGCTTTCACTAGATTGCTTACTCATTTAAATGCAGGTTTGGTTGTGAATGTTTTTATGTGTGCATTTTTAGTGTCTTGCTTCAGAAGCGCTGTGTTAACAAAAATTTCTTTACCCGTGTTTGCGCTCTAGGCCAGCGCTCAGAACATGAAGACTGGAGCTGGTGGACTCCCTCGTACCAACCCCCCCACACAGAAGCCCCCAAGCCCGCCTATGTCAGGGAAGGGGACCCTTGGGTATGTAACGTGCCAGCATTTTGTCGTTTGTTCAGCTGGGCATACAGTAATTGGGCAGTGGTATCTGTCAATGGTGGACTGTAGGTGTATGTTGGTTTTTCAAACAGGCCTGGTTGATCCCGGTTTTGTCATCACCCTTTCACCTCCATGTTTAATAAGTGTCCATGATGGCAACGTCGGTGCATTTTAGTCGCTGTTGATGCTTCAGTGGTATTCTGTCTGATTTTCATTGACTGATGAGACTGCTCTGAGACTATTCCTTTTGAAGAACTTTCAATCCCTAATTTGTTGTGTTCACCCTTTTTCTGTTCTTGGAGGAGAAATTTTCATATTAGTGATGGCTTGATGTTGAAAGTTGGCTTCATTATAGTTTCATTGCTTTGCTTATCACAGTACAAGGTTTCTCCCCTTTTTCTTTTTATCAGGCATTGGCTAGATCTGATCCATATTACACACCATTTCTCTTAGTCAGAATGGCAAAGGTCTATTTAATTGGAAGAGGCTGTCTACAATTTTGCAGACTGCATTTCTGAAATAGAATTTTCAAAAGTCAGAACACATGTACATGTAAAATTTTGAGCCTGACCCAGAAAAAGTAGGGCGTGGTTCTCCAGGATAAAACCTTTTTATGACAGTGTATTAAGACACTGCAGTGATGCTGGGAAAAGTGTGTGTGTGTTTACATGGGGATTATGTAGAAAAATAAAGCATTACAGTAATTCAGTTGTGGTTTCTTCTTGGTTGGGCTCAAAACTTTTCAGTCACCCTTCGTAGATACTGCCTCATTTTATGCTACACAAAGAAGAATGATCCTGACATCTTCTTCACAGAAATATAAAGAGTTTTAGGGATGGCACAATACAGATACCAGTATGAGTATTTCAGTACTGGCTGCCGTAGTATGAATACAGTGAGGAAAATAAGTATTTGAACACCCTTCGATTTTGCACGTTCTCCCACTTAGAAATTATGGAGGGGTCTGAAATTTTCATCTTAGGTGCATGTCCACTGTGAGAGACATAATCTAAAAAAAAAAAATCCGGAAATCACAGTGTATGATTTTTATTTTTTTTTTCGTATATAATGTATTTGTATGTTGCTGCTGCAAATAAGTATTTGAACACCTGCCAATCAGCAAGAATTCTGGCTCACACAGACCTGCTAATTTTTCTTTAAGAAGCCCTCTTATTCTGCACTCTTTACCTGTATTAATTGCACCTGTTTGAACTTGTTACCTGTATAAAAGACACCTGTTCACACACTCAATCAGTCACACTCCAACCTGTCCACCATAGCCAAGACCAAAGAACTGTCTAAGGACACCAGGGACAAAACTGTAGACCTGCACAAGGATGGGATGGACTACAGGCAAGCAGCTTGGTAGAAGACAACAACTGTTATGATTATTTATTAGAAAGTGGAAGAAACACAAGATGACTGTCAATCTCCCTCGGTCTGGGATTCCATGCAAGATCTCACTTTGTGGGGTAAGGATGATTCTGAGAAAGCTCAGAACTACACAGGAGGACCTGGTCAATGACCTGAAGAGAGCTGGTACCACAGTCACAAAGATTACATTAGTAACACATGATGCTGTCATGGTTTAAAATCCTGCAGGGCAGCAAGGTCCCCCTGCTCAAGCCAGCACATGTCCAGGCCCTACCATCGACATTAACGCTTGTCCGATTGTCCGGTACAAGTGTACAAGGAGAGAGAGAGGAGAGAGAAAGAGGAGAGGAGAGAGAAAGAGGAGAGAGAGAGGAGAGAGAGGAGAGAGAGAGGAGAGAGAGAGAGGAGAGAGAGGAGAGAGAGAGAGAGAGAGGAGAGAGAGAGAGAGAGA